>NC_134853.1:57085363-57410136 GCF_049852395.1 Peromyscus maniculatus bairdii | reverse complement strand
CCGCAGCTCCCTTGGACTCCCCTGCCTTCCTTTGTCAATGTATGAATGTTTAATGAGGCGTGTGGTCAGGGTTCCACAATGGAGTTCATCCTCTGGGATTCATTTGCCCTTGAATTTGGGCCCTGGAGTCAGGTAGCTGCATTTGTATTTGCATCTGCGTTCTCCCACTTCGAAAGCTTACCATGGGCACACAGTCGAGTCAAACTATATAACGGTCTGTATGTGGCCTTTTTTTTTAATGCACCCAAAGGTGGCCCCAGTTAGTTCTTTGCAGGTCTTCTCAGTTTTGTGAAATGGAGGTCTAAAAGTTGTGCTCACTGCATAGGCAGCTTTGAGGACTGAGTGGTGTAGCACATGCTTAATCGGAACCTTGACCGTTGAGGGCACAAAGAGCCAAACACGACAAATACCAGTCGCCGTCTTGACAGTCAATGTTGGAGACAAGCAGAAAACAAATAAGAGAGGAAAACACATGCACGTTGGAAGAGCAAAGTGGAGACACTCTAGGGAAGAGACAGGACGCCCCCACTCTGAAGGGTTATATGTACTGCAAAACGATTCAGTCCAACTTTGGAATTCACCGTGGCTTTCAAAGTCCCAGCACTGCTCCCAAGTCTCTTGAGAGTCAGGCAATCCCCTATCCCAAGCAGGTCAAGACTCCCCCTCCCCTCCAGGCCTTCCCCATATCGTTTCGACATCGTCTTAGCCTCCCCTTCCCTTCCCAGGGTCCTTTCCATGTCACTATCACCTCACCCACTGAATTAGCTTCTGTATGTGCCTCGTACATGCTTAGTAGGCCTGGGTCTCTCCTCCGGAACGGTTTGCACACTTGACCTTGCCCACTGTAATAGCTCCTTCCTCTCAGGTGGCTCCCGTCCCGTCCCTTCCGTTCATCCCACGTTTGGAATTCCCACCTGATGGTGTACTGTGCATTCATTTACTTGTTTGTTATTTGTCCTCTTGGGTAAAGCTTCTCCAACTTTACTATCCACAGGAGCCCAATCTCCAGGGGATTGGCTGAGCTTAGAAAATGTGAACTGTTTCTTTAGATCTGTCAGGATCTGAGAACTTGTAAGGAAGTGGCAGGTGACGGTGATAGGGCTGTTAGGGCTGCATTTCCAAATCCAACTGTTGAAGGTAGGCTGCATGAAAACAGGGATTTTGTCTACCTCGTCATGGATGAACACCCTCCCTTTGGTTCGTTCCTGAAGTCACTTTTATAATTAATTTCAAAGGCAGGAAAGTCTCCCAGGTGTCTGAGGTGAAAGGAACATAAATGCATCATAACCTGCCTGAAAGCTTTCTTGAGGGTGGGTGGCTGCATGCTGCCAGTGCAGACCTCAGCATGGGAATTCCAGACAAAGCCATCCCAAGGGCTCAGCACACACTGCCAATTCTGCCATCTGGAGATTTACCAGCAGCTTGCTCTCTGCCTCTGTCCTTCCAAGCTCATGACCAGACCACCAGCCAAACTGAACATATACTTATCTGAGCACCTCTGAGTCAGGCCTGATGCAGCAAAAGACTTCGGAGAAATGCTGCTTGCAGCCTGTTTGCTTATACAGCCCAGGATCAGCATCCCTTGGGTGGCTGAACTCTCCCACACAAATCACTAATCAAAAACCTGCCATACAGACTTGCCTACAGACTACTCTGATGGGGTCATTTTTGTCAAATGAGGTTCCCTGTTCTCAGATGACCAAAGCTTGAGTCCAGCTGACAACAACAACAACAGTAATAATCCTAAGCGTCATAGAATCCTTTTTCCTCTTAAATCAGAAGCAATAGGTATTATGAAAATTGGCCTGAACAAGTAGAGATTGTATAAACCAATGACATGATCACTCCATGATATGTTTAAGGGGAAGTTTTTATTGCAGCTATGAGAGAGAACAGCCAGAGGCATGAGGAAGAGTCCGGAACACAGAGAGAAAGTTGTAGACTGAACGTGGCCAGCAAACTGGACCTAGCCAGGAGAGACAGAAGCAGAGAGGAGAGATAGAGAAGGAACATTGGGGTGGGGAGCAGAGGAAGGGGGTGGGGAGACACAGAGAGAAAGACAGAGAGAGTGGGCAAAAGAGAGCGCAATGGATCGAAATGGAGAGTTACAAGGAGAATGAGTACCTGAGGGAGGGAGGGAAGCACCTGAACTAGGAGGAGGTGAAGGAGGAGGGGAGAAGAAGAGCTGAGAAGAGCTAGAATGCTAGCAGACTTGGAATTGTGCCATAGCTGCTTGTGATACTGAGGGAGCCCGGAGGCCAGCATGCAGTTTGGTATGCGAATAGGCACCAGAGATGGCCATTTGTCCCTTCCGCCAGTGATAAGGGAAGTGACTCCTGCTGTGGACAACCCTCCCCATGATACACGTAACTTAGATCAATGTATGTCCAATTATGCACAGGGATTCTCCCAAAGTTCCCTTGAGCACAATTTCTACTTAGTACCCCGAAACAATTCAGGCTAGATTGGCCTTTCTAGCCTTTGTATCCAGTTATATTGGGACTGTATTTAAACAGAAACTGTCTAAATGTGACTGTTGTTAGGAGTGGAGAGGGGTGTCCTTGTAAACTGATGCAGGTCGTTGGGGTGGTTAAGGGGTTCTGAGGTTGCTGCTCGGCGTGTTGTTTGGACACAGATGCTTGTGTAGTACACGCAGGTAAAGGAGCTGCATCGCCAGGAGCATTGTTAGAAGAGGAGAGCATGCACACCCCAAGCCAAGTTGAGTCCAGGTCTGCTCGCCTGCCTTAGCTCTAACCTAGAACTTCACGCACACGAGGCCAGCACTCTTCCTGTTGACATCAAGGACAGACGATTTCAATCTAGGTTCCTCTTTGGGAAGTGATGTCGAATTTAAAATGTTCATATTATGAAAATGAAAGCATGTTTAAGACTGAATTCACTAAAACTTAGATTTAATGGTCAAGTTATTTTATAAAATGTTAGTGCTTGGGCTGGAGAGATGGCTCAGCGGTTAAGAGCACTGGCTGTTCTTCCAGAGGTCCTGAGTTCAATTCCCAGCAACCACATGGTGGCTCACAACCATCTGTAATGAGATCTGGTACCCTCTTCTGGCCTGCAGGGATACATGCAGACAGAACACTGTATACATAATAAATAAATAAATTTTAAAAAAAATGTTGGTGCTTACAGTTAGGGCTTTCTGACTTTGAAATCATTTTACCTGGGGGTTCCTATTATTTTGTTATTCCAAAATAGCAAGAGGAAGTCTTGATGTTTTATAAGCCATTTTAAATTTCTATTCTTAGTAGAGCCTATAATCCTAGCCACTTGAGATGTTGAAGCAGGAAAATTAGGAGTTCTGCCTGGTACAGAGTGAGTTCAAACCCCACCTGGGTCACTTACCAAGAAACTATGTCAAAAAACCTTTTGAAAGTGAGGTGTAGCAGAGGTTAGCTGTAGAGCATTGCCTACCAACGTAAGGCCCAGATGGGGCTCTGAGGAGAGGGCCATGAGGCAGAGTGAAGGTCCCTTCTTACAGATGCAGAGGAAGGGGTAGTGCGTACCACGTGGTTGATGAGTAGTCCATACTATGTGCTTGTAGTGAGCTGCCTGTAATTCCTGGGCTGTAGGGGAAGATGAGGCCATGCTGGAAGTGAGGAGAAGGGGCCCGTTTTTTTTGTTTGTTTGTTTGTTTTTGTTTTTGTTTGTTTTTTTTTTTTTGGTTTTTCGAGACAGGGTTTCTCTGTGTAGCTTTGCGCCTTTCCTGGAGCTCACTTGGTAGCCCAGGCTGGCCTCGAACTCACAGAGATCCGCCTGGCTCTGCCTCCCGAGTGCTGGGATTAAAGGCGTGCGCCACCAACGCCCGGCTTGTTTTTGTTTTAAATGTGTATCCATCATGGGGTGGGGCTGCACAGAAAACCAGCTATGAGGGAGGGGGAATATGCAGATGTGGGTGGGCAGGAACTCAGCATGTCTGGTCTAGGTCCTAACATTTCCAGCCCTTGTGGTCTACAAAAAGAAAGTGTGTGTGTGTGGGGGGGTGACTTTGTGGGAGATGAGATGGAGGGAGAAGCTTTATCGGGGTCCTGACATTATGTTCAGTTTCTGACTGAAAATTTGATGCTGTGGAGTGCACCAATCCTGGGTGCCTGGGTCAGAGGTCAGTATCTGCACTCCTGTTAAGAGGATGCTGTGAGCATGAGTCTGTGCACCCTACTGTATGGTGATGTAGACAAATTGAGTCAGTGGGTCGATTAGAGGAAGACCTATGGACAGAATTAAAATGGTTCTTCGAGGAATCACATAAGGTGTGTCAGAAGGTCCAGGAAGAGTTTTAAAATCATTTTAAGTTGGATTTATTGAGAGGAGGGTGGGGTTTGTAAATGAAAGAGATCATGACAAAACAGAGGAGAGAGTACTCATGAGATTTAAGGTGTTGATATTAGGGAGAGTTGTTGGGGGAGGGCATCACAGAGAGTGTTCTGGGAAAGTTCCTTGAGCTAATTCTCTGGTCACAGAGTGTTGAGACACATACAGGGGAAGGTAATAGATTGGATATTTTTTTGACAAGGCTGAGATAATCTGAGAAACAATTTTGACTTTAGGCCTGTGACATTCTAGCTTGCTGCAGTCACTTGCTGGTGCTTTAGCAACAGAGGTGTGGCTTGTTGACTTTTCACAGAACAGGTGCAGCTTCCTCTGGGAACCTTAGCTTAGAGCTCCCCCGGGGCCAAGCATCACATTTCATGTGTGTGGCAAATACTGTCTCATGTCCCATGTTGCTAGGAAATTTAATCTGAGGATCTGATAAAGGTGAGGCTGGGTGGGCAGAAAAGCAGGCCTTCAGGGAGAGAGAAATGATTACGAACATTAATGAAGGAATTCTTGAGTCATAGTAATCGATTCGCCATCATGATCTGGCTTGCTTTTTTTTTTTTTTTGAATCTTTAATCCTCTGTTAATATTTACATGTGACATGTGATAGGAATGTTATACTTAAAATTAAAATAATCAACAATATAATCTACCTCAATGAAATAAAGGTGGCAAATGAGGGAAATGGGGGTTATAAACAACCAGAATTCACACCTTCAAATTTAATTAATTTTTCTCCAAAATTCATATTTTAAATACTAGACTGACTATATGTTCCCCTTATATCTACTGTTATTTGCACTCTATAAAATACTCTATTTTAAAATTTAAGTATTTAAAAGAATCCATTACCTTTTAATTTTAGTTTTTCTTCTGGCCAGCTTAGTCTTGTAGCTATCACATCATGTGATGTGTCTAGCTTGAATTCTTAGGAAAGATTGATCTTTAGTATATACAGTATTATAATTTTATTTGTGAGTACTAATGATCTAGTCTATTATCTTGGTACTAATCTGGACTGTAGTCTGGGAAGAAATCAGACAGCAGAGTATTCCTCTACATTTCTTTCCAACAGAATTTTCTTTCATGTGTCTAATATTATTTATTAATAGCAGTGATAGGAACAAAGGTATTAGAAATCAGAATATTATAGGCCTTGCAGGCATAATCACATATTATTGTTTTTAGCAGTCAGAAAAGGAAACAAAACATTAGTGAGAGTCACTGTGATACTGTCCATTTCCTTAAAAACTTAAACAAAATATGAATAACATATAATGAACATTTTAATCCCAGCTAGTTGTACTATACAACAGTTTATATTCTTACTTAATCAAGAAACATCCTCTGGTAGAGAATAAATCATCACCAACATTATCATTAGAATTTGGATAAGAAAAGTTAAGCTAAACCTCTGGGTCTCTCTAACTACAGAAGACAGAGTTAAAACTGCTTAAAGCTTGTCGGGCATCTGAGTGTGTTATTCAAACTTTTAGAGCATTTAATTTGCTTTATGTTGACATTTTAATAACAATAGAAACACACTAATCCAATTGGTTATTTTTTATGTTTTAAAATAGGAAAAAGTTTATTTGGGGCTCTAAGAGTTTTGATTTAACTTAGTTATAAGTATCTCTCCCAAATGGACTGGATGTTTTTGGAAATTTTAAAATAAACTCTTTTGTTAACTTAGAACTGGGTATCTCCTATCAAAATTACACTGAGTAATGAGAAGTTCTTTTATAAAGATAATAAGAGCACTTGAATCTTTTTTAACATGTAGATGTAGACTTCTCTCAGCAACAGTAGTGTCTGGGTGTGCAGTTACAGAGGTACCCCATCTTCTCTCCCTGCCATCTCAGTACAGTCAAGATTATCATCATGTTATCATGGAGAGATAACGTAGAAACGTTGATATCTGTTAAATGCAACAGGATTTAAGAATATCAAAGCACAGGCCTTTCTCTTTGGGCTAGGAGTGTGGTGATATTTTATTTGTGCGGAAATGTGATGATATTTTATTTGTATGTTAATAAATATAGTTTGCCTGGGGATCAGAGGTCATAGCCAGCAGTAAACAGAGTCAGGAGGTGGTAGCACACGCCCTTAATCCAATCACATGGGAGGCAGAGTCTCTGTGCCTTCAAGGACACAGCCAAGCATGGTGACACACGCCTTTAATCCCAATACCAACCATAGAGACCTGGAGGTCTGTATAGACAGACAGTGATGAGGAAGTGAGGTGGCTGGGTTAGAGCCAATGAGAAGGCAGAACAGCAAGGCAATAAAGGCACAGGTTAGACAGGAAGAAACTGGTTTGGTTCTCTTGGGAAGCTACAGTGATGTGGTGAGCTAAGGTTAGTTGGTGGCTATCATTCTGATCTCTATGGCTTTCACCCCTGTATTTGGTTCTGTGTTTCTTATTTAATAAGACTGTTTAGAAATTCTTCTACATAGGAGGGTCTTTTTCCACTTACTGAAATCATTTGGTTGTATTTACTTTCAAGTGCTTGCTGGGAAGTAAACCTCAAAATTCATTTGAAGTGGTTGTTTAATTATCAATCTAGAAGACTGAAGATGACGGACACATTGAAATTCTGTATTATAGGCCAAATTTATAAACGGAGTTACAACAGTGTTCGTCCAGCAAAGTAAGTTTTAGATTGCTGTGTAGTTGGCAGGACTGTCTCAGGCAGTTCTAACTCTTTGTAGTGAAACTTTTCCTGCTGTTAGTCACCAGGCTGACCACAGATCTTCACCTCTCCTTCTGCCCCTCCAGATCCAATCCCCCAGACTCATCCCCAGCTCTGTAGCAGAGCACCTGCTATGGTCTCCCTTTACTTTCAAGACCTTCTCCTCCAACCTTCCTTCCCCCAACTCACCCCATTATCCCAGCCTCCAACACCAGCAGAATATCCTTGAACACACCAGCTGAGCAGGCCAGGGAAACAGGTCCACAGAAAATTCCCTACCAGGCAGCATACAGCCACTGCACTCTCCTAAATTCCAAGGAGGAAGCAGAAACCAACAACAAAACACTCACCCAACAGACACAAAAACAGATATCAGCACCTAAACATATATAATCATCCCAATCCCTGATGCCTCAGCATAGAAACACAATCAATAACAATATGTCTCAACTTGAGCCCAGAAACTCTACCACAGCAGGCCTTGAATGTTCCAACATAGCTGAAGCCCAGGAAACAGACCTGAAAACAGCCCCTAGGAAGATGATGGAGGTCCTAAAAGAGGAACTGAATAAATCCCTTAAAGAAATCCAGGAAAACACAAGCAAAGAATGAAAGGAAATGAATAAAATTGTTCAAGACCTGAAGATAAAAGTAGAATTGATGGAGAAAACTCAAACCGAGGCAATTCTGAAATTGAAACATTTGGGAATTCATACAGGAACTGCAGAGGCAAGCTTCACCAACAGAATACAAGAGACAGAAGAAAAAAATCTGAAGATATGATAGAAAAAAATGGATACATTGGTCAAAGAAAATGTTAAATCTAAAATATCCCTAACACATAACATCCAGGATATCTGGAACACAATGAAAAGACCAAACCTGAGAATGATAAGAATAGAGAAAAGAGAAGAAATCCAGCTCAAAGGCCCAGAAAATATTTTCAGTAAAACCATCGATGAACATTTTCCTAACTTAAAGAAGGAGGTGCCTATAAATGTACAAGAAGCTTACAGAACACCAAATAGACTTGACCAGAAAAGAAATTCCCCTTGGCACATGATAATCAAAACATTAAACCTACAGAACAAAGAATATTAAAATACGCAAGGGAAAAAGAGCAAGTAACATACATCAGAATTACACCCAACTTCTCAATGGAGAGTCTAAAAGCCAGAATGGCCTGGACAGATGTGCTGCAAACTCTAAGAGACCACAGATGCCAGCCCAGACTACTATGTCCAGCAAAACTCTCAATCACTATAGGTGAAGAAAACAAGATATTCTGATAGACTCTGCCTGGACAGGTAGAAGACACCCACAGGCCTGCCTAGGCCTGTTGGGCCTGGGTGGATGGAAGATGCCTACAGGACTGCCCACTACTATGAGCAACTATATGGTGGAGAAATGGGAGGGAAAGAGAAGTAGAGTGGTCCATGTGCTGTGGAGAGAGGTGTAAATGAGGAAGAGGAGGCAGTGAGGAAGAGGTGATGTGAGTGGCATGTGCTGCTACCTGGAGAAACCATAAATCAAAATTGATAAAGGTTCGATTTGAACAAGAGATGCCTCTTAATAGAAGAGGTGATAGTTCATCAACCAGCATGACCATTCAATTTAAATTAATTTATACAACTAACAAACACTTGTCATTTAATCAGATATAACTTGCCAAAAGGGAACCTCCCCAAAGTTAGGGTTGGGGAAGGGTTTTGTTTTTGTCTTTCAGGAGAATGAAAGCTAAGGAATCTGAAGAACACTGGACAAATAAGACATCTGAAGAAAAAGGACAAATCATCCAGAAAAAAAAATTGTCCCAAGAAAAAGAATAAATTGGCCTATTGGTACATCACATATCTAACAGGATAAAATTTCATAAGTCTTCCTAAATGTTTGATTCTGTTCTTCTCTACAGACACACAATGCAAATGGTCTTTATGTAGTCCCACTTCAATTAAAAATTAAAGCTTGCTTTAGAGTTGGAACATGGCTCTCTCCTTCTCCAAACCCAAACATGTTCATTAAAAAGAAAGTGCAAAATCTCTGTATCATGTCAGAAGAGCCATCTGATATGGGACAGAAGAAAAACCAAAATTAAGGAACTATTCTATTGCTATTAGTCTCATAATTCTTTGGTTCTATTTTGACTCTTTAAAACTTTTCTTAAGGTATGAATTTTATATCAAAATTTATAAGATTAATATATATATATATATATATATATTTAAAACTTTTGTCATGGTATTAATGGTCATATAGAATACTAACTAATCCTAGATAAAAGGCTTTATCTAGCTTCCTGTACATGATTTCAGGTTTGAATTTCTATCAGTTTTCTGTTGGGAACCATGACTGTGCCTAACAGCAACTTTGAAGTCTCCAAAAAGATGATGGGGCCCCACAACAATGATTCCATCGGGATGATGGTAATACCACTAAGCTGACAAACACCACCCAAAGATCAGATTTGGACTACAAACTGCTTAGGACAATTTCCAGATGGCTAGCTGAGATGATCCAGCCTCACAGACTACTTGAGCAAGGACTTGAGACAAGCCCTGCATTTTCGCATTATGCAGAGACTGGATAACAAATGATACAGCTACCTCTCCCAGGAGTTGACAATTAACCCAAATTTTTCTTTTCAGGATTCCCTAAAGATGCCTTTGCCCCCAGACAGCAGGAGGTAATTTTAAGGACACGACGCTCACATTCCCAAGAGGTGGGGTGGGTGGTTTTTGGTTATTTAATGGGTTACGGATAACAGTCATTATTTAGGATGGTTGGTTACATGTTGTTATTATTAATGGTCAGGAAAAAGGCTAAAGAAAGGAGATTAGATTTAACGTTCTTGTTTGAAAAAAAGAAAAAGAAAAAAGAGGATATAGATAAGAGGTAGATTATTGAATCTACTCTGAAAAAAAAGAGATATAGAAATAATAGGATAAAAGGGTAGAAAAGAAAAGAAAAAAGGGGAAGATATAGATATGATAAGATAAAGATAGATTATTGGATATACTTTTAAAAGGCAACTACTAGTTTTAAATATTTTACATTAGATTGGATTTTTGTATATTCTATACAAATTGTGTATATTGATACAAATTTGAGATTGATTTTGTTAGAAAGTACTGTACATATATTTCTAATCTTGTTCAAGGTACTGTACCTAGACAATTCATTTAACAATGTAATTCAACTTTCTAGTCCTTGAAAGTTATTAGCAACTATTTGGGACGATAAAGAAATGCAGGTTAGTAGTTAGTCATTACACCTTGCACAGTCTTGGTGCAGTGGGAGGAGCTTGGATCTGCCTAGGCTCAGTGTGCTGGGCTCTGCTGACTCCCCATGGAAAACCTCGATTTGGGGGATGTGGGGATGCGGGGTGGCTCGGGAAAGAGGACTGAGGGGGTGGGGGAGGGGGAAGGGGGATCTGTGGATGGTATGTGGAGTGAGTAGAAAAATTCTTAATAAAGAAAAAAATTCAGAAAAAAAGTAGTCATTACAATCGAACTTGTCGTCATATTAGGTATGTTTTGAAGGTCAAGTAGAAATATATTTTAGATATACAGGTCATTTTCAAATACTTCATAAATCTACAATTAATTTAATTAATTTGGCATTTAAGACATTTTAATAACATAGATTTTTTTTTTCTTTATGACAATGAGTCATGTCTGCTCCTGTCAGCACCAATCTACTTCAGAGAAGAAGATGAGTATTGAAAAACTCCATATGGAGTTTACTTTCATTGTGGCAAAAGTTATCCACTGGGCAAGAAAGTGCCCTCACATCAACGGCTGACAGTATGCTGTCCAAAATGGACAAGCAGGACACAAAAGAAAAGACTGCCGACCCTTGCTAAGACAAGGTAGGAAAGCTCTTTAGAAAATCTTGCTTCACAGATGAGTCTCTCAGATATGCTAGGCCTGTAGGCCGAAGATGGATGCCCCAATGTTGTAAAGAATCCTCAGGTGACTGTCCAGGCAGCCAGCTGTTTCTGTCATTCCTTATTTTTTGGAAGTCACTTGTTTACACTTCCTGTTTAACTAGGTAATATTATTTCCTTCTTGGGTCTCTGAAGGAGCTGAAGATTAGATAGTTATAGTTTTCCTTGTTAACAAATTTAGAAAAGAAACTCACTAAAGAGGTGTAAATTGTTTAAATTTGAAAGACATCAAAAGATAGTTTTTGGTTGGTAATACAAGTTAGGATAGAAAGTGAATTAAGTACATATTGGACTCACCAAAATAGGATAGATAATGGAATATTTTCACTGAATTTGTCAAGTGCAAATGGACTAGACATTGTTGATGTATTTATTGCTCGTATACATTATATATAGTTATTATACTTATTGTATATAGTTTTTCTTTATTAGTTATAATTTTTTATTTTAGACTAAAAAAGGGGAAATGCGGTAATATTTTATTTGTACTCTAACAAATAAAGCTTGCCTGGGGATTAAAGGAAAAAGCCAGCCACTATATTAAACATAGAGGTCAGGCACTGGTAGCACACGCCTTTAATCCTAGCACTAGTTAATCATAGAGGTCGGGAGGTCTATACAGACAGACAGGAAGTGATAGAGCTGGGTGGAAGGAGGAAGTGATGTAGCTGGGTAGAAAGAGGAAGTGAGATGGCAGGGCACAGGAAAGTACATAGGCGTGAGTATACAGGAAGTCGCTCTCTCTTGGGCTGAGGATTTCCTAGTGGTAAGAACTTGTGGCCAGCTTGTTTTATTCCTCTGATCTTTCAGCTTTCATCCCAATATCTGACTCTGGGGTTTTTATTAATAAGACCATTTAGCAATTACAGCCATGGTGACATCCAGGCCCTGGCTGCCACCAAGGGCCATGTCTGGGTCCGTTGCCCTGCCTCAGCCACTGTCTGTGTGGATGTCTGTAGCTCCTGTTATCACCTGGGGTCTGGGCTGCCACTTGGGGCCATATTAATGTCTGAGAGCCATGCTGCCACCATGCCATGCTGATCTGAGTGGCCTACTCTGCCACCTGAGGCCATGGTGACGTCTGGGGTAGGGCTGCTGCAAAAAACCATGTCTGGGTCTGTGGTCCCACTGCAGTTGGAGTCTATATTGATGTTCATGGCCCATGTTACACCAGGAGCCATGCAAACCATGCATGTTCAAATCCAAGGGACATGCTGAGCCAGCCCTGACCTTCACTGGCCCTGGGAGATCTGGCCCTGACCCTTGGTGGCTTCTGCAGTGGGAGAGCTGGCCCTGTCCCACACAGGAGAGCTGGCCCTGATGACCCCAACCCTGTGAGAGCTGGCCTCACCCACAGATGCAGGAGAGCTGACCCTGATAGTGTGACTCTGCCTCTCACAAGGGGAGCTGTCCCAGCAGAGGCCCAGATTGACCAACTCAGCTACCACCCCAGGCAAACATTCAGTACTTTGAGTTGGCCCATCCCAACATTGACCCCATCTATGACCTGCTGGAGTACATGAAGGGACTGGTCCTGTGGAACCAGAGCTGTAGGATCTCCATGACTTGGAGCAACAATAGGAGTTTTAGGGAGGGTCCAGTGCTGATGGTGTACCAAAACCTGGAGGCCTTGAATCTGATGATGATCAAGTAGGCTTCATGCCAAAGATGCAGGGATGGTCCAACATATGAAAATCTGTCAATGTAATCCACCATATAAACAAACTGAAAGAAAAAAAAAAACCATGATCATCTCATTAGACACTGAAAAAGCCTTTGACAAAATCCAACAATCCTTCATGATAAAAATCTTGGAGAGATCCAGGATTTCTATCTAGGGACATACTTAAACATAATAAAAGCAATATACAGCAAGCCAATTGCTAACATCAAGTTAAATGGAGAGAAACTCCAAGCAATTCCAACTAAAATCAGGAACAAGACAAGGCTGTTCAATCTCTCCATGTCTATTCACTATAGTATTGAACTTCCAGCTAGAGCAATAAGACAACAAAAGGAAATCCAGGAGATATACATCAGAAAGGAAGAAGTCAAAGTATATGATAATATACATAGGGAACCCTAAAAATTCTACCAGGGAAGTCCTACAGCAGAGAAATACCTTTAGTCAAGTGGATAGATACAAGATTCACTTAAAAAAAACAACAAAAAAACCTTAAGTTCCCCCCCACCCATATAAATGGGCTGAACTCAGGGAATCAACATCCTTTACAATAGCTTCAAATAATATAAAATATCTTGGGGTAACTCTAACCAAGGAAGAAAAAAATTGGAGAAGATATCAGAAGATAGACAGATCTCCCATGTTTATGGATAGGTAGTATTAGCATAGTAAAAATGGCAATCTTAACAAAAACAATCTACAGATTCAATGTAATCCTCATTAAAATCCCAACATAATCTTTACAGACCTTGGAAGAACAATACTCAGCTTCATATGGAAAAACAAAAAACCCAGGATAGCTAAAACAATCCTGTACAATAAAAGAACTTCCAGAGGTATCACCACCCCTGATTTCAAGCTCTACTGCAGAGCTATAGTAATAAAAACAGCTTGGTAATGACATAAAAACAGACACATGGATCAATGGAATTGAATCAAAGATGCAGATGCAAATCCACACACCTATGGACAGCTGATTTTCAACAAAGAAGCCAAAATTTATACAATGGAAAAAAAGAAAGCATCTTCAACAAATGATGCTGGTATAACTGAATGTTAGCATGTAGAAGAATGCAAATAGATCCTTATCTATCGCCCTGCACAAAACACAAGTCCAAGTGGATCAAAAAACCTCAACATAAATCCAGTTACACTGAATCTGGTAAATGATAAAGTGGGAATAACCTTGAATGCATTGGCACAGGAGACAACTTTCTAAACAGAACACCAATGGTGCAGACACCAACATCAACACTTAGTAAACGGGACCTCATGAAACTGAAATGCTTCTGTAAGGCAAAGGACACTCTCAGTATGACAAAACAGCAGCCTGAAGAATGGGAAAAGATCTTCACCAACCCCACATTTGATAGAGGGCTGATTTCCAAAATATGTAAAGAATTTAAGAAACTACACACCCACAAACAAAATAATCAAATTAAAAAATGGGGTAGAGATCTAAACATAGAATTCTCAACAGAGGAATCTCAAATGGCCAAGAAACATTTAAAGAAAGGTTTACCATCAGGGAAATGCAAATCAATACCTGATCACCTTGCCCTGCCTTAATACATGGGGAAGTGCTTAGTCTTGTTGCAACTTGATATGCCATGTTTTGTTGATACCCATGGGAGACCTTCCCTTTCCTGAACAGTAATGGAGGAGTGGATTGGGGGTTGGGAGCAGAGTGGAGTGAGGGGAGGGTCTGGGAAGAGATAAGGGAGGGGAAACTGAAGTCCAGATGTTTAAAAAAAAAAAAAAAACAAAACCCTCAGACCACCGTATAGAATACTTTGAGGTACTAAATGATACTGGGAGGGTTTAAAAGCAAGTGGGGAAACTCGGGTCAGTCCCAAGTAGCCCCGTTTGTTGCTAGTCAGCTTCCGGAATGATTCCTATTCTTTCTTTAATGCAGGACCAGTGTGAAATTAGTGCTGGAAACAGTGAAGTTTTAAGTTTGACGCGTTTTCTCTTTGGTCTCTTGATGCTGTGTTAACAGAGGCCCATGGGAAATATCACACCTGCTGCTGGTTTCTACACAGCAGCGCTACAGAACGCGATCAGCACATAGCAGGGCGCGGGGGAGGGGGGGGGGCTCCTTGTAAATGCTGTAACTGCATGGAATGGCTCATGCACTCACTAAAACAACAATGGCTCATGCACTCACTAAAACAACAACTAAGTCTGTTTCCTCAGCCATTCAGAGTTAAGGTCCTGACTGTGTGGACAGGGCAGGCAAGAGGAGGAGGAGAAACAGGAATGAGAAACAGAGCTAACTGCTATAAATACGTGTGTTTTCTCCCCATAAAATTCATTTAACTCTGTCTTAATGCTCGTGTTTTAATGTTAAATTACAGATAAGTGGCCATTTGAAACATTTAGTGGGTAGAGCGTGTCCTGATTAATTTTTTGTCAACACAACACAAGCTAGAGTTAACTGGGCAGAGAAACCTCAGTTGAGAAAAGCCTCCATCAAATCCCCTCTAGGCAAGACGTTCAGGGCATTTTCTTGATTAATGATTAGTGTGAGAGGGCCCCCGCCCACTGTGGGCTGTGCTGCCCTGGGGCAGGTGGTCCTTGGTTATATAAGAAAGCAGGCTGAGCAGGTCGTGGGGTAGGGTGGGGTGGGGAGGGAGGGTGGAACCAGTAAGCAGCACTCCTCCAAGTTCTTGGCTTCAGTTCTTGCCTTGAGTTCTATCCTGACTTCTTCACAGACAACAAGATGTAAGGGTTTTCATCATGATGCACCCAACGCGGAAACCAAAGGACGACACTAAGTTTCATTCAAGATGGCAGAATTAAACAATTTGAATACAAATTCTTACTGCTCTATATAACATAACAAATGTGAGGTGTTCAGTGGGCTCTTGGAAGGTGAATGGGGTCCAAAGGAAACAGAAGCGTTCTAAAGAGGAAGGATTAAAACAGAGAACTCACTTACTGGGTCAGTTATTGCAGGGCGGGAGAGAAGGGTCCAAATGAAGTCTTTACCTCATAAAAGGACTTTCAGGAAATTAAACACAAAAGAGGAAGGGAAACCAGGAAGCAGGGGCTAGGGGGATGTTTCTACATATTTTTTTAAACTAATCACTGAATTTTCTGGGAAGAAATGGCTACCTGTTGGTGAATTGGTCTAGTTTAATACTGATCACAGAGTACAATTTTATCATAGAAGCTTTACTAAGGCTCACAATTACCAGGGGAAAGTAAATGAGCATTTAATTAATTAATTAACTTTTAGACTATCAGTGGACATATTAAATTTTTCTGATCACTTTTTTTGTGAGAAAGAGAGCAAATGTAAGTGAAGACTCATGCAGGGGCAGGGGAGGGAGTCAAGTACCTTTTAAAAAAAGTTTTAGTGAGATTGCTTGGGCTCATATAGTGTGGTTGATATATCATGCACCCCAGTAAACTTATCTGGGGGTCAGAGAACAAAACAGTCACTATATTAAATATAGAGGTCAGGCAATGGTAGCACATGCCTTTAATCCTAGCATTCTGGAGGCAGAGATCCATCCGGATCTCTGTGAGTTCAAGGCCACACTGGAAACAGCCAGGCATGGTGACACATGCCTTTAATCTCAGGAAGTGATGACAGGAAGCAGACAGGTATATAAGGTGTGAGGACCAAGAACTAGAGGCTTTTAAGCATTTAGGCTTTTGAGCAGTAGTTAGGTGAGATCCGTTCAGATGAGGACTCAGAGGCTTCCAGTTTGAGGAAACAGGATTGGCTGAGAAGTTGGCAAGGTGAGGTTAGCTGTAGCCTGTTCTGTTTCTCTGATCTTTCAGATTTCACCCCAATATCTGCCTCCAGGTTTGTCTTTATTAATAAGACCTTTAAAGATTCATGTTACAATACAGTGCATAATTTACATCATCTCCATTGACCTGAAAATCACTGACCTCCTACTTCTCTGAAACTCTGCACTTACTTTCCTGTTTCCTTTTCTCTTCTTTTCTCTTTAGCTTTATTTTTATTTATGTGTGTGAAAGCCATCAGACTGTCTTCTTTGTGAGCAGCTCACTTAGGTGCTAGGAACTGAACTCAGGAAGAGTTCATCAAACGTCCTCAACTGCTGAGCCATCTCTCTGGCCCCTCTGGTTTCTTCTTAAAGCAATCTTTACAGGTTAAAAACAAGAGTGAGGGGCTGGAGAGATGGCTCAGAGGTTAAGAGCACTGACTGCTCTTCCAGAGGTCCTGAGTTCAATTCCCAGCAACCACATGGTGGCTCACAACCATCTATAACGAGATCTGGTGCCCTCTTCTGGCCTGCAGTCATACATGCTGTAAACACAATAAATAAATAAATCTTCAAAAAAAAAAAAAACAAGAGTGAGCCCTCCTGCCCACAGTGGCCCACCTAAAGCACCCAGCCCCTCTTGCCTAAGGACAGCTGATTCTAGGCATGGGAAGGGACAGTGAATCTGACCTTTTGAATATCCCTTTGCTAAAGTAACTGCAGGGAAATCTCTGTGCGGTTACGCGGGTCCAAAGTTCTCTTTTCAATCAATTTTAGGATGAACTCAAGTTTCACATCACTGTGAGGGAGCAGTGATCATCCTCACTGGGGGTCTGTTTGGTGGACTGTTATTCTCTGTGGTGTGTGTATAGCAGTTTTCTGCCTGGTGGGCTATTATTCGCTGTGTATGTAAAGGACCGAAGGACAATGCCTGGTTGACTGTTACTGTGTGTGTGTGTAGGACAATTGTCTGCCTGGCAGACTGTTACTCACTGTGTATGTGAAGAGAAGGACAGTGCCTGGTGGATGGTTACTATGCGTGGGTGGATGACAGTGCTCTGTCTTGTAGACTGTTTTTCACTGTGTGTGTGGGTGGAGGACAGTGGTCTATCTAACGGACTGTTACTCACTGTGTATAAGTGAAGGAGAGTGGTCTGCATGTGGATTCTATGTATAAATAGAGGACAGTGGTCAGTCTGGAGGGCTCTTACTTACTGTGTATGTGTGAAGGACAGTGGTCTCTCTGGTGGACTGTTACTATGTGTATGTGGTGGACAGTGGTCTGTCTGGTGGACTGTTACTGTGTGTATGTGGTGGATAGTGGTCTGTCTGGTGGACTGTTACTGTGTGTATGTGGTGGATAGTGGTCTGTCTGGTGGACTGTTACTGTGTGTATGTGGTGGATAGTGGTCTGTCTGGTGGACTGTTAACTGGGATTTAGATTTAACCAGCATGTAGCTGACTTGGACTTTTTTAAGTTTGAAGGTAAGCATAGTGATAATATGTGGCTCCTAATATCTGTACGTAATTAATAAAACTCTTATGTGACCTATATCATTACTGGCACTATTGATCCACTACTAACATCATTCTAAATAGTATAGGAACTCCAGGCTAAGAAACTTGTAAATTCTAGTCGCATTCTGGAAAGATACATTTGATCATCCTTGAAATGCTGTTCGACAAATATTTAACTTTCTTTCAGTACAGGTTATTCTACTTGTCGTTGGGTTTCTGAAGCTGGACAGCATTAAGCATGGTGGTAATTAGGCAAGGAGGTTGGACCAGCCTAGCTTCAAGGCTCTCTTCACTGCCTGTTTCCAGCAAGGTCACCATCTCTAAATCAGGCTTGACTCTGGCAAAACAGGACTCATCAGGTGGGTATCTGTCTTAATTGACATTTTTATTGCTGTAATAAAACATTATAACCAAAAGCAATCTGGGGGAGGAAATGATTTGTTTCAGCTTACAGTTATCGTCCATGATGGAGGAAGGTCAGGGCAAAAACTCAAGGCAGGAACCTGGGGGCAGACACTGGAGCAGAAGCCACAGAGGGGCACTGTGCATCAGCTTGCTCCTCCTGATTTGCTCAGCCTGATTTCTTATACAACTCAGGACTGCCTGTTGAGGGTTGGGTGTCACCAACAGTGGGCTGGGTCCCCCCACATCAAGCACTCATCAAGAAAATGCCTAACAAGCTTGCCTATAGGCCAGTCTTACAGAGGCATTTTCTCAATAAAGATTCCCTCTTCCTAGATATGTGTGGGTTTGGGTCAAGTTGGCGAAACCAACTAGATAGTATCTAAACGTAGTTTTCTTCCAACCCAAAGGCTCCTCGGCATCATTCTGATTTTATAAAATCTATTTCCCACTCACTGGATCTGGTCTCTACAGTGGATTTTCCTAAGCATCTTTTTTTTTTTTTTTCATGACTATGTTCTTAGGAATCTCAGCTTTATTATGTGCATTACAATGCTCCTTGCTGGGTAGATGAATATGGCATGTGGGTCTGTTTACAATTCTCCTCTAATCAATGGAAAGGGCCTGAAGTTGGTGTATTTTAGGCTCAGAATTATATCTGGCTAGGTCCAAGCAAGGTAGGTAAGGAAGAATGATGAGGGATGAAGAATTAGGGGTAGATAGGGAGGGACCAAATTGCATGGAGCTATGCAGGCTACAAAGAAGAATGCCCTTGACTGAGGCAGCAGGGTGCAATTGAAGCTATTTAGGTGTTTAATTGTTAAATGGAAGTGGTAATGGTACCTTATGTGTTCCCTGCATTATCAAAGTCTTACCCACTGCTAAGAGGGCTCAAAAATTTATTAACATGTAACTATTACGTTAGCCACAGGGGACTATTATTATTACTTTTGATTTTCTGATGTATATAAGCTGGGGCTGAGGATAGTAATGAAGTTTCTCAAGATCACCGAGCAGATAATTACAGCAAGCAAGATACCACTATGCTGCAAGTCCTCAGCAGCCCCTTCTACGTATCACTCCAATGTGGGCTTGTTTATTCACGGTTGTTTCTGCCGGGTGTGGTAGCTGGAGCTGCTGGTCATGCTGTCTCCACACAGGAGAAGCTGTGCCTGCCAATGCTGGACAGTGGGGCTTGGTCCACCAATGAGCAGAACGCAGGTGTCTTCTCATCTGGACTCTCTCTGTCTTTCACCACGGCCTCCGAGTGTGCACGTATCCAAGGGCATTTATCTTCCTCATACCTTGATCCTTCCTTCCCTCAGGCCACAGTCAATCACTGCTTTGTGTCAGTGGATATGATTGCTCCTTGTGCGCAGATGTGCCTCTAAGCTACATCCCTTATTGTGGGGTAACAGTACCTCACAAGCTGTGGCAAACAGGACCAACCCCTTAGGACTCAGGCTCTGGGACAGACTGGTGTTGACATCAGTACACATTCTCCAGCTCTCTCTGGAGAAGTTGGCTCCATTCACATGGGTTAACAGGAAAAGCACTATTCCTGAGCAATTGGGAATGATTCGTGAAGGACATTTCACTGACAGCCCTCCTGGAGTAAATGAAAACACCACAGGTATCCATGTGACAAATCAGTTCAAGGAGCTCTTTCCCAGACCGTAGTCCAGAGTTTCTTCATGAATGCGAACTAATGCAGGAAACTGTAGAAAGAGGTTGACGGGTGGGGGCGGGGGAGGATGATGAAGGCCCCATGCTTCATTCACAAAGTTGAAAAAAAAACACTCATTCAAAGGAACACAACTGCCACAGAGAACACAAATGGCCCGAGACCACACTCAGACTTGGCAGGGGACAGCGACATCAAACTCCGCTCTGGTCTCTCTCGGTTATGATGACTATTGCTGCTGTGTGGCTCTGGGGAATGGCCATAGGAGGCTATTTCATCAATGCTTTCAAGAACGCTGGGTGTAAAAATGAAGGCTGCTTGATGCCTCCTTGCCACTTGTGAGATGCAAGCCTCATTCTGGGAGGTTCATCATCTCACAATGCCCACTGTCTTCTCCCTAATTCCTTACTCCCCAAGTGTCCAAATGAGAAAACGCCTTAATGAGTTTTTGGCTTCCTGGAAAAGGAAGAAAAACAAAATATCTATTGTTCTTAACACAATTGGGATGATCTCCAGAACCGAGAGAGAACCTCGAAGTCATCCAGGACTGAGCATCATGACTAGTGAGAGAAAGTCTCCAATACCAGAGACTTATTTCAAAGTGGAAAGAATTTACAGCATTATCAAAACGTATGACAAGCCATCATTTCATTCAGCAAGCATTACTGTCCTAATTAGGTTTCCTATGGCTGTGAAGAGACACGATGACCACAGCAACTCTTACAAAGAAAACATTTAATTGTGGTTGCTCAGTGTCAGAGGTTCGGTCAGTTACCATCATGACGGGAGCAGGGCGGCGTGCAGGCAGACGCGATGCTAGAGTGCCTGAGAGTCCTACATCTTGCAGACAACAGGAAGTCGACTAACTGTCACACTGAGGGAAGCTTGAGCAAAAGGGACCTCAAATCCTGCCCCCCCCCCAACAGTGACACACTTCCTCCAACAAGGTCGCACCGCTTAATAGTGTCGCTCCCTTTGGGGGCCATTTTTCTTTCAAACCACCACAATTAAGAAGTATGCTCTAGTGGCCTGTGGTATTCCAGGAGGGAAGATTCTAGCTGTGTCTGAACTACACACTATCACGGGCTTGCACTCAAGGAGACAGATAAGATATAAAAATAGGTAGAAAGGAGGACAGTGCTAAGCGCTCCACTCCGCTAGTAGGATGAGGGAGATGGATGGGGAGGGACAGGGAGTGGTCCAGTGCGAAGACAAGCGGCAAGCTAATAGTGGAACATTAAGGAATCGCCAAGCATGCTGGGCAGAGAGAAGAAAAGAATGTTTTTGGTGGGAACCTGCCCTTAGTCCCTAGAATGATTGCTGTGTGGCTCAGCCCCAGAAAACATCTGGCTGAGTCAAGCCGGTGAGCTTGAGAGCCTGAGGCCTGGGCAGCAGGCATTCACAGCCATTGAAGACGCAGAAGGGCAGGTGTGTGGTAGCTGAGGTGGGCACAACGAGGATTAGGAGGACGAGAGCAGACGAGTGTGGTGCTGCAGAGAGGTCTCACTGTGCCGGATTTCAACTTTCACACAAGTTACAGGAACAGTGAAAGAAAGGAGCTTCTGATTATCAATCACTTACTTTTCTCCTACTTTTTGTGTGCGCACACACACTCACACACGCACACTCACACACGCACACTCACACACACAGACACACACACAGACACACACACTCACACACGCACACTCACACACACACATGCACACTCACAGACACACACACACTCACACACACTCACACGCACACTCACACACGCACACTCACAGACACACACACACACGCACACTCACACACGCACACTCACAGACACTCACACACACTAGAAAAAACATTTGAAAATAAAGGGGAAAGATTATGCCTCTTTGATACTAAATACTTCAAACATGCATTTTTATAACAAGTTTGGTATTTATTTGAGTTTGGATCTTGCTGTACAGCCCTTGCTGGCCTGGAACCAGCTCTGTAGACCAGGCTAGATCAAACTCTCTTCTGCCTCTGTCTACCAAGCACGGGGAGTAAAGGTGTTTGCCAAGACACTTAAGACAGTAAAGACATTCTTCTATACTTTGAATAATCTAATAAAATCAAGAAGTCAATATTTATACAGTCTTATATCTGCGTTGGTTTGTAATCTGTACTCCACATTGAAGTTCATCAATATCCCAACAATATCCTCTACAGTGACTTGTGTTCCCAGGCCCTCTAGGATCCAGGATCAGACACCACAGGTCCTTTAGTCTCTTTCAGTTTACAATTCTCTGCTTTGTCTTTGTCTTTCCTGATCTTGATTTTTTTTTAAAGGGAACACAGACCATTCATTTTGTAGAATGTCCCCTATATTTTGGTTTGTCTGATATTTTATTCGAGCCTATATTCAAATTGTAGGGGTGTTTTTTTGTTTAACTTTTATTTTATTATTTTATGTGTAAAGGTGTTTTGTCTGCACGTATGTCTGTGCATCATTTACATGCCCGGTGCCCTTGGAGGCTAGAAGAGGATGTCAGATCCCCTAGAACTGGAGTGACAGGCAGTTGTTAGTCACCGTGTGGGTGCTGGAAATCAAACCTATGTCTTCTGGAAGAGCAGCCAGTGCTCCAAACCACTGGGCCATCTCTCCAGTGCCTCAGGTGGCATTTTTGGCAGTATTTGAGGACGGCTGTATCCATATCAGCATGGGATATCAAGAAGCATGAGATTTGGCTTATCCTCATGGTGGTGATACGAGCTGTGATCAGTTGGCTAAGGTAATGTCCTCCAGGTTTCTTTCATAAGGTATCTGTTTTTTGCTTTGTAAAGAACAGGTAATTTACGAGGAGCTTCTGTGTGTAGGTAAACATCCTGTTGCTCATCAGATATTTATTTTTAAAAAAAAACATGATTAATGCATTTCTAAATCCATTATTCCTTCTATTCCTACTATTTGGAATTCAACTATAAGGAAGAGTTTTCCTGTTCAATTTATTGTGTTAAGAAAAGGATGGTGTGAGGCTATGGTGATGTCTGGGCAGGTGCTGCCACTGAGGGCCATGCGATGTCTGTGGTCTGGGCTATGGGCTGAAGCCATGTTGATGTTCTGATGTCCATAGGCCATGCTGCCATGGCGTGTGGTGGGGCACGTTGATGTACGTGGTCGGCACTGCCACCTGAGGCCACACTGATGCCCATGGTCAGGGCTTCCTTGAGGGCCTTGTCTGGGTCTGTGGTACTACTGCAGTCAGGGGTGGTGTTTGTGGGCTGTGCTGTCACCAGAAGCCACGTGGAAGCCCACGATCTGTGCTCCTGGTGACCGTAAAGAGCAAGGAAGCTAGTTTTGCAGTGATATCGATGACTGTAGACACACAGTTGACAAAGAGGGACATGGAAGTCTTCTGTGACAACTCCTACCTTCACCCCCATCCCCAAAAAGTAATAGCCTAAATAGGAAGCCACCGAAGAGCACTCTTAAAAGTGTGATAAGGATGCTAAAGTGTAGCTCTCCATAGTTGGTGGCTTCTGGTGGGGGTTCAGGAGGGAAGGAATTCAATTCCATTTAAGGGGAAGGCCATTGAGAGTTGGACCATGCTCCAGTGAGTGTACAGATTGGACTTGTTTTTTTTTTTTCTTTTTATTTCAACTTTTTTGGGAGGTGTCACACAGCAGGGAGATGGCCATGGAAGGACCGCAAAATGAGTGTGGTGGGATGCATGGTGTGAAATTCCCAAGAATCAACAAAAATATGTTTAAAAGAAGAGAAAAGGATGGTGGGGCTTGAGAGACGGCTCATTGGTTTAGAGTATACACTGATCTTGCAGGAGACCTGGGTGTGGCTCCCAGCAGCCACACTGGGGGCGGGGTGGGGGCTTACAACCACTTGTTGCTCCAGTTCCAGGAGATCTGGTACCTCTGGTTTCTGAAGGCACCTGCACACACATGGTCAGCCAAGCTTCACCCCAGGTAAGCACAGAATAGTTTGTCCTGGATCTTTGGGACTTAGTCTGAAGCACCCATGTCCCATAAAACAATGATGAAATAAACATAATTTTATTGGGAAGCTATCTTTTGTTATATATGCACTGAGGGAAAGGGAATAACCCCCTTTCCATCCCTATGATACACTTATTGGGAAAGAGAAGAGTAGAGAAATTTTGGGAGAGAAAACCATGAGTTTAGGTTTTAAGTTTGTAATGTTTGCTTAACATCCATGTGCTAAAGAACACAAAAAGTTGGTGCAAGGAGAAGGAGCAGCAGGTATGAGTATGAGTTTTCAGTAGAAAACCGTGTCACCGGGTGTCTTAGTCAGGACTACTGTTGCTGTGATGAAACACCGTGATCAAAGCAACGTGGGGAGAAGGGGTTAATTTGTGTTACTCTTCTACAGCACAGTTAATTTTCAAAGGAAACCAGGACAGGGACTCAAACAGGACAGAAACCTGGAGGCAGAAGCAGATGTAGAGACAATGGAGGGATGTTGCTTACTGGCTTGCTCCTCATGGATGGCTCAGTCTGCTTTCTTATAGAACCCAGGACCACCAGCCCAGGGTGACACCACCCACAATGGGCTGGGACCTCCCCCATCGATCACTAATTAAGAGGCTTGCCTGTGGTCCCATCTTATAGAGACATTTTCTTAATTGAGGTGCCTTCCTCTCAGTTGATATAAAACTATCCAGCCCACTGGGTGAGCCTAGTTAGAGAAGAGGTGACGGTGTGAGCCCTGGAAATCAAGAGGAAAAGGTGAATTTGGTAATGAACTGGACAGTCAATGAATGGGAGACAGCAACAGGGCCGTGCTAGTGGTGAAGGGAGATGGTGTGGAACAGGAGGGAGCGGCCCACCTGGTTGAGAGGTAAAGTTGACAAGAGCAGGGAGCACTCAGCAGGTACAGCCACACTAGGAGCAGTGAGACAGGACCCAGCAAGTGTGCGTTATGGAGACAGTGTGAGATGAACGGGGACAGTATCAATAACGGACTGCTTCAGAGCCCAGAGGTGAAGGGGAGTAGAGAGGGTAAGAGTCTGGTAGGAATACGGCGTCAAGGGAGGTTTTATTTCTTCCTCTGTGTGTTGAACACAGACGGTAGAAGATCACACTCTCTAGTAGAGGAAGTGAGGTCGGCAGTGCTGAAGGGAAGGGATAATCTGAGAAATAAAGGCTCTGGAGATTAGAGCTGGCAGGTGGGTGGTCTTTGTCGAGAAGGACATGCGGCACGGTGGGGTTGGACAGTAGGACCCGATGAGAGAAACCCTTCAGTGGCTTCAGTTTTCTTGGTGAGGCATAAAGTGTCGTCACCAACAGAAACTGAGGTAAGGATGGTATGAAGAGAGATGTGAGATGGCTGAACAATGGAAAAGCTATGAAGTGTGGAAGGTGTCTGAGATCACTAGGCATTGCTGAGAAATGAGAAGTGTGCCAACGGCCTACCAAGAGATTAGTACAACCACTAATACACTGAACCAGCACAATCCCTAACAGCATCTGCATATTGGCCCTTATACCCACAGATAAGTGTAGTCTTCATTAAGAAAACTTCTCTCCGCCACAGACATGGACCACTTCAGAAACCACAGCCAATCAAAATGCAGAGTTATGGAGCCCAGTCCCAGTGGCTGCAGCTCCCAAACACTCCTGCACTTAGGGCTCCGGGAACACTGCTGAAGAAGAGGGGGTGGAAAGATTGTAAGAGCCAGAGGACCAGGGAGTTCACTGGGTCTCCTAGTCATAGTAGAGGCCACCCCCATAAAGTGTCATCAACACAGCTGCCCGAACATGAGCCAAAGGAGGATGACAATGGCCATCCCAAAGTGGGTGAGGAAAGGCCACAGGCTTCAACCCTGACATTACACAAAGAACCAGAACAACCGAGGGAAGCCGGGAGGGGGAAACGCGCTTTCCCCAGGGAAGAGCACACCAACTGCTTGTCCAGTGATAAATGGTCAGCCCTGAAAATGTATGTCTCACAAATGTATATGGGTGCATGCAGTAACAGTTAGTAAAGAAAGAGGCCATGCACTTGAAGAAGAGAAGGGAGGGGTGTACGGGAGGGGCTTGGAGAGGGGAAAGGGAAGCGAGAAATGTTGAATTTATAATCTGAAAACCTCTTTAAAGCCGTGCCATTAACATTCCCACAGTAGATTCAGGACTGTTTAAAGATGGCAGTCTTTACATTCCCTAGAAAAACCTAAAGTTTCAGTGTGAGGTCACATTATCATAAACGACCATGGGTTCATAGCACCACATATGGCTTTAGTTTTACAAATGTGAGTTGGTAAAGGAATTAGCACAGCACTGTGGGTATGCACCTGAGAACATAGTTTGGCAATGATCAATAGATCGGCTTTCTATTATTTAGCAAAGCTGGCATGGAAGCTTAATTGATAAACCAATATATTTGCCTATACAACATTTGGTACTGCCTAAAACAAACAAGGAAAATGACAATCCTTTGGATATTTATGCACACT
This sequence comes from Peromyscus maniculatus bairdii, assembly GCF_049852395.1. Lineage (NCBI taxonomy): Eukaryota > Metazoa > Chordata > Mammalia > Rodentia > Cricetidae > Peromyscus > Peromyscus maniculatus. The sequence goes on along the minus strand of NC_134853.1, from coordinate 57,383,688 downwards.
GAGTTTATGAGCTTAAATATCTCCTTTAATAACTGTACTGGAAATATAAATATGTAACACTAGCAGAAACTTCATCTACTGTGAAGACATTAGAAAGTTAAATAAATAAGGGGTGGAGAGATGGCTCAGTGGTTAGGATCACTGACCACTGTTCCAGAGGACCTGGGTTTGATTCCCAGCATCCACACGGCAGCTTACCACAGTCCTTAATTTGAGGTCCAGGGAATCTAGCTCCTTCCTCAGGCACCAGGCACGCATGCATCACACAAATGTACATGCAGCCAATACAACTCCTACAACCTAAGGTTCAAGGAACATCATGGGGGAGGAACGGGAAAGATTTTAAGAGCTAAAGGAACAGGAAGTCTGCTGTGAAGATGTGTCTTCTGGATATGATGGGCAGACCACACCTGGGAAATCTTGACAACATGTCTGCCGATGCAAGACCTGAACCATGACAGCAGTTGACATAACAGCGTGGATGGGGGAAATCTCACAGGGCCACCCTTAGACCAAAAGCCACAAGCAATCAATGACCATTGAGGGGGGAGGGAGGGAGGGAGGGAAAGAGGGAGGGAGGGAGGGAGGGAGGGAGAGAGAGAGAGAGAGAGAGAGTCTTCCCCAGGGTTGAGCCCTTTAACTGATTATCAAATACCAAGTGGTCATCCATAAAAATGTACACATACAAGGAACACTAAGCCGACTCAGCAGATTGTATTTATACATATTGATGTATTTATTCACTTATGTATTTGCAACAATAATAATTAAAGAAAAGCAATGAATTTGAGAGAGAGAGGGTGTCTAAGGAAGGAGTTGGTAGAAGGAGAGGGAAGGGAGAAAGCATATGATTATATTTCATCTAGGGCCTGGAAAGAAGACTGGGCTGGTAAAATGCCTGCCACACAAACATGGGTTCCTGAGTTTGGATTCCCACATCTGGGTAAAAACTGAGCAAGGTGGTCCGTATCTGCAATCTCATTGGCCACGCAGCCTAACCAAATCGATTGGCTTCACGTTCAGTGAGAGACCTGTCTCTAAACGTCAGGAGAGGGGATAAGAGAGGGTAACATGGGAAGGTGTGGTCAAAATACACTTTACACATGCACACTGAAATTGTGAGACAATAAAAAACAGGTCTTGTTATGACCACAAAATATAACGTTAAAGGACAACACTTTGGGTCAGGCCCATGAATAATTCTTACTCTACCACATGATGAGGGACACACACATCCAAGCGACGTTACAGAAGTCGAGGGGTTAGCTAGCTGCTCTCTGTCATGAGAGCTCCAGTTGGCTTGCATGTGAGGGTGCGGAGCTTAGGCAGCAGGCTTTATACTATCCTGTCCAGTTTCTGCCACGTTTATCTGAGTGAGCAAAATGAATCACCGTCACAGAAGTGCTGACGTTTCTGATCCCTACAAGTTGAATGTGCAAAGTCGAAGCAGAAGCTTGTATAATTCACAGTAGAGTGAGTCACAGATAAATTCTGTGTTTTATGGGGCCGTATAACCTGTTATGGTTATACGCAGTGATTATGTCGAATTAAAATGGTAGAGTGAGGCCAAACTGCCCATAAAGATTTTTGTCCCTTTCAAGCCTGTGTTTTTGGAGGAGCCAGTTACCTGCCGAGCGTGGATCTCTGGTAAGGATGGCTTCAAGTGGCTCCGTGTGGCTCACAGAGACCAGGGCAGCTTTGATCTCATGTGATATGTTGACCTCACTGGAGGATTGGGGAGCCAGAATCCCCGAGGCTGGAGCCCATTGGGTTGTGATGTCTATGTGTACATCAGTGACCAAGAACTTAATATGAGGCAAACCCTCCACCTTTCATAAACTAACATGTGAACATCATGCATATCACATGCACTCATAGGGCATGTTCATTAATTACAATGTTTAGAATTGTTCCAATGACTGCACACTTATGCTCTTGAGAGAGGTGGTCAAAGTGACTAGTTTTTTTGTTTTTGTTTTTGTTTTTGCTGCCCAGTGAGCAAAACATTTTAGAAACCTAGCACAAAGCTCACTCTTAGACGGATGATTTTTTTTTCAGCAGTAAATAACTAAAAGCACATCTTAAGTCTCAATGAAAAGCAAGGTGTTCCTTTATAAAACTTAGAAATCTGAATGTAGCAGCCTGGCCTAGCACAGCAGCTCTGTGTGCAGTAAGAACCTAAGAGTTCTTAGTATCTCCTGACACCTCAGCCACAGCGGCTTATTTCTTCAGGGCTACAATACAGCTGTGTCAGCCGCACACATCTTTCCAGACAAATGAAGGGAAGAAGCATGGCCGAGCCACATCATTATCAGGAAAGATCCCTGTCCACATCTCCACCTTATAGAAGCCACTGGTGCCTGCAAGGCTGGCAAACAACTCCTTATTTTGTCTCCATAGTAGAAAGTGAGCAGGAAGGCGAGGGGAGGAATGGCCAGCCAACACTGACGACTGTGTTTTGTCCATCTCTATGCCTAACCTGTGAATGGGCTTCTGTGGCTCCGAGGAAAGTATCTTAATTGGCCTCTCCAAACCATTCCGCTTTTCTTAATACTTTCACATCTGTGTTTTTGTTAAGAGTCAACAAAAGCTACAAATACCATACCTGGCCTCTTACAATAAGCCAATCTTTAGGTTAGCTGATGTTTCTACCTTGATTTAATAGAATGATACGAACTCTCCCGGTAAGGTGAAAAATCACTGTCCCTATTTCTCAAAAAAGCCGAGGCTTGGGGCACATGTAGGCTATATACTAAGTGTCAGGGGTCAGATTTAAACGCAAGGTTACATGGCTCAAGAGCTTTTCTCCCAGCACCAGCCCCAATACCACATATACCAGAGCCCCGAGGGGTTGGGGTAAATGACTCCGTGGGGACAGTACTTCCTGCCAAGTGCAGAGACCAGTGTTCAGGCCCCAGCACCCAGGAAAGAGATGGATAAGTGTGGTGGTCACCTGTGATTCCAATAGTTGGGAGGCAGAGACAGCGTACACCCTGGGCAAGCTACCTAGATAGAAGAGCCAGAATCAGCAAGCAGGTTTATTGAAGAACCAGTTATTGAAAGAACAGGGAGGCATCTAGGGAGACACCTGACATCAACATGTGTGCCCAACAACATTTGAACGCACATACACATCTACACACTTGTCATGTGCATACAAAGAAAAACAGCCTTGAGAAAGCAAGTGCGTACTGTTTTCATAATTCCTACACATTCTCTGAATATTCAGTTGCTGCCTCCTTACAACCTGTTGAAGTCATTCAAGAGAGAAAAAATGTTACTCAGTGCTGGCACTGTCTCCCAGGTGATGTCAGGAATGGAGTCAGGGTTTCCCAGGGTCTCGCCCTGGCGGCATTGGCTCCCTATATTGCCTGCTCCATGCTTGCTCCTGGATGGATGCACTGCCTGATGGGTTCCTTGTTCTTGCTGTCCTCTTGGGAGCTCGGAAAGGCCTCTGGGAAATACAAGACACATGGTTTATAAAGAAAGGGCTGTCTCCAGCAACAGCTCTGCCCCACACCATGCAGCTGGGGTAAGCAGGACTCAACTAAATGCAGCCCGAGGTTTTTAGCCCTGGCCCGTGAAAGGACTCCAACAACTGCTCCAGTCCAACCAGGAGCCCACAACCCTCCACAATCCCCACTCCAGTCCGGCAGTTGTGATGAAGAAGATCTTAGGATCTCCTTGTGATGAAGAAGCATGGTGATGCCGAGTGCCCTGACAGACTGAGCAGGACAAGGAGACTTACACGCAGACCCAGGGTTAAAGCCCCAGGCTCCAAGGAGGAAACACTGGCCCACCCAGCACCTTGTGGCACCAGGCAGACAGGCACTATTATGGTGAACATGTATGATATGGTATGGGAGAGAGACAGAACGGTTCTCGGCCTGTGGACAGAGTCATATCTGAAGAAGTGAATAAGGGGAGGAGCGGGCCGAGGTGGATGGCTTGATTGTCACCTAGGGCGATGGTGGTGTCTGGGGACTGGGCTGCTGCTGGGGCAAGCTTACCCCAGCTGCATGGTGTGGGGCAGAGCTGTTGCTGGAGACAGCCCTTTCTTTTTAAACCACGTGTCTTGTATTTCCCAGAGACCTTTCCGAGCTCCCAAGAGGACTGGGGTGCTGCTGGCCCCAAGGCAGCCCCGGTCTGTGCTGATGTCCATGGCTCCTGATACCACCAAAGGCCCAGAGGATAGGGTTGTACAGAGTAGGCCCCGCCCCTCACTGGCTGCAATATTAGGGAGAACTGGTCCTGCCTCTCATCTGCTGAAGCACTCAGGAGAGAGGATCCTACACCTCACCTGGGCAGCACAATAGAGCTGACCCTGTTTGCAGGGGCATGGCCCTGAGGGCGTGAGAATGGGAGAACAGGTCGCGGCCCTCTCGTTTGCTGTGTGATGGCATGGGTGAGGGAAAGATGCCCTCCTCCCCTCCCCCCTCGCCACCTGCAGCAGGTGGGGGATCTGACTCAACTCCTCACCAGCTGCAGCACTCGGGAGAACAGGCCCCGGACCTCGTCTGGGCAGCACAGTAGAGTTGACCCTGTAGACGGGCACAGGTAAGCCAGCCCTGAGGGTGAGAAAGGGTCATAGTTGGTACCGCCTCCGTTTGGTGGTGGGAGCGAGGGAAAGATGCCCTCCCATTTTGCCCCTACCGTCTCCAGCTGGCAAGGGAGCTGACCCTCCCCCTTACCAGCTGCATGGGTAGGGGAGAGATGCCCTACCCACCTACCCCTCTATGTCTGAGCTGACGGAAGAGCTCAGCCTGAGGTCCTAAGGTTGTGAGAGCTGTCTCTGCCCCTCACCAGCCACAGCACTAGGGAGAGTAGCCCCTGCACCTCGCCTAGGCCACACAGCAGAGCTGGCCCTGATGGTGCAGGTGTGGGAGAACCAACTCTGAGGGCAGGAAAGCAGGAGAACCGCCCCGCCCCTTGCTCATGGCTGTAAGGGGTGAGCTAGCTAGGGCAATGCTGGAGAGCTCACCCTGGTGGTGAGGACAGGGGAGAGCTGGCAGACTGACCAACCCTATAACTACCCAGGCCCAAAACCAGGGTTCTGAGTTGGCCCACCCCAACATCCACCCCATGTACGAAGGGGCTGATCCTGCAGACCCAAAGCTGCAGGATCTCCACGACACAGGGCAACAGCAGAATATCCAACAGGAGCCTCAGTGAGGGCCCAGCATCGATAGTGCAGCGGAAACCAGAGGCCTCGAACCAGACCAATGACTCTCTGCAATGAACACTTACTTGTGAGTAAAGATGTATGGACAAAAGGGTTTACAGCGTGACTCTCTGAGTCAGACTACAGCTTCCATGATGAAATTGTTCAATTTTTTCTTCTTTTTCTCTAAAATTTTATTTTATTTCGGGGGGGGGGGGGCGGGGGTGTTGCAAGGGCAGAGTGCAGATATGAAGGGATGAGGAAATGAATGGGATCGAGATGCCTTATGTAAAAGACACAAAGAATACATAAAAAGAAAGTTTAAAATAAATAAATGGCTGTGATTGTTTCACCTCCTTGATAGAAACAGATTTTACAATGGCAAAACTGAGCTCAGATCCCAGGAGGAGGCCCAAACCAGGCAAAAATGCTCTTTAAAAATGACTCAGTAAAGGCCCACACCGCCAAGCCTGCTCACCTGAGTTCAATCCTCAGAAGGCACAGGTGAAGGAGAGAAGCTGCTCACTCATGTCCTCTGACCTCCACACATGCATGAGTGTGCACACAATATAGATAAATACAATAAAAAATCCAATCCTTTTAGAAAATGAAAGTGCAGAACAATTAAAATGTTACTAGGGTTATTAAGAAACACCAAAGATTAGAGCTTCGTTTCACATCTAGGCAGACATGGGGCACAGACAAAACTTAGCTCAACAAAGCAGCATAAATTAAATTTTTTTAAGGATGAAGGAGTGTACCATATGACCCTGCAGCAACCTTTCTGACCTGTCAAGGGCAGGCACCGGGACTGGACCTACCATAAGCTTGCTGAAGTCAGGACCTTGGGATACGTGTCAAGAAAGACCCTCTAGAGAGTGATTCTCAACGTTCCAAAAGCTGCGACCCTTTAATACAGTTCCTCATGTTGTGCTGACCCCTAACCATAAAATTATTTCATTGTTACTTCATAGTTGTAATTTTGCTACTGTTCTGAATCATAATGTAAATACCTAATATGCAGGATGTTGATATGCGATTCCCCCAAGAGGCCATGACCCACATGTTGAGAACCAGACTCTAGGGTCTCTTTATGTGCAATATATGCATCTGTGAGGCTTCCCCACCCCCAACTCCAAAAAACCCACAGGGACATATTTCAACTGTGTTTACAAAACCAAGATCCTCCATCTTTATAGACCAGCCTCTCATGGCCTCGGGATTCTCCAAGATGCTTTTGAGGTCCCAGCTGTGTGGTCCTTACAGTCAGAGGCGAGCGTGGGCGAGGCCGTTTCTGAAGGATCTATTGCAAACCATGAAAGAGAAGCACAGGCAATTACAGCAAGGTCTGTGGGCTAGTCGGCGCTGGAATCCTCTTGAGACTCAAAGGCAAATCAGAAAACATTTTCCTGGTTTTGACTCTTGCAGACACTCAGGTTTGCTGGCGATTATGCATTAATTGCTTGCAAGAGAAGGCTGATGATCAAAGGTGGCCTGGGGGACAAGGCCTCTCCTGTCTACGGAGCAGTGCCCTCTAGTCTCCGGCTCCTTTGTATTGATGCAGGCAAGATTGGGACGTTCTTTTTGTTTATTCACCAGGCTAGGATGGCTTTGACAGTCCCCATTGAAAGACTCCAGGAACTGAGAGCCCCAAATACACACAGTTTCCTCTCCTGGCCATGACCAATGAAGCTTTTAGTTCCTCTGTCTCCCTCACCTCTCTGCCCGATGCTGTCCGCGTGATTTCCATTCATCAGGGCTTCCGTTCCCTCCAGCCACAGAACTGGGTAGTAGGTAGTGGGCCAATTCCTGAACTCAAAGGTCAGCCTAGAGCTCATTGTGATCTTATAGTTCTAGAGAAAGTACCTGAAACTCTAGAACATTCTTTCATTGCTGTTCTCATCACAGGGGGTCAGTATTTCTACAGTTACACATTTATACATATTATTGTCTCCTTTTTAAACATTAACAATTCAGCAAGGTTATGAGGGCATAGGTTGTCTGTGGGGCCTTGCAGCTGGTCTTCTGGGCTCAGAATCCAAGGTTTCCTCTTCTATGCATCAGGGGACTCCATATTTGTCAAATTTCCCACTGTTTTTTAAATCACAAATTGGACTTGATGGGTTTAAAAAAAGGCAGGGTGGTTAAGTGGTTAGGAAGGAGGAGGTTAGGAAAAACTGGAAGGAGCTTGAAGGAAGGATGATCAAAACACATTGTATAAAATTCTCAAAAATAAATGAAAATATTTTTTAAAAATGGTGTGTGTGTCTGTGTGTGTTGGTGTTGGCATGCCCAAGCCCAAGAACATAGTGTGTGTGTTCAGGTTGGAAGCCATGTGGGATCAGTTCTCTCTTGTCTGTGCCGGGTTCCAGGGCTCTAACTCAGGTTGTCGCACTTGGTGACCTGAACCATTTTGCTGGTCCACAGTTCCATTTTTGTTTCCCTCAGAAAGAAATGAACTGTATCCCGCGGCCTTTGCCTTTTGTATCATCTCCCGCGCCTTGTGCACTATCCTCTCGTGATCCTTTCATTCTCTGTGATGTTTTGTTCATTCAATCAAATCCTTTAGGTGGAGATGAAAAGTGAGTCTGTTTGCACTTCAGTGCCAATTCATCTCCCAGAGGCAGGGCAAGCCTGTGGGTTTGGTTGTAGTCTTCCAGGGGAGGAAGCAAGTGTGTTGGTCAGGTCGTGGTCACCTGGAGAAGGAACAAGCTGTGGGCTGGGATGTGTCCTCCAGAGACAAGAGCAAAGTATGGGTTGAGATGTTTGTACCTTGTGGGAGCCCGTTCTGGGGTTCCTCGTGGCTTTACCCAGCAGGTCCGAATAGAGGATGATCAGGACCACGGGCCTGAGTGCAGGTGTCTGAGATGGTCTGCACTTGGCTGTGCTGGGGGAGGAGGTCTTTTGCTCCACCCCCTTGGCGTCTCTATAAAAACCCTGGGCCAGAGACAGTCGGGGCCCGTTGGAATAGGTTCCAGGCCCTCTTGAGGCTATCCTTTATTTTCTATCTGTTTATCTCCACAAGATTCTCCACTAGAAATCCTTCTATCTAATATTTCCTGCTGCTCGCACTCAAGAAAACTCTGGGAAGCTGTGGGGGTGGTAGGTAAACGCCCCACAGAATGGCGCCGTGAACAGGGACTAAAGAAAAAAAGGGACTAAAGAAAAAAAGGGACTAAAGAAAAAAAGGGACTAAAGAAAAAAAGGGACTAAAGAAAAAAAGGGACTAAAGAAAAAAAGGGACTAAAGAAAAAAAGGGACTAAAGAAAAAAAGGGACTAAAGAAAAAAAGGGACTAAAGAAAAAAAGGGACTAAAGAAAAAAAGGGACTAAAGAAAGGGGAAAAAAGGGACTAAAGAAAAAAGGGACAAAAAAAGGGGGGACTAAAGACAAATGAACAGGGACTTAAGACAAAGTAATAGGGACTAAAGATAAAGGAAAATAGTTTTATTACAGAGTTTTTGGTGAAAGTGCTGAGTCAGCCCTGCCAGTGGAAAGGCATGCCGGTGTTATGGAATATATATATTTTTATATATATATATTTTTGGTGAGGCAGGGGTTTTATTCTCGAGAGAAAAGGAAAGCGGACTGGAAGGATGTCCGATGCTGCAGCGAAATTCTCTTCTGTCAAAATTTTCTATCTTCTATCCCTTTCTCAATTTCTATCTGTGATAAGTATAAGATATAGGGTAGTAATATAGTTTAGGAAAAACTTAGAAGTATAAGATTGTGTAGGAAAAAATAAGTAAGGCAACTAGACAGAAAAACTCTTCAATTTTCTCACTTTGGGGGCTTTGAAAGCAAACTGGGGAAAAAAATCTTTCTTTGGGCTTTACGGGTAGTAAAAAAGCTCTTCTTTGAGCTTATGGGGAAGAAAAAGTTTCCTATGGAAGCTTTTGACCTGGGGACAGCTGAAATGCTTAGTCCAAGCGGCAGGAGAAAGTAATTTCTCCCTGAGGCAAAAATGGGCGTGTAAGAAGTCAAAGTTTAAAGTTGGGAAGTTTTGGGGAAAGTTGGTCTTTCTCCTGGGGAAAAAAAACCTTTCTCTTAAACTATAAAGCTTTTTTTGGAAAACTTGGGGGGAAAAATCTCTCTAAAAAGCCTTAATCTTTCTCTCTTAAGAAACTTAAAAACTAAAGCCTCTAACCTCTCTCAAAAAGAGGAGAGTAGAATCACCTGAAGATATTAGTATGGGGACCACCTCTGATTAGCTCTAAGGGAAAACAACAAACTTAGACAGCAAAACCTAAGTTCTTTCAAGCTTTAACAATCCTCCCTGCAATGCAGGAGGCAGGGACAAGTTTCTAAAAACGTCTTCTAAGCTCTCTCTTCAAGCTAGTAAAAGACAGTGGGTCAGAGTACCCTGAGGGAAACGCTTGGGAGAGTGTGGGTGACGAGCTACAGAGAGCCCAAAAAGGGCAGGAAACTTTACCTGAGAAAAGCAAAATAGTCAAGCTTTTCAGTTACAGCGAAGCTGAGGAATCAAGGGTTTTGTTTGAGTGAGCCTCTCAGAATGAAAAGGTGCTCCTAATCGCCCTAATGCAAGGATCCCCTGAAGCAATGCAAACTGTTAGCATTGTATCCTCGCTTGTGACCAAAAAACCCAGAGGTGACTGGCCAGCGTCTCTGAGTTGGAGTGTATTTCGGGGATACTGGGGTTCCTGCAGTCGTAAACTTCCTGGGGCACAGAGCTGAGGCAGGAAGGTGCAGGACCCAGGGGAAGATTGCTAATGAACAAACAAAGCTAAAGCCGGTGGGAACCGCACAGTTGCACGCTTTCCTACAAGTCCCGGGTTGATAGGTCCACAACTACAAAAAGGAATCTGAGAAAAAGCTTTCCTATCAGAGAAAGGACCTTTCAGGGAAAACAGTAAAGCTGAACTGTGTCTGAAGCAGTTGTGCGCCGAGTCAGAATGCTGTCTGGGGAAAGAGCCCAGCCAGGGCAGAACAGAACTGTCCAGGAGTAAAGCTTGCTTTTCTGTCAGAGAAAGCACCTCTTTGAGAAAAGCTTTGTTTCAATTGACTTCCTGAGATGAGGGAGTGTAGCCCTGAGGGGTGATTGCCTTTGGCATAAGCTCTGTCCTTGAGCACCCAGACAAGCAAATGCAACCCACTGGGGGACTGGGCCAGGTGAAGGCCTGATGAGGCAAAGCACCTGTCCTAATGGGAGTTTAGAAATGGCGAAAACCTCCCTTGCTAAGCTTGATTTATGAACACAAACCTCAGACCCCGAAAAATAGAAACGGACAAAAAGCCCCTACCTTCAGTAGCAGGGAAAGCCGCCGCTCTAGTGTCGGAAACCGTTTCTGGGGTAAAGGGGATAAACTGAGACCAAACTGGGAACTGTCTGGGAGAAAGACTCTGAAGAAACAGAGAAGGGACATAATCCTCCCCAGAAAATGCATGACCTGAAAAAGCTGCTAGAATATGAGGCAGATTCAGGGGGAGAAAAAAAAGCCCCTACCTCCAAAGGCAGCTAGCAGAGATATAGAGCTGCAGACAGATACCTGAAGCTCCGCATCTGGGGGGTAAGGAATAAACAAAATGAGAATAAGATCAGTGGGAGAAAATCTCTCTGAAAGAGCTATGGAAAAGCTGTTGTAAATGATCTTGTTTTTCACTGACTGGCTAAGGCAAGCACAAGCCCCGAGGAAAGTTGCTATCAGAAATGCCAGCCTCAATGCCGGCTAACGAGGCAGGTGTGATTCTGATTTGGGGGCCAGTGTCTGATGAAGGAGAAACACCTGTTAAAGCCAGCTGAGGAGAATAGAAACCTCCCAATGTCCCATAGCTGAAAATGTAAAATGCTTGTTCAAATCTCCCATTGCAAAAGCAAAAAACTTTGTTCAAACCTCCCGGGCAAGAATTTGTAAGCAAGTCTGGTAAAAGAGAACCAGTTGACTCTCAAACCCGATAAGAACTATGGGAAATGATATATGGGACTGATATTATTATGGACTGATATAAGGGAAATGCATTCTGGGAAATGTAGTTTTTCCGCTAAAGATGGCGACATTGCCCTGAAACACTTTTGTCAGCTCTAAGCTTAAAATACAGCTTTTAAAAATAAGGAGGAAAATCGTCTAAGGGTTTAAGTGTCAGTTCCAATGAAAAATTGAAAGGATACGGAACTAGGTGCTTCGCGGTTTGGGGCTCCATTGGTAAAATGCCTTATTTACCCTAATAGCTGTGCAAAGTTTTTACGGTAGTTGGATGACAACAAGCTACCTTTAAGAGCAAACAAGCCACTTTAAAATCCTTAAAACAAGGGAAAGCAGTTTATAGACTGAATTTTGTCTTAGATATGAAGAAACTTATGTTGAAATTAAAAAAGTTCTTTGCCTTGAACGAACTGCCTGCAATGAGTAATTCCTTTGCAAATCTAATAAGGAGACAAGGAAACAGGCATTCAAAAAAGAAATGACTGCTTTATAGATGGGAAACAAACTTCAAAAAATCTAGCTGTCTTACAAAAGAGTTGCTTCACCTGAAAGTTCCTTATAAGAAATCAATGCTAAATATCACCGCTGCTAATAACATCAGGAGTTAAAGCTAACGAAGTGAAAATACTAAATCCTGAAACTCAAGTGAAATGGAAAGATCCCTGCTTGGGATTTGGAAGGGTCCGGATCCTGTTTTAATAGGGGGTTGAGGACATGTCTGTGTTTTTTTCACAAGAGGAGAATGAAGCTCAGTGGTTACCGGAGCATCTGGAAAGGAGCGTGGAACTAAGGTCAGATCCAATGATGTTCCTATAAAGGAACCAAAATGAAAGTGGCTCGATTAGTATTTCTGAGGTTTTGTCACTGGTTAATGCAAACAGTGAGGAAATAAGAGTTCTGAGCTGTGCGGCTTTTGGCTTTACTAGCTCCTTTAGAAAAATACCTTATATCACCTAATAGCTGTGCAGTATTGGTGAAGAGCTTTACAGAAGCTAAATGTGGTAATTTCACCCTCAGTGTGAAGTTTTTCGGTAGAACGAACCAAAAATACTGCTGTGATAGAGACGTTTGTCTGAATTGAGGCATTTAGGGGAACTATTATGAATTTGGGTGAAGGGACAGCCTCTAGTTAAAAACTATCTACCGCTGACAGTGCATCTCTGCCGGTCTGGAACGGCTGAGAGAACTGGCAACTTTAGAGTGTGGCTTCGTCCCGAGAATGTTACAATCCCCTAACAACAAGTATCACAACTCTATAATAACACTCACTAAATCCCAGTGCTTTATAACAAAGCTAACTATAAACTGTAAACTTTAGAAATGATGTACACACTTCCTGTCTAGTTAAGAGAATCTTTATAATAGAGATAGTGATAATAATTAAGAGTAAGAAGTAGAAAAATGAAAATAAGATATGTGAGTTTGTAGAAATTCTGTCTTGTTATATCTGTGTTAAGAAATCTTTAGGTGTTTGCTAAGTTAGATATATGCTAATGGTAGCCTATATAAGTTTGTAAAATAGATCTATAGAGTTCCTTTAAGAATATAAGCTTGTAAGAAGTATCTAAGGTAGTCTTAAGACATGTAGTAATAAACTTGTAAGATGCTAGTTGTAAATGTAAGTTTAAATAAGAAATAAGATGGAATGAATATAAGTACATAAGAATTAATAAGAAATATATTTGCTACAGTAGTTCTATAGTTTCCTTAAAGTATAAATAAGTAGATGTTAATATGTTGTATGTGAGTTTGTAAAAACGTGTAAATGTTGAATATGAGTCTAAATGCTTTGCAAGGCAAAAAAATGTTATATGTGAGTTTGTGAAAAAGTGTAAATGTTAAGTGTGAGTCTATTAATGTATATGGTGAAAACACCTGAGACACAGGAGATAGTGTCCTAGTAGACTGCAAAGTAGGCAGTCTAAATGATTTCAAAAGCTCCAGAAGCCGCTAAGAAGCTAAGAATGGCGGACGCCAGAACCAGCACAAGGCATCCGCAGCTGAGATCCGTGGAATATCAACGCAGCACAGAAAAACCTGAGCTAACAGCAAAAACGGTGCGGTTTAAAATCTTACTATAACTAAAAAGGTCTGTCTGTGAGAACAAAAGTTGCAGAGACGCTTGTTTGAACAAAAATTATTAACTGCAAAAAGTTTTGGTTAAAAAAGTCTCTTCATATTTGGAAGTAAAAGCCTGATACCAGAATTTATTTCTTATTTAAACTTTTTGAACTTAAAATGAGATAAAATTACAAAAACATTTTGGTTATGGATTTCTTCAAATTTGGAAGGCTAGTACCAATATTTGTCATTTGAATTTTGGTACTTAAATGAAATGAACAATAGAGATTTCATTGCAATGGGACAATTTTGAACTTACTTATAGTAATGACCTAGGAACGGTTTTCTGGAATTGGGTTAAAAATGAAACTGTTTAAATGAAGAAATGTATTTCTACTTAGAATCAAGATGCAATTTTGTGTATGCATATATGCTTTATTAATTGGAGATTTATGAATTGTTTTGTGGAACTGTTTATGTAAAAATGGAATTACTTATGGAACTGGTTTTGTGTTACAAATGGAACTGTTTAAACAGAAAAGTTTGGGTTTTCTAACTAGGCTTGAGATTTTGCTTAAAAAATATAAAGAAAAGGAGGAGCTATGAGATTGAATTATGTTCGCAGAAACCTATTGATATTAATGCACCCTGGCTTTGTGGAATTGAGGAAATGTTTAAGTTTGATGTGAATACATCGAAGTTTTTCCTATGTTCTGTTAACAAGAAAATTCAAATGACTGAGTTAAAGTTGTAAGACGGAGAAAATTGTTAACTATATATAGCACCATATATGCTAATTCTAATGGTTCTGTTAAGAGTTTGTTTTGAGTTGTAAGATTGAGAGAATTGTGACTATGTATAGCAATATTTGTTAACCTGTTAATGGTAATGATGAAGCTAAGGGATTCTTTAAGTTTGTAGTCGCCTTAAGAGTTTTGGTTTAGAAAGGGCTTGAGGCAGCTAAGACTGCTGTGGTCACCTTGGACCTAATTCAAAAGAGAAATGCCATTTATATCATCCTCTACTCCCATACTGGGAGGTTTAACAGCTATGGAGATTGCTGTAAGCCATTAATAGTTATTTTTTTATATATTAAGAAGGGGGGACCTGTGGGAGCCCGTTCTGGGGTTCCTCGTGGCTTTACCCAGCAGGTCCGAATAGAGGATGATCAGGACCACGGGCCTGAGTGCAGGTGTCTGAGATGGTCTGCACTTGGCTGTGCTCGGGGAGGAGGTCTTTTGCTCCACCCCCTTGGCGTCTCTATAAAAACCCTGGGCCAGAGACAGTCGGGGCCCGTTGGAATAGGTTCCAGGCCCTCTCGAGGCTATCCTTTATTTTCTATCTGTTTATCTCCACAAGATTCTCCACTAGAAATCCTTCTATCTAATATTTCCTGCTGCTTGCACTCAAGAAAACTCTGGGAAGCTGTGGGGGTGGTGGGTAAACGCCCCACAGTACCTCAGGCACAAACAAGCCTGAGTTGGAATATAGGATATCATTTTATTATGAGTCAATTCATGTTCAGCAAGTTTCTTCCTGATACAGAAGACTGCAACCTCTGTTTTCTCTCTTCTGCAATTCAGCAGGAATTAGCAGCACACCTTCCCATGAACCTGGCCTGGTGTGTGTGTGTGTGTGTGTGTGTGTGTGCACGTGCACGCATCTGTCTGTCTGTCTAAGGGTGCTAGGTGAGCACTGATCACTTGGAATATGACATAAATTAAAACAAAACCAATTATCAACCTTCACAGACACTAGTGGCAAAACCAGTCTTGGTCAGGTATTTCCCATTTCTTCTTTGGGACTGGCCTTGGCCTTCCCAGTCCACCTGCAGGGCTGGGCTTGGAGCAGTCATGTTAATTTTGTATGTCCATAGCCTGCCCTAATAACTAGTGGCAGGCCCGAGGGAAAACACCTGGGACAACCTGGACCCATCAGATTTCTCCTGCATGGATTTAGAAGTGGGATGCTGAGTGGAGTCTATGCCTGTGGCAACTGGACATCTTTTCTCAGATTTCTCATCACTAGAGTCAACACTGGCCTTTGTTTACCATGGTACTCCCCTGTCCCCACGTTTCCAATCTCTCTTTCTCCTACTCCCCTCTTTCCCCCAAACCCTGGTCGTCTATATGTCACATGTGCTTACTCGTGATGTCTACAGGCTCTCCCCTCTCTTTCCAGCTCCAGGAAGGCGGGTCTCTCCACGTCTCTCCACTTTGTTCACGGATGCAAACACCTAGACTATTGCCTGGTGCATTCTACACAGAAAAACGCGTAACTGAATAAATGAGTTCAAGCTATAGTGTGGTCAGAAAACATTTTGTCATCCAGAGAAGCAGGAAAGCCAGGACGTAGAGGGAGAAGGAATCAGAGTTCTACCTAGAGACCAACAAGCTAGCGAGAGCTCTCCAGGTTTGGCCCCATCTGGACTCCAGGCTGTTGTTTTGAACTGGACTTCATGAGTTCTCAGAGTAAGCGACCTCCAGGACCTTGTTCAATTAAGGGAGCAGAAAGCACCCAGATTTCCAAGAACTTACATCCTAGAGGACCTAGTGAAGGCCCAGGAACTAGAGAAAAGTGACCAGAGGGGAAGCAGGGGAGGAGGTTGTGTCCAGCCCGCTTTGCCTTTTACCTGGACTCATACAGAAAGCCACTGCAGAATTGAGAAGTTTTACATCTGAATCCATTACATTTAAAAGGATCCCTTGGCTGTCACAGAGCAATCTGAGGGATGTGGGAGGCAAGGGGAAGCCTGAATTTCAGCCAGGAGCTACTGCAGTGATTCAGGAGAGAGGGAGGCTCTGAACAGGTGTCATGGGTGTGGTAGTGCCAATGCTGCTGACATCTCAGACACATGAGGCCCCACTCTCCAAAACAGGAAGGTATGTCTTCTATGAGCCCTTCACTGTTGGACAGTGGGGCTGTTGATCCACCACATCCTGCCATCTGTCCCTTGTCACCAGCCCTCTGCTTGTGTGGGATGTCATCAGCCCTCTGCTTAGATGGTGTATTACCAGCCCTCTGCTTATGTGAAGTGTCACCAGCCCTCTGCTTATGTGAGGTATCACCAGTCCTATGCTTATATGGCATATTACCAGTCCTCTGCTTGTGTGGGGTATCACCAGCCTTTGGTTTCTGCAGGGTGTCTGCAGGCTTCTGCAGAGCTAGTTAGTCATAAGCCTGAGCTATTGGCCAAACATTTATAATTAGTACTAAGTCTCTAAATGGTTATTTGGAAAGAGGCTGATGGAACACAGCTGATTAAGATCCAGACAAAGAAACCTCCACTTCCCCCAGCCCTCAGCTTCTGCAGGGTGAGGCTGAGCAGCTCTACTCTCCAAATCCTGAGCAAGGCTTCAAACCCTTTTCCACCTTGAGTCTACCTGGGCTGTGGGCTGAAGGGAAGACTCAGTGTTTGTAGGGATGGGGCTGGGGATGTACGTGTGACTGGAATGGGAGGGGGATTTGTAGTTTGCTGAATTGCTTTGTAACTCTGTATAAAAGTTGCTGATAATTAAGGGGCACTCAGCTGAGTATTGGATAACCTAGGAAGTGCGGCTGGTGGCAGGCAAGGCTTCCACAGCTAGAAACATGACACCTGGATGTGCACCAGGTCATTTCCTGCTGGTAGAGCCCCTTGGTGAGACTCGGGGCAGGAAAGTCTGCCCCTCAGACCTTTCAGTCTTTCCCAGAACACATTCTCTTACATATGCATTCTTTACCATGTATGGGCCAGTATATAGATTTGTTTTCAAAGTCTCTTAGCCTCTGTCTATGACTTTGATAGTGGTGAGAAGAAAGAACAATGTGAGGTAGAGTATATGACTGCTGGATGTGAGAGCTGCTGGATTCCCAGAGAGAGAAGGAACCCAGGAAAATGTGAGCAGCCGGGGCAAGCAAGCTGAAAACAAGAGTTACAGAGACAGCAAGAAGTTGATCAAATAGATCGTAGCCTTTGGAGGGCCTTGGACAATGAAAATCCCACCGCTTTGCGGATAAAGAAATGTGCTGAGAGATGTGAAGGAGAGAAAGTCACTGCCTAGCAGCTTAGTTGGACCACGAGTGTGCCAGCAATCACCTACAAGCAACGAGTCCTGCTAAGAATGAAAGAGTTAGGCAGACACGCATTCCTGTGTCATAATAGGAAGTACTGTATGTTCCCAAAAGAAAAAGTCAGGTTGTTAGGGCTCCTTTTACCCCTTCTGAACCAAGGTGTAATTACCTCCATCCCTCTGTGCGTGGGGAAAATTAGGTTGTGGTCACACCTGGGCTCTGTGCCTCTGTCACGAAGAGGGCTTCATTTCGAAAGTTTCATTCTTGTTAATGCAGGGCTGGGAAGGCCCAAGGGGTTGACTGACCTCAAATACAGTCCTCTGAAATACCTTGAAGGGTTAATCTGGGGACAGTCCTTACACACCAGCTTTCTTGAATCTTATAGAATACAAGCCCACTGAGTCAATAGTTCTTGAATAACCCTTTTTTGTTTGTTTGTTTGTTTTTTGAGACAAGTTCTTTCTATGTAGCCCTGGCTGTCCTGAAACTTTCTATGTAAACCAGGCTGGCCCTGAATTTACAGAGATCCACCTGCCTCTGCTTCCCGGTTGCTAGGATTAAAGGTGCCACTATGACATTTTTTTTTTTAATTTAATGTGGTCATTTTCTTAATTTGCGATAATCTCAAGGAACTCTTAACTGAACTAGGAACAGAGTTGATTTAAAGTTAAGGTTGAAATCAAAAGAGTTTCTAAATACATATTTTTTGATGAAATAAAGCAGGCATCAATGTCTTATAAGTGACTCCTGACCCCTAGCCCACAGAGTTCAGATTAAGCTGAGATTCAGTACAGACATCAGATCTCAATCATCTGGAGTGATGCTCTGACACACTGAAAAGCACCAGGTCCTCGAACAATAATTAAAACGCTTCATCGTTCCTATCAAAAGCAGCTATCAAGCTGTTACTGAGAGATTTAATTCCTAGAGACGGATGGGGAAGTGGGATTATTATAAACACCAAAGCTTTCTCCCTGTGTTTGGAAACGTTTCATTGGGAGCTTTCACACGGTCCCTACACTGTGAGATGTCCTGGCTTCTCAGATAGTGGGAAACATAAAATCTACATCTTTTTTTTTTTGTCTAAAGAAAGGAGTTACAAATCCTCTTGGAAAAATATGGTTGTGGAATAATAAAGGAAACTATGCTTCAGCAGATATAAAAGGATAGTTGACCCCCACATCTGTGGGTTCTCCATATGCAGATCCACCCAGCTGCAGACTGGAAATATCTGGAAATTTAAAGAGATGTGGATGTGCTGAACACAGGACAAGCTTTTTTTCTTTTTAGCATTTCCTAAACAATACAGGACAGGGAGTCTTTGTGCCACATTTACGTTGTTTAAGGCATTGTCTGCAATCTAGAGCTGATTTAAATCAGACAGGAGATTTGCATAGGTTCTCTGTAAACTGTGCTATTTTAAGAAAAGGACTTAGCAGTCACATCTTGATATCTGGGAGAAGGGACTCCCAGGATGAATTCTCAGCTGAGTACGGAGGGATGGCTGTTCTGTGAAGGGCAGAATGCTCGGCAGACAATCAGATGAGAAAATGGTAAATCTGTATGCTTCATGTGCACAGATAATGCCTCAACCCCTCCATGTGCAGAAGAACTGCCGCCTTTGCATTATGCCCTTCCCCTCCCCTCTTCCCCTGATTTCCCCTGTGACCCATAACGTCCACGGGAAAGGAGGGGAGCAGTGAACGCGCATCTCAGTGAAGCCTGGCGCACCTCAGAGGCGTCCCTCCCCACTGTGGTCCCCATTGTCACCTTTGCCTAAAAATGCTGGGTTCCCTTTGAATATTGTTTAAAAATAATTTGCTCTTGAAAGGATACTGGCCTTTTTAGGAAGCAGCTTCTGGCACGGACCAAGCTGTTTTGTGATCTAAGCTCTTTGAGAGGGCAGCCTATCTCAGAGAGCCCGCAGTAAAAGCGGTGGTTGCTAAGGGAACAATTGAATTGCTGACACAGAGACATGTGATGTGACTGAAAACTCTTTTCTTCTCCTGCCACGTGGAAAAGAAAGCAGATGAGTCAGAGGGAATGGTGGACGGTCCTTTCTGACCGCTAAGAAAGCTGATGGTA
Source organism: Peromyscus maniculatus bairdii (assembly GCF_049852395.1). NCBI lineage: Eukaryota > Metazoa > Chordata > Mammalia > Rodentia > Cricetidae > Peromyscus > Peromyscus maniculatus. The sequence continues at coordinate 57,364,387 of NC_134853.1, read as the reverse complement.
AAATCGGCCCAGAGAGGAACAGCCGGGTGGGGGTTGGGGGTGGGGTTCAAAGGGAATTAGAGGCTGGAGCAATGGCTGGGCCATTAAGAGCACTTTCGCTCTTGCAGAGCACAGAGGTACCATTCCAGAACCCTGATGATGGTGACATATAGCCGTCCATAGCTTCAGTTCCAGGGGACTGGATGCCCTTTTCTGCCCTCCGTGGGCCCTGGGCAGGCACGTGGAACACATACATACATGTAGGCAAAACATTCATACACACACAAAAAATAAAAATAATTACATTTTTAAAAACAAATTCAGAGCCTCCAAGCAGCTGGGAAACTGAGGGTAAGTTGTGTGTGACAGTCAGCTGTGAGGTGGCTGGCCGGAGGTCCAACAGAGTCAAACACAGAACACCATCCTAAATACTCTGAAATAGTTCCTAATTTATTGCATCACTCACTCATAGACCATAGGCATTTGGGAGAGAGCCTATTGGTTTTTAAGCACCGTGTGTGTGTGTGTGTGTGTGTGTGTGTGTGTGTGTGTGTGTGTGGTATAATTTATATACCTTAAAATTCATTACAACTATATGCTCTAGTGTGTTGGGGGTAGCTTTACGAAGTCCCTTAATTGTTCTTCTAATGTAATTTGAGAATATGTCCACCTCATCAGAAAGCCCCCTTTTGCCCATTCAGCTACTCCATCCTTCCGGCCTGGACAAAGACTAGTCAGCTTTGGAACTTGCTCATTAACCTTTCATAGACACTTCTGAAAGACGTGATAGAGCCTGCAGGCTTTTGTGTCTGGATTACTTATCTTGTTTTGTGTTTGAGATCTAGCCATATTGTACCATGTCTCAGCTCATTCCTTTTAGACTGAATAATATTCCGTTGTACCAGTATACGACACCACACGTTCACCAGAGGAGGACATTTTTGTCGATGTTGTTGTTTTCTGGTTTTGGAGAATTGTCTCCATGAGGCACTCATGTACAAATCTGTATAGGGAACTTTTTGTTCCTTTGGGACGTGTGCCTAAAATTAGAACTTCTGAAACACTGGTAGGTATGTTTAACTTTTTAGGAAGCCACTCAAGGCCAGCAGAGGACTCAGCAGGTCAGGTAACTGGGTTGCATGTCCAGAACCCACATGGGGGAAGCAGAGAGTCTAATCATGGACATTGTTCTCTGGCCTCCACACATGTCCTGTGTACATGTTTGTAAATACACACATGCATGTGTGCACGCTTACATGCACACACAAGAAATAAATAAATGAAATAAAAAGTAAGAGGTCCCCAGTTTCTCCCCATCCTCCAGGTAGATCTGGGCTGACACCACCTCCTAGGTATTGTGAATAGAATAGTAAAGAACATGATGCGGAACTATCTCTATAGTAAGCTATGGAGTCCTTCTGGGTATATGTCCAGGAGTTGTACAGCTGAATCATGTGATAGATCTACTTGTAGCTTTTTTGAAACCTCCGCATGACTTCCATAATGGCTGCACTGATTTCAACTCCCACCAACAGTGGTTAATAATCTCCCTCGACACTATACCTTGCCATTTAACATTTTTTAAGATTTATTTATTGTTTTGCATGTATGAGTGTTTTGCCTGCATGTGTGCCCACATGCATACAGGACCCACAGAAACCAGAAGAGGGCATCAGATCCCTTGGAAACAGAGTTACAGATGCCTGAGCGCTGCCATGGGGGTGCTAGAAATCCAACTTGGATCCTCTGCAAGAGCGACAGATGCTCTTGACCGCTAAGCCAACTCTCCAGCCCGTCACTTGTTTTCTTGACAGCCATTCTGTCCTGGGTAAGACGGAAGCTCCAAGTAGTTTTAATGTGCATTTCCCTAGGAGCCAATGATGTTGAACACTTTTAAATGTTTTATGGGTAGTTTGTCTTTCTTCTCTTGAAGACAGTTTTATAACCTGTTCTTTTGTTTTGTTTTGTTTTGTTTTGTTTTTAAATTGGGTTGTTCATTTTCTTGAAGGTTAGTTTCTTGAGTTCTTTGCATACTCCAAACACTGGTCCTCTGTCAGATGAATAGTTAGCAGAGAGTTTTCGCCCATTCTGGAGGCAATCTCTCGCCCAATTGGCCGTTTCCTGTGCTGGATGAAAACCTTTGGGTTTCATGACACCCAGTTCGCCTTCTTTGCTGAGCAATCGGAGCCCTTGTCAGAAAGTCCTGTGTCTCCACATGTCCTCCCTGCCTTTCCTCCAGCTGTTTCCTTGTGTTTGGAGTTGAGTTGTATGCAGGGTGAGAGGGAAGTATTATTCTTTCGCTTGCAGACATCCAATTTTCCCAGCACCGTTTGTTGAAGACACTGTCTTTTCTTCAATGTGTAGTTTTGGCTTCTTTGTCCAACATCACAGGTGGCTGCAGCTGCAGGTCTTGTCTCTAGACCCTCTGGATTATTCCATTGATCTACACTGTGCTGTTTTGTTTTTCTATTTCTTTTCTTTTTTTTTTCAGGGGTGAGGGGAGTGGGTTGGTTTGTTTTTTTCCAGACTGGGTTTCTCTGTGTAACAGCTCTAACTGTCCTTGAACCCACTTTGTAGACCAGGCTGGCCTCGAACTCACAGAGATCCTCTTGCCTCTGCCTCCTGAGTTCTGGAATTAAAGGCATGCACCACCACCTGGCCTTCTGTGTTGTTTCTTATTCTTAGAGTTCTGTAGTCTATCTTCAAGTCAGATGCTGACACCTCCAGGAATAATCTTTTTGTTGAGAATAGCTTTAACTTTCTTGGGTATGCTTCATGTTTTATGCTTAAACATGATTTAAATACTGATTTTTCTATTCCTATGAAGAATGAATTTTGATTGGGATTTCATTGAATCTGCAGATTGGTGTGGGGAGGACGTTCATTTTCACAGTATTAATTCTTACAATTTATGAGCCTAAGGAGTCTTTCTGCTAGTGTCTTTCTCAATTTCTTTCTTCAGTGTTGGAAAGCTTTCGTTGTGAAGGTTCTTTCACATTCCTGGTTAGGTTTAATCTAAGATATGCTTTAGGCTGTTGTGAATAAGATTTTCACACACACACACACACACACACACACACACACACACACACACACACTTGTATGCACATAGGAAAACTGCTGGGTTTTTGTGTTGATTTTGTATCCTGCCATGTTCCTAAAAGTTCTTACCAGTTTAAAGAGTTCTAAAAAAGTCTGTGTAAGTCCTAGGCACTTTCTTTAGGATCTCCTGGGTATAGAATCGTGTCATCTGGAAACAGAGACACTTTCATTTCTTCCTTTCCTAGTTCATTCCCTCTTCTTTGCCCCTCTTGTCTTACTGCTCTAGCTAAGACTTCCAGAAAGTTCATCTCTTTTTCTTGTCCACAATTTTAGGGGAAACGCTATGAGTTTCTCCCCATTTAACATAATGTTGGCTATTGGTTTGTCACATGGAGCCTTTATTATGTTGAGATATATTCATTTTGTTGCACATTTCTTCAGGATTTTTAATGTGACGGGATGTTGGATTTTGCTAAAGCTCCTTGTCTGTGTCAATGAGGATGACCATGCACTTTTTGTCCTTGAGTCCATCTGTGTCATTTAGAACATTTATTGATTGCTGCATATTGAACCATCTCTGCCTCTCTGAATAAAGCCCATCTTGTCATGGTGAGCGATACTTTGATGTGCTCTTGCATTTGGTTTGCAATATTTTGTTGAAAACCTTTACATCTGTGTTCATCAGGTAACTGGTCTGTAATTGTTTCTTTTTTTTTCTTGTGTCTTTATCTGCTTTTGGTATTAGGGTAATACTAAGTTCCTAAAAAGTTTATCATTGTTCCCTCATTTTCTACTTTATGGAATAGTTTGAGAAGCATGGATGCTCTGCTTTGAAGGTCTGGGAAAATTCGTAGTGAATCCATCCAGGTCTGAACTTTTTTTAGTGAGGAGATTTAAAAAAATATTCAGTCAATTTTTTTTGTCATGCCTTTGAAAAAGATTTATCTTTTAGTATTTTAATTTTTTTGGGGGGGGGGATGCTTGCACACATGGGTGCAGGTGCCTGAGTAACCCAGAAAAAGGTGTCACATCCCTTGAAGTTGGAGTTACAGGAGGTTGTGAGCCACCCAATGTGCATGCTGGGAACTGAACTCTGGTCATCTAGGCAGCAGCAAGTGCTTTGAACGCAGCAGTTCTCTACTGTGAGACGTGACCCCGTTGGCAGTCCAGTGACTCTTTCTCAGGAGTAGCCTAAGACCATCAGAAAAGACAGATGGTGACATTATAACTCATAACAGTAGCAAAATTACAGTTATCAAGTAGCAACAACAATAATTGTATGGCTGGGGGTCACCACAACTCGAGAAACTGTGTTAAAGGGTCACAGCATTAGGAAGGTTGAGAACCACTGTCTTAACCACTGAAGTATCTCTCCCTTACATAGTTATGAGATTAAAACTAACTCTTCAATTTGACTGCTTGCTATAAGTCTGTTTAAATTGTTTATCTCAATGTGGCTTAATTGTAGTAAGTCATATGCATCTAGAAATTTACCTGTTTATTCTAGACTTTACAGTGTAATGGAATATAACTTTTTAAGGTAAAAATTAATGATTTGCTGAATTTCATTAGCATTTGTTGCAGCATCTCCCTTCCATCTCTAGTTTTATTAGTTTGGGTCTTCTCTCTCTTCTGTTTAGTTTAGCTAGTTTGTTGATGGTGTTTACCAAAGAACTCTTTGTTTCATTGACTCTTGATAAATTTTTTGTTTCCATTTCATTAATTTTGCACTGATTTTAATACTTTCTTTCCATATTCTGATTTGGGGTTTACCTTGTTCTTATTTTTCCAGGGATCTTAGGTGTGTTGCTTATGTTCAATGTCTCTGATTTCTTAGCATAGGCACTTAGAGCTAAGACTCTCCCTATTAGGACTGTTTTCATTGTATCCCATAGGTTTGGGTATGCTGTGTTTTCATTTTCTCTAAAGTCTAAGATTTTTGTTGTTGCTGCTGTTTCTTTCTTGGTTTCTTCAGGGACTCATTCACCAGGTCACAATGTGTATATGTTCTAGAGTTTCTCTTGCTGTTGATTTACACTTTTCTTTCCATTGTGATCCGACAGAAGACAAAGAATTATTTCAATGTTCTTGCATTCATTGATACTTTCATTGTGTCCTAATGTACGATAAGTTTTAGAGACAATCCTGTGTGCTGCTCAGGAAGAAGGTGTACTCTGCTGTGTTTGGATAAAATGTTCTAGAGATGCCTGGTAAGTCCACTTGTTCTATATCATTTAACCTACTTCTTTTCTTATTTTTACTTTTCATTGTTTTCTCAAAGAAATAAAAAACCAAAACACATTATATGCACATATAATCAAGTGTTTTGATTAAGTTTATCCCAATTCCCTTTCCCCAGGGCTCCCCCTATGTCTTCTATCGCTATTTCCTACCAACTTTATTCTTTTTTATTTTTGAGTGCCCACTTAACCATGCCTGTATGTTCATGGGTACAGGACCATCTACTAGATTGCGGGCAGCCTCTCAGGGGCTGCACTTGGAGAAAATTGACTCTCCCTTTCTCAAAGGCCATCAATTGTCAAACGCTTCTTAGCTGAGGGCAGGACTTCATGACCACTCTCCATGCTGGGCTATTATCTGACTGGATCTTATATAGGTTTTGAATCTGCTGTCACTACTGCCGTGACCTCAGTTGCTCCATCGTGTCCAGAAAATACTGTTTTAGTGTAGTCACTCACTGCCTCTGGCCTTTACAAATTTCCTGCCCCCTCTTCCATGATCCCTGAGCCTTGGGAAGATGTAGTGAGATACAGATGTCCCATTCAGGGCCGAAAGCCCTGCAGCCTCTTACTCCCTGCATGTTGACCAGCTGGAGGTATCTGTATTAATCGACAGCAAAAAGAAGCTTCTGTGGTATTGAGAGATGCACTAATCTGAGCATAATGATGAGTCATTAGGAGTCAGTTTAGTCCATGTCTATTTAGCAGAATAGTAATAGTAGGTCCTCCCATAGGGCCTATGACCATGGGTTCTTGGTGATTGAGGTAACCCAGTCCCAGAAAGAGGTGCATAATATGTTCCCTCTCATATGTGCATGCTAGCTTTGACTCTAGATATTGATGTTAAAATTGGAGTACCCATAGAGGTCAGTACTAGGCATGGGTCTTGGCTTGTGGAGTGGTCCTTAAACCTAATTAAATCAGAAAGTGCTTGGTTACTCCCATAGTATTCAAACCACCATTTCATCAGTGAGTGTGTTTTGACAAGCCAATTGCTATGGTAGCTCACAGAGTGCACAGCTATGTGAGACCGATGATTACTTTACTCTCCTAGTAGCATGCATAACACTTTCAGCACTATTGGGATAAAGTTCCCAAATTGGTGTCAAAACATGATTTCTCCATGTTTTATGACTCAAGTATGTAGTGTCTTCAGTAATAGTGTCCAAACAGTAACCAAAAGTAATGGTAAATGTTTAGGTGTCTATGGGGGCCCATTGACCAGCAACTCCAAAAACAAAACAAAACCAACCAATCCCTGGCACAGATTTTTTTTTTTTGATAGCATATGATGTCTAGGGGAGACATTGTCTCCCATTATAGGGGACATTGTTTATAGTTATAGTAATATCATGTATTATTACATTATAAGTCACTTCATTTGAGCTCTTTTGATATATGGATATGGAGCCTCTACAGCAGTAGGTTTCCATGCAGATTTTTCAAAGGTCTTACATATTAGTTATCCCTCTTCTACTCTGCCTTCTTATCCCCACCCCACTTAATCCCTCTTGCTCCATTATTCCTCTTCCCGTGTTCATACCACCTGCGTTCTATCTCTCCTCCCTTGAAAGGCCCCTTCATAGCCACTTACAAGTTTTATGACCTCTCTGGGTACTCCAATTTAAGCACAAATATCTATAGTCAAAGCTAGCACCCACATATGTCATGTTTCTCTTTCTGGGTCTAGATTACTTCACTCAACTTTTTTAAAAAAGATTTATTTACTTTTATTTTATGTGTATTTTGTTTTGCCTGCATGGATATCTGTGTACCACATGTCTGCCCAGTGCCCGTCGAGGCCAGAAGAGGGCATTGGATCCCCTGGAATTGGAGTTAAAGATGGTTGCAAGGCACCAAATGGGTGCTGGGAGCCAAACCACAGTTCCCTGGAAAAGCAGCCAGTGCACTTAACAATTGAGCCATATTTCTAGTCCCTCATTTAGGATTATTGTTTCCAGCTCTACTCATTTACATGCAAATATCATTTTTCTTCATAGCTGAATAATACTCCATTGTGTAAATGTACCACATTTTCATTACAATAGGCTTTTCCCATTTCCTGTCTATTGTGAATAAAGCAGCCAAGATCAGTAAGTATGGATCAGTAAGTACATCTGTAGGATGGTAGAGAGTCCTTTGGGTATATGCTTGAGTGGTGTAGATGGATCATGTGGAAGATCTATTAGCTTTTTGAGGAACCTCCACACTAATTTCCACAGTAGCTGCACCAGTTTGCATCAGTTCCACCAGCAGTAAATAGCTGTTTCCCTTTTCCCACATCCAAACCACCGTCTGTCGCTGTGGTTTTAGTCTTGGCCATTCTGCCTGATGTGAGATGAAATCTCAAAGTGGTTTCTGTTGTCGACGTTTTATGCATATGGGTATTTTGCCTGCCTGTGTGTTTGTGCACCATTTCTTGCCTGGTGCCCAGGTAGGCCAGAGGAGGGCATCAGATTCCCTGGAACTGGAGTTACTTATGGCTGTGAGCCACCGTATTGGTGCTGAGAAGTGAACCCAAGTCCTTTGGAAGAGTAGCCAGCACTCCTAAACACTGAACCATCTCTTCAGCTCCTCAGATGGTTTCCTGTGGTGAACATTTTAAAAACCTATTAGCCAATGTTATTTCTTTTGAGAACTCTACTTATACAATTCAATTTTTAATTGTGTTGTTTGTTTTCTTGATGTTAAGTTTTTTAGTTCTTTGTGTATTCTAGACACTACCCGTCTGTTTTTCCTATCTGTAGGTCGACTTTCCACTCAAGTGATGTTGTCCTTTGCTTTTGAGTTTGGGGTTCCACTTATTAATTCTTGGTGTGCACTACTGGAGTTCTGTTCAGAAAATCCTTTCTGGTTCCCCTAAGTTCAAGCCCATTGCCTGATTTCTCCTCTATCAGAATCAGTGTCAGGTCTTATGTTGAGGTCCTCTTTGGAGTTGAGAGTCATGAGGGGTAAGAGATATGGATCTAATTCCATTCTGCTACACGTAGCTAAACAGTTTAACCAGCAACATTTGTTGATGTCTGTGTTTATTTGTTGTCAGAAGAACCTGCCAGTTGCTGAGAGTGGTGTATGGAAGACATCCACCACTGTTGTGCTAGAGCTAATCTGTGACTTTACATCTGACGAGATTTTTGTTTTATGAAATTGGTTGTGCCTGTGCTCAGGCCACAAAGCCTCACAATTAGAATGCTCTCTGTGTAGACTGCTCTCTCAGTTGGCATGAGTGACCTTGTGTCAGGTATTAGAGCAGTGACATCTGCTTGTCTCCTGGGCTCGTCGACTGGAAATGTCATTTTCCATCTCTTCACCCTATGGCAGGATCTGTCTTTCATGGTGAGGCACATGCCTTGGAGACAGCAAAAAGAAAGGATCTTGTTTTCTGGCACAGTTTCCTAGCCTGTGTCTTTATAGGGGAATTGAGATTATTAATATTTAAAGTCACTATCAGAGGGTGTTTGATTTGTTTTCTTAGTTTGTTGTCTCCATGTCACCTCTTGGATGTGTTTATATTTCTCTTTAATCTCAAATATTCCTCCTGGTATCCTTTGCAGAGATGGCTTGATGATCATAAATTCCTTTAGCATGCTTCTGTCAGGGGAAGATTTTCTTTCTCCTTTGATTACGATAGATAGTTTTTATCAGATGTGAGTTTGCAGCTGTGATCTTTCCAAATCTGTAATAGATCTTTCCTAGTTTTTCTGACTTTATTTCCACTGAAAGATCAGCAGTTATTCTGATGTGTCTGCCTTTCTGTGTTACTTGGCTTTTCTCTGTTGGAGCTCTCAATGTCCTTTCTTTGTTCTGTATATTTAGTGTTGTATCTATGTGATAATGAGGGGTTTCCTTTTCTAGTCTTAATTGATACTCTGTGGACCTCAAGTACAAATGGGCATCTTTCCCCCTTAGTTTTGGAAAATTTTCTTCTATGATTTTACTGAAAACACTTCCCATTTCTTTGGCATAAACTTCTCTCTTTTCTATGTCTGCAGTTTATAAATTTTTCCTTTCCATAATGTCTCCCCAAATTTGCATATCCCATTGATGCACTTTTCAAAATTTATCATTGATTTTGGTGGAGTGACCCAGTTCCTCTACCTTGTCTTTAAGCCCAAAAGTTCAGTCCTCTCTATAATCCATAATGCCATTGAGAGTTCAGTCCTCTCTATGATCCATTATACCATTAAAAGTTCAATCCTCTCTATGATCCATTATACCATTGAAAGTTCAGTCCTCTCTATGATCCATTATACCATTGAAAGTTTAGTCCTCTCTATGATCCATTATAGCATTGAAAGTTCAGTCCTCTCTATGATCCACTATACCATTGAGAGTTCAGTCTTCTTTATGATCCATTATACCTCTGAGAGTTCAGTCCTCTCTATGATCCATTACACCATTCAGGCTTTCTGTTGACCTTTTATTTGACCTTTTGTTATGTTTCATTTCCATCATCATTTCAGTTTGCTTTCCCTTCAGTATTTCTCTTTACTGACTTCTACTTTCAAATCCTGAATTGACTTACTTGTCTTCCAGTTGTTTCTATTCTCTTAGAATATAGTCATTTCCTCTTTGAGTTGTTTCAATGTTTTTATAATCATTTTTTCAGTTGTGTATTTAGAATTTCATCTGTGTCTTTTTCATTTTTTGTAGATTGCTAATTTTTGGAGTAGACAATTTTTTATCTTTAGTTACAGTTTATCCATTTAGTATATATATGTATGTGCAAATGTGTATTGCATGATCACCTGCTGTGGGGTAGTCTTTCTGTACTCTGTGAATATGTGTTGCTACCATTGGTTAGTAAATAAGCTGCTATGGCCTATGGCAAGGCAGAATACAGCAAGGGGGGAATCCAAGGAGACACAAGGAGAAAAGGACAGAGTCAGAGAAGATGCTGAGTGCTGCTGGGGGAGTAAGGTGTAATGAGATACAAGTAACACCACAAAGCCATGTGGAAAAACATAGATTGATAGAACTGGGTTAATTTAAGATTAAAGAACTAGCTAACGGGAAGCTTGAGCCATAGACCAAACAGTTTATAATTAATATGAAGCCTCTGACTGGTTATTCAGGTACTGGCAGGCAGGAAGGAGCTCTCTGGCTACAAAAAGAAGAAAATCCAGACTGTGAAGGTTACTCTAAGCCTAGGGAGGAGGTTTCACCTTGAAAAGACTTAAAATTTAAGGAACACAGTTTCTGCTCCACCAGGAAATAGAAAGAAAACTGGTAGAAAAAGGTTCAAAGGAACTTAAAGTGGAGATTGATGGCAACTGGGAATCTTACTAAGAAACTACTTTTCTAAGCCGGGCGGTGGTGGCGCACGCCTTTAATCCCAGCACTCGGGAGGCAGAGCCAGGCGGATCTCTGTGAGTTCGAGGCCAGCCTGGGCTACCAAGTGAGCTCCAGGAAAGGCGCAAAGCTACGCAGAGAAACCCTGTCTCGAAAAACCAAAAAAAAAAAAAAAAAAAAAAAAAGAAACTACTTTTCTTACCACATGAAGTCAGGCAATCTTCCTGTGTATATTTCAGATTAAACACATTATGACACACCACACCACACACACACACACACACACACACACACACCAAGCCCCGCCCCCGTCCCCTTCCCCCCGCCCCCCAGACAGCCTACCCTGGTGGGCACTTCCATGTGAATGGTCTGTGGGTGGCATCTCTGCAGCCTTCCTTCCATCACGACAGCTCCCCATCACTCCAGGGAAAATGATACACACGCCTGACAAGGGAACAGAATCCTGACTCCACCCACGCTGTTTGTGGGCTTGTTTCCCTACACTGGGCTACTGAGAGGCATTGTGAAGTAGAATTGCTTTGGCAGAGCCCGGGACTACAAACATTGACGGAATTACTAGGCACAAATTACTTGGCACTGCCAGTTGGAACGATCAGCAAACCTTGTGACGAAAGGATGCCGGTCGTGAAGCAACTTGAGAATGGAGCAAACCGACCCTGTTAGGCTTTGTAGTCAAGTGCCCATAATGCGCTGTTTGCTTTAGCCAAACTGTGTATTTATGTATGCAGTTTGAGAGCTTGGGTCGAACAGATCAGCACAGCCTTGGCCCTCACCTAACGTGAAAGGAAGGAACAAGCCATTCTTCAGAAGGCAGCCTGCCCCCCTCCCAGATCGGACGGCAAGTCACATCATGTGCCAGTAACATCCCAGTTAGTTTTTACAGTGACCATGGGTTTTTGTAGAAATTAATGACAGAAATGAGACTTCTGAAAAAACACCATTTACTAGAGTGACTTTTTCCGCCCCCCCCCCCTTGCTGTGGGATGGTTTGTATGTTAAATTGCTCTGATTGGTCAATAAATAAAACACTGATTGGCCAGTGGCCAGGCAGGAAGTATAGGCAGGACAAACAGAGAGGAGAATGGAAGGAACAGGAAGGCAGGGAGAGACACTGCCAGCCGCCGCCATGACAAGCAGCATGTGAAGACGCCGGTAAGCCACGAGCCACATGGCAAGGTATAGATTTATGGAAATGGATTAATTTAAGATATAAGAACAGTTAGCAAGAAGCCTGCCACGGCCATACAGTTTGTAAGCAATATAAGTCTCTGTGCTTACTTGGTTGGGTCTGAGCGGCTGTGGGACTGGCAGGTGACAGAGATTTGTCCTGACTGTGGGCAAGGCAGGAAAACTCTAGCTACACGCCCCCCACACATACCACCGTCTTTTTGAGACAGGATCTCTCTGTGTAGCCCTGGCTGGCGTCAAACGCAGAGACCCACCTGCCTCTGCCTCCCGAGTGCTGGGATGCCTGGGCCTCTCCCGCTCCTCTGCAGGTCAGGCAGACCCCTTGGCTCCTGACTCAAGTCACTCAGTCGCAGTGCATGCAAAAGCTGGCATTTAAGAGCTGAGGGTGGCCTTCGGGTCTGGTCTGGCATGTAAGTTCCCTCCCCTCCCCTCCTCCCCTCCCCTCCCCTCCCCCTCCCCTCCCCCCCTCCCCCTCCCCCTCCCCTCCCCTCCCCCTCCCCTCCCCTCCCCTCCCCTCCCCCTCCCCTCCCCCCTCCCCTCCCCTCCCCTCCCCTCCCCCTCCCCTCCCCCCTCCCCCTCCCCCCTCCCCTCCCCTCCTTCCCTCCCCTCCCCTCCCCTCCCCCTCCCCTCCCCCCTCCCCTCCCCCCTCCCCTCCCCTCCCCTCCCCCTCCCCTCCCCCTCCCCTCCCCCCTCCCCCTCCCCCCTCCCCTCCCCTCCTTCCCTCCCCTCCCCCCTCCCCTCCCTTCCTCCTCTTCCCTCTTCACCCAGGACTGCATGGCCCTTCCTTGCCTTTTCTCTTCTGCTCCCACCGCCTTCTTTCTTTCTTCTTTCTTGTAACACAGATCCTCACTTTCTTTCTTCTTTCTTTCTTCTTTCTTGTAACACAGATCCCCACTTTCTTTCTTTTTTCATCTTTCTTGTAACACAGATCCCCACTTTCTTTCTTCTTTCATCTTTCTTGTATCACAGATCCCCACTTTCTTTTATAATTCAAATGAATGTTACTGACTCCGCTGATTCTTGGCATTTATCTTTATGTATCTATTTATTTTGGGTTTTTGAGACAGTTTCTCTGTGTAACAGAATCCTGGCTGTCCTACAACTTACTTTGTAGATCAGGCTGGCCTTGAACTCACAGAGATCCTCCTGCCTCTGTTTACTGAGTGCTGGGATTAAAGGCATATGCCACCACTGCGCGGCTGGTATTTATATTTATAAAGTTGATTCTCCTTCACCTTTGTTTCCTGTTTTCTTAGGACACTGGGGTTGAACCCAGGGCCTTCTGTGTGCTGGGAAAGTGTGGTACCACCAAGCCAGCTCTGTATGTCCTCACACCTTCTGCTTCGATTTTGTGCATCTTTCATATCGAGATTTTCTTTCTACTAATTTTATGTTTTAGAAATTGTAAATTTTTTAATAATTTTAGAATTACTGAAAATCTGAAAGAATAGTAAAAACAGTTTTCATAGATTCTTCACTCAGATTCTGCAATGATCGTTATCTCTCCACATTTATTCTATCATTTTCTCTCTGGTGTGTGTGTGTGTGTGTGTGTGTGTGTGTGTGTGTGTACACATTTGTCTAAGCTATTTCTGTGAAAGGTGCAGCATGATTCTCTTTTGCTCTAACATATTTCAGGGTGTAATCTCACTTTTAAAGAATTGCTCTTCAGTGCTGAAGAAAGAAAACACAGATAAGGAAAAAAGAAGGTAATTAAATTCCATCTGGGATCTTACCACCCAGAAATAAGCGCTTGCTCCATAGTTTTCCAGTTCTTTTCTATGCATATATTCAATTTCTAAAACCAATGTGCTGTTTTACATATTGTTCTGAGCCATACTGTGAGAGGCAGACTAGCAAGGTGGGAGACTTGCCTGGGTACAGATCTGGGTGGAGCGCTTTTTCCGTTTAAGTACTGCAAGCAAGGTAGACTGGAACAACACATCTCACAGCTCTTGAGTCAGGAGTCTGATACCAACATGCTGGCAGGTCGGTAGTTTCTGAAGGCCCTCCGGGAGAATCTGGCCCCTGTTCCTCCCTGGCCTTCCAGGGATTACAGGAACCTTTGGCATTCCAAGCTTTCAAATGATGACTTTAGTATCTGCCTCCACCTTCACAGCTCCAAATCACACCATTTGAGTAGGGTCCACTCTAACACCACCATCTCAAGACCTTTAAGTAATGAATCGTGTTTACAAAGACTTTCTTTCTAAATAAGGCTGTGGCCTGAAGCTCAGGGTGGGCATGACTTTGGGGGAGGTGTCACTGTTCATCTTACTATAGTATTCATGGAAGGATCTTTAGTTCTCCAGGTATGTTATGTTTTCTGAGTTTAACTTCCTGGCCATCGAGGATTAAATGTACCAATAACACACAGAAAAGGGGGTATTCGATAATTCTGGCTACTGACTGTAGAAAAATGTTGTTATAACATAATTTATTCAACCAAAACCCTAATGTCTACTTAGGGTGATGTTTTATATCTTTTGTTGTTGTTGTTGTTGGTGGTGGTGTGTGTCTGTGTGTGTGTGTAATAAATATCTGTGGCAATTTCTGAAAATTGTACATGATTATTCCTTAGTATTAATGTTTATATGATTTCCAAAATTCTAAGAGTTTTGATTTGACAAGTTTCTTTCTTGAACTGCATGCTTCCTGTCTGATTTTTATTGCTCATTCGGTGAGTTCCCCTCTTGCACGGCAGTCTGCAGACTGTTGGAGTTTGCCTGATGTGTGCACTTCGTGTGCCGAAAGCTTGGTCTCCAGTGTGATGGTGGGAGCTGTGGGGACCTTTAAGTAGAGGGGTCTAGTGGGTAGTCCTAAGATCCCTGAGGCGTGCCCTGGGACCAGGTTAAAGCGGTTCTTTAGAGCGTTGTTATCTAGCACTAGGACGTCCCTCAGTGGCAGAGCCTTTCTTAGCGTCTACCTAGGCCTTGCATTCAACCACGAGGACCACAGAATAACAAAAGTTAGGCAAAGATGGGAGCGTTGGATTTAAGAACTAGAGGCTGGCCACACCCAGCTCCTGAGCTTCCAGGTGTGAGATGTGTTCTGTGATGGGTGGTGAAGGAGGCGCTCACCTGAGTCTGCGCCATGCGGTTTGGACCTCAGCGTCCAAAATGATGACGTAACAAGCCTCCACTTTATAGGTACACGTCTTGTTATGGCACACAAAGCTGACCAACACAGGACCCACCGTTTATTCCATCCAAAGTACCATCCTTGGAAACACACTCTGCTAAGGGACTGGAGTTGACCCCACCCCCTTCATACCCTTTCTCCTGATGGTTAGTCACATGGTGGATACACAGTGAGCGGAGAGAAGAGGTACAACAGTGTGTTATGGGGGTGACTCAGGAGTCAGGTCAGTGGACAAGGGAGAAGCACTCAGCTTGAAGCAAATCCCTGCTTTTATAAAGCGGTTGGGAACACTTGGGTCAGCAGTAACACAGTAGTGTTGCTATGGCATTGCTTAGCAACTCAAGTGGGCGTGTCCAGAGCCCACTGTACTTCCAGAGGAACCTGATAGGTGTCTTTTAAAGGGACTTCAGGCCTGGGACTCAGGTGATTCCAAAAAGAAATGTGCAGGGCTTTCAAGAGAACTAACCCCCTCCTTCTCCTAAGTGCAGAGCTGATGTGGGGTAAATAGAAAAGACAGAGCAGGTGTGATGTCACATAGCCAGCACAAGACTGGAATTCTAGCTCCAGAGGAAGAGGCAGGAAGATCACTGTCACTTTGGACCATCCTGGGCTATATGGTGGTTCCAGGCTAGCCAGAGCTACATAATGAGACACAAAAGTCACGGTGTTCCCCGGCATGGTAAGAAGATGTTGGTTTCCAGTGTTAGCACGCATCTTAGCATGTCTCCGTGGTACGGCCCAAAGGCTCACACAGAGACAGCACCAAGCCAGGCCAAGCACGCTGACGAACTCCCACACCCATCAGGCATCTGGCAGCGCAGAGTCCTAGAGCAACCCTGAATCCTGCTACTTCAGCTGCTTCTGACCACAAGAGAGAATGTCCCCAGTGTAGGCGACCACAGCGGTATTTTAAGACATCCTGATGGCTGGAGAGGGGCGAGGCCACCAAGCTAGGCCCCCGCCCTCACATGCCCCGCCTGGGTTCCACCTGCCACACAAACTGGGTTTCTTTTATTATTGTTTGAAATGGTTCAAAACAGCCATGAATTTGGAGGTGAGCAGTCTATCATCTGAAGCCTGTGTTTAGTTCTGCAGTGAGATTATGGAATGTTTGTGCACGAGCACCCAGAAACAGGGCTTCTGTGCTTTGTTCCAGGATGACTCCAGTGAGTCGGAGAAGAGCATGTGGCTTAAGATCCCTCTCCAAGTGGCCTGGGGGTTTCAAGGGCTGGACATTTGTGATCTTCTAAGACTATCAGCTGCCTCCTGTCTGCGGGCCTGGCCTGGGGCACTTCCCATTCTCTCCTCTTCCACTTCTCTCTCCCTTCCCCTCCTCTCCTCACACTCTCTTCTTCCCCCTCCATTTGCACTCAGACCCCTTTGTCTACTTTGTCCAGTAAGATGAGGGTCAGCCTGGAGGAGGGGATTATTGGATGGCTGGGAGCAGAGGTCAGAGTCTGTTTTGGAGTGAATGAACCTGTTCTAAACCCATGTGGGCTGAAAGGAAAGCAAGTGTGTGGACTTGGCACCTAGTTTTTCACTGTCCTCCAATGACACACCCATGCTCAGCATGTTACCGGTTAGTCAAGCAGAGGATTTGTAAAGGCTAAGTCTTCAGACTGCGCTAGAACCCACCGAGCTCCTTCAGACTGCGCTAGAACCCACCGCACTCCTTCAGACTGCACTAGAACCCACCGCGCTCGTTCAGACTGCACTAGAACCCACTGCGCTCCTTCAGACTGCGCTAGAACCCACAATGCTCGTTCAGACTGCACGAGAACCCACCGCGCTCCTTCAGACTGTGCTAGAACCCACCGCGCTCGTTCAACAGGCCATGTACACAAGTAGGTTGTTTAAAAAGGCGAAGTGTGTCTGGTTATTGCAAACCTCCTTTTAAAGACAACAGGCTCTGGCAAACTTCCCAGCCTTTGAAGAATGAGCAGACATCCTGGAGAGGGATGTCTTCTGCTCTGAGCTCATGAGTGTGGTGGGTTCTACTGCAGTCCGAAGACTTAGCCTTTACAAATCCCCTGCTTGACTAACCAGTAACATGCTGAGCATGGATGTGTTGGCGGAGGACACTGGAAAAACTAGGTGCCAAGTTCAAACTCTTGCTTTCATTTCGGCCCACATGGGTTTAGAACAGGTTCATTCACTCCAAATATTTCTAGAAAGTTTTCAAAATCTGAATCTTTTCATAATAACACATTTCTGCTTCTGAGGCAGCTGAGTTCACACACATATACTTTAAAGTGTGTATACACAGGCATGCACACCCACACATGCACCTTCACACATACACACACACACACACACATCCCTCCACATTCACACACAAACACCTCAAAATGTACACACACACACACACACACCTACAATTTGTAGTCTCAAAAATTCAGTGACAGTGAGCTATGATAACCACAAGATGGCACTCTACAAACCACTCATAAAGAGACTTGCCTGAAGGACATTCAGAGACAACCCGGGGTTAAGAGTCTCCTTTTTTTTTTAATCTGTAAAATTAGAAAAGGAAAAAGAAATCTAAGAAAGGGACGGGAAGGGAAGGGAAAGAGAAGGGAAGGAGAAAGGAAGGAGAAGAGAAGAGAAGAGAAGAGAGGGAAGGGAAGGGAAGGGAAGGGAAGGGAAGGGAAGGGAAGGGAAGGGAAGGGAAGGGAAGGGAAGAGAAGAGAAGAGAAGAGAGGAGAGGAGAAGGAGAGGAGAAGGAGAAGAGAAGGAGAAGAGAAGGAGAAGAGAAGGAGAAGAGAAGGAGAAGAGAAGGAGAAGAGAAGGAGAAGAGAAGGAGAAGAGAAGGAGAAGAGAAGGAGAAGAGAAGGAGAAGAGAAGGAGAAGAGAAGGAGAAGAGAAGGAGAAGAGAAGGAGAAGAGAAGGAGAAGAGAAGGAGAAGAGAAGGAGAAGAGAAGGAGAAGAGAAGGAGAAGAGAAGAAGAGGACTAGGAATATAGCTAGGTTGGTGCAGTACTTGCCTGGCATGCTCTGAGCCCTGGACCATCTAAACCAGGTCATAGCTGTAGTCCCAGCACTAAGGAGGAAGAGGCAGGAGGATCAGAAGTTGGGAAGGGATTGCAAAGGAAGGGAAGAAAAGATCACCCTACACTTGCCAAGCTTGTGCTTTTCCAGGGAACACCATTAGACACAACTAAGCTTGTAAGCACCCTAGAGAAGCGTTCCTCAGGAAAGACAGAATTTCAGAGGAAAGGGTGTTCTAAACTCCACCTTTGTTCTTTCGCACATTGTGATACAGATGGGTGAAAGCAAGTTGTGAACAAGCACTTGGGAACCAAACCTAGAGGAAGATTTGCAGTTTTGGGGTATGTTCCCAGGAGTGGAATTAACACATGCAGGCTTGTGCTAGCTGAGCTCCTAAAAGACTCTAAGACCTAACCAAGCGCAGGGCTCAATCCAGAGGCACCAAGAGAAGGAGGACCACTCCCTGATGAGAACCAGAGTCAGCAGAACTGAGTGCAAAGACCAGACGTTCTCATCCCCTTTCCTCATTTGGAGCATACACACACACACACACACACACACACACACACACACACACACACACACACACACACCCTATACACACAGATGCCTTTGGTTGGGATCATAACCATTCATTGCTGAATCCTCTGGTCTTCAGGATGAGCCTATTTGGCCAAACCTCTGAGCCAGAGCACTGGAACTTCTAGAAGGCTCCATTCTGATGGCCGTGGCTAGGCTTGCCTGCATTTGAACTTCACCAAAGCATTCTGAGCTAGAACCTACAGAGAGGCCCAATGGGCAGGACTCCATTACAAGGTGTTTTAAATATATATACACTGAGACACCCAGCAGTTTCCCATCAGGCTGGTTTCAGATTCTAGGGCTTGAAACAACCTTTTGTAGCCATTGAGTTAATGAGGTGATCTCCACCAGGAGTTCAGTGCCACCCTTACTGTTATCTAGTATGCACTAACCAATACTACTGTAACTTTGATCAGGGTATCCCTTCCCAGAGGGCTCGATTGCCCTCTTAGATGCTCTTCTCTAGAATGAGAACTAGAATCCAGTTGGGGGAAATTTTTGCTCCTAGAGAGACATGTCTCATAGGTGAGGGGGAATGTGAGAGAATCTTAGTCTTCCAGAAGGTTCTAATTTGGTTCCCAGTACCCATGCCCTGCTGCTCAAAACCTCCTGAAACTCCAGTTTTAGGGGAGCTAACAATCTCTCTCTCTCTCTCTCTCTCTCTCTCTCTCTCTCTCTCTCTCTCTCTCTCTCTCTCTCTCTCTCTCTCAAGCCACAGTCACCCGTGCCCATCTGACATACAAACACATACATTTCAAAAGCTTCTGAATCTCGAATTTCCTTTGAACAGCTGGTCACAACGAGTAAGTGACTGGGATGCTGTTGATCTGGATGGAGCTTGTAGATGGAGCCTCCTTGTCCAGAAGGCGAGGAGTGGAGTGTTTCTCTCAAGTCACTATATTCAATTTCCCAGAGAGCTCACTGTGTTTTGCCCCCAGCAAAATTGTGACGACTCTGGAGAGCCAGGAGGTGCAGAGGAAGCTCCAAGTGGCCAAAACCATCGAATCGGACACCAGCCATCTGAAGTTATAGAAGACAAAAAAGAAACAAAACACAAAGCCAGCCTCGTTAGCAAAGCGGACTGTCACCACCCTGTCAATAAAAGCCCTTTGGAAGTCTATGCTTGTACTGCCATCTAGAGGATAGAGAAGGCAAGGCTGGAGCCGGTAGCGTCCCTGGCCACGCTGTGCGAGGATGGTTCAATAGGAACCACCTTTCTCTTGAAGAATTTATAATAAACATGTTATCAGAAGCTTGGAATGATTGTTCTCTGTTTTTGTTTC
Organism: Peromyscus maniculatus bairdii; assembly: GCF_049852395.1. Lineage (NCBI taxonomy): Eukaryota > Metazoa > Chordata > Mammalia > Rodentia > Cricetidae > Peromyscus > Peromyscus maniculatus. Next base: position 57,344,632 of record NC_134853.1, on the reverse strand, counting down.
GCAATGTCTCCAAATCACTGACAAGTCTCTGAGAGTTGAGAAGAGAGCAGCCTATGCATCTGGCAGCTCAGTTGGTCCCTAGCTGGCTGCGTGTCTTAGGGGAAGTGGTAAAAGCCTGTTTTCTGTCAGAGCAAGCCTTAAGTTCATGATCCTCAGAAATGAAGGCGAGATAGCTCAGGAGGGCTGTGCTGGCCTCTCGTGAAGGAGACCAGGTTGGAGGTCTGAAGGTAAAGCCACTCGCTATCCACATGCAGCCTCCTGTGTCCTCAGTCCTGTGTCCTCTAACTTCTAAATGAGCGTTCCTTGCTTCCCTTTTAACTTTAAAAATCCTTCATCTGAGTTCAGAACTCCAGGGAAATATTCCGAATTTGTGGAGACTCTGGATTTGGGTTGCGGGCTTGTTCCCTTGAGTCACTGGCCCTAAGACTACAAAACAGTGCTTTTCCACAGGCAGCCTTCTCCTTGACATGGCCACGATCACAGCACACCAGAGTTAGGCTCAGTGAAGGCCCGCGCTTCAGGAACACAGAATTTGGGAGCTGCACCAAAGTGACGGGTTCAAAAATCCTTCCCCACGTTAATATCTGTAACCTTTTAGGGTAACTTAAAATTTGCTAAGTATTATATTTACTGTGTTTTAAAAACAAATCTAAGGCTGAGGCCAGACGGGTAAACGGCTGACTGGATAAAGTACTGTCCTGCAAGCCTGATGACCTGAACTTGACCCCTGGAAGGAGAAAACAAACTCATAAAGTTGTCCTCTGACACGCCCCCCCCCCCCCACACACACACAATTGCTTTTAAAAAGCCGAGGGTAGCAGTTTCTCATTGTAGTCCCTGAGCTAGGGAGGCAGACATGGGAGCATCCTCAGGGCTTGCTGGCCAGCCAGCCTAAATGAGCTGGTGGATTCCAGGTTTCTTCAAGAACACATCTCCTCACACACACACTCTCACACAAATAAAGACAGTCTCACATAAAGTCGACAGTCTCTGAGGAATGGTGCCTGAGGTCGATCTCTGGCCTCAAAAGGCACCCGCACACAGGCCACGCACAAAGTGAGGATTCAGATTGAATTTAGTCTCCCAAAGCCCAGCATCTTTCATAAGGCCGTATATGAGAATCATCATAGTTTGTAGATATATTAGCTTGCTTTCTAATGACCAAAAGTAACTTGGGGAGGAACGTTTCTTTCATCTTCTACTTCCAGAAAATAGTCCATCACTGGGAGAAATCAGGGCAGGAACTCAAGCACTAAGGAATTCTAAAAGCCGAGTCACCTAGTACCTGAGCCAGAACCGCAAACGAAGCCATGCCTTCTGAGCTGGAGGCCTAGGTCCCCTACACTGCACTGGAAGACACACCATTTCCATGCCCAGGCACAGGCTTCTCAGTGGCATGCTAGTGAACAGTCTCATATTATTAGCTGGGACCCAGGGAACCAGGTCACACAGTGTGGAGAGCCAGGAGAAGGAGTTACAGAGGAGAGGGCCCACCATTATCCAGGCAAGCCCAGGAGGGCTGTGTGATTCACTCTCATGTCCATGTTCCCAGAGTCGGGACCAGTCAGAGCTGAAACGCTGCTTCACCAGAGGAAATGAGAGGAGCAGCATTCACACAAGTTGCTGAGAATCAAGAAGTGGACCGTCCTCATGTCTACCAGAAAACCTTCCGTGAGATGTCTGTCTCTTTACGCTCCATTACTGGAATGCTTGACACCCTTCTGGAGATGTCAGACTTGCCTTAGTTGCTGTGTTAGTTAGGGATTTTTCTTTTCCTTTTTGTCAACCTGACAGAAGCTGAAGTCATCTGGAAAGAGGGAACCTCAACAGAGAAACCACCACATCAGATTGGCCCGTAGGCAGGGCTGTGGGGCACTTTCTTGACTGATGATGGATGTGGGAGGGCCCAGGTCACTGTGGGTGGGGCCATCCCTGGGCTGGTGGCCTGGAGCAGGTGGAGCAAGCCCTGGGGAGTAAGCCAGTTAGTCATGCTCCTCCATGGTCTCTGCTTTGGTTCTTTAGTTCTGCCCTGATTTTCTTCAGTGGAGGGCTGTGACCTATATGCTGAAATAAACCCTTTTTCTTCTCAAGTTTCTTTGGTCATGGCATTTTATCACAGCAACAGAAACCTAACCAGGACAGTTCCCACCATATTATAATTGGTAGTGGCCTTCAAACTAACATGCAACAGGGGTGAAAATTTTCGTCTTGTTTCAGTTAGCTGTGGAGCTGAGTATCGCTTAGGGAAGCGGCTCGGGGATCTGGATGTAACCACCACCACCGGGGTCTTTGATCCTGGGTGTCCTGCTTACCATCAGCATCCTTATCTGAGACACGGGACTCCCATCAGCAGAGGTTTACCAGAAGGCTGTGCCCTGCCCCAGGTGTGTGGTGTTTAAATACTTGATGGATCCACCAATATCCCTGTTTGAAGATGGTCTAGTCACAGCTTCTGTGGTTTTGTGAGGCAGCAAAGAATAGTTTAATGCTTCAATTAGCTCCTTGAGGAGAGACATGGTGCTTGAGATATGCCAAATAAGCAGCGTGTAGCCTCTGTGGGAGAAAAGGGTTAGCAACTTCTTGCGAAGACACAGCTTCCTGCAGAGCCAGATGTAGTCTGCATTTTCTTATTGCTTTTTCCCAATAGCAGTGCTCAGGGGGGATAAACTTTACTTAACCTAATTAATTTTAATCACAGCTTTCAAATCTCATACTGTGAAAAGAATTACAAATTGGAATACATTAATAGAAGCCATAGTTTATGCTGCAAGCTAATCATGAAATGTGCATTTACATTTTCTGCATGAGTTTGCAATTCTCATTAAAATAAAAATCTGTTATGTCCTTTTAAATTACCAAAATGTGAACAGCAGATTGAGCAGGCCCGTTGTGTGAGTGTGTGTGTGTGTGTGTGTGTGTGTGTGTGTGTGTGTGTGTGTGTGTGCTAAATTACTAGAGGAATGTCTAAATTTCTAAGAAATGGATGACTGCCTCCATGTGAGTTACTGTGAGGAATGATTGACAGTCTTCTGCTCCAGGGATGTTTCTGTTTTTAAATAACCTTTAAAGCTGATGCTGCAAAAGTCTCACCTGCTTTAACAAGTAGTCCTCTGAGTTTAGTCCAGAGGTATATATTTATTCTCTCTCTCTCTCTCTCTCTCTCTCTCTCTCTCTCTCTCTCTCTCTCTCTCTCCTCTTAATACCGTATACATACAATTTTGCTTTTGGGTTCTTTATCTATTTCTGCATTATCAATATAGGAAAATTTTAGTTGCTTCCTCAAATGATTACAAGTAGTTTAAAGGAAACATGGGAGGTATACTAACAAAATTTTAAATTAAAAATGAGTTTCTGGGCTGGAAATCGAGCTTAGTAGATGCTTGTCTCATGTGCACAAAGCCTTGGGCTCGGTCCCTAGCACCACAGAAAACTGGTTGTGGTGGCACATACCTGTCACCCCAGCACTGGGGAGGTAGAGGCAGGAGGGTCAGACCTTCAAGGGCATCTTCAGCCATATAGTGAGTTCGAGGCCAGCCTGGGCTATGTTAGGCCCTGTCTCAACAAACAATTCATTGCCGAATTGGCCTGGAAGGGCAATGCAGCCGCAGAGTGATGCCCAGGGTGTCTGTGTCTCTGGGTCCAGTTCTTTCCTTCATCACACACACGCTCGGTCCCCAGAGGAACGGTGCTAGGGTCGCAGCATAGGTGTGACTGTCCCCACGTCATAGACAGCAGACCCAGAGAGTGTCATGATCCACACAGTTTGGGTCTAGACACCTGACTGGGGCGGCAGAGAAATAAAGGAAAGACAGACACACTGCAGACAACCCGGGTCAGGTGGGCTCTGTGCACTCTGATGGAGCATCACACCACAGACACCAGGAAGCTCAGCCGCTTTATCTACACAAGGGGGTTGGGGGGCTCGCTCCTCTGGGTAGGAGGTTTCTGCAGGGGAGCAGTCTCAGGCTCTACACAGAAGGAAAAAGCTGTTGTTGCCAGTTTTTGCACACATCCGTCAATCATTTGTACTTGCACACACTACCAACGTTCACACTCAGTCCACAGAAAGGCTTTGCCGATTTCCCGTGGGTCTGAGGCCTTAATCTTTGCCATGGCTGCGCCCAGGTCAGGCAATACACATTCACTCAGGGCTTCCTCAGTGTCTCGTAGAGAGTGTTGTTGAAAGCAACGGGATCTTCAACTACAGTCTTAGGTTCTGACCTGGATGTTTTTTTTTTTTTTTTTTTTTTTGTCAATTCTACTCAAGCTGGGATCATCTGAGAAGAGAAACCCGTAGGAATGTCTGTGGAGCATTTTCTTCATTGATGATCAATGGGGTGGGTCCTGCCCACTGTGGATGGTGTCACTTCTGGGAAGGTGGTCCAGAGTTATATAAGAAAGCAGGCTGAGCCAGCCATGGAGAGCAAGCCAGTAAGCAGCATCACTCCATAGCTTCTGTTTTAGTCCCTGCCTCGAGTTCCTACTCTGACTTCCTTCACTGATGGACTGTGATGTGATAGTGTAAGAGAAATAAACCCTTTCCTCCTCAGTTACTTTTGGTTGTGGTGTTTTATCATGGCAGCAGAAACCCTAAGACAGGTCTTTCTGTAGAGAGGCTCTGACTGTTAGAAACATGATTTTTGAATGTGCTGGATAAGGAGGCAGCTACTTCTTTTAGGTAAAGATTACATTTCTGACAAAATTTCTATCCAAGATTGTGGTGGTATTATATTCCCCAAAATATTGTGCACCCTAATAAACTTATCTGGGGTCAGAAAACAGAACAGCCACGAGAGGTAGAAGCTAGAAAATGGTGGCACTCACGCCTTTAAACCTAGCATTCCAGAGGTAGAAATCCATCTGGATCTCTGTGTGTTCAAGGCCACACTGGAAACAACCAGGCATGGTGACACACACCTTTAATCCCAGGAAGTGATGGCAGGAAGCAGAAAGTTATTTAAAGCATGAGGACCAGGAACTAGGACTGGTTAAGCTTTCAGGCTTTGAGCAGCACAGTTCAGCTGAGATCCATTCTGGATGAGGACTCAGAGGCATCCAGTCTGAGGAAACAGGACCAGCTGAGGAATTGGCAAGGTGAGGTGGCTGTGGCTTATTATGCTTCTCTGATCTTCCAGCATTCACCCCAATACCTGGCTCCAGGTTTGTTTTATTAATAAGACCCTTTAGGATTCATGCTACACAAGATGGCTTCAAGGTGTCCACCAGTCAGTCAACTTACCTCTCTACATGCCAACTACTGAGAATACTCTGGGCTCCTGGTGGTCCTACACAGAGGCAGATCCCCACCTGGCCCAGGAGGGTCAGGCCATGTGTAGAATGGGAGTCCAACTTCAGGTGCCCCTGTTTCCTTCAGACATGACTGTCTAGAACTAGCATTTCCTGCCTGAATCACTGGCTTCCAGTAGGGAGGCTCATCTGTTTTTAGAAGGGTCAGCAGACAATGGGGCACACCTGAAGGATGAGGATTTCAGAAACTGAGGATGTGGGGGTGAAGTGTGGATCCATCCTGTGCCTGCTGGGAGATCAGGTTGCTATGGAAAGGCTCCACACTTCAAGCTCCTCCCCTGTTAGCAAGGACTGAAGTCTATTTGTAGGGACTTTAACCACGATGTGTGATGTTATGGCTGGTTTTAATGTCAGCTTGCCACAAGCAAGAATCATGTAAGTAGAGAGGCCTGACTGAATAACTGTCCTGATTGGTTGCCTTGATTGATGCAGAAAGGCCCTCTCCAACTGAGGGCAGCACCCTCTCCTAGCAGGACACCTAAAAAGGATGTCTTCTCTCTTACTATCTGTCCTGTTGTTGCTGCTGCTTGCTTCAATGACACCAGAACCAGCGTCTCTGGCTTCCACCAATTGCTCTCCGGAAAATTTCCAGGTTTTCAGTGACCAATTGAGACGGTTGAGGCATCTGGCCTCAAGGACAAGCAATGACTAGATTTTCAAACTCTGGTGTGAATCAGCTGTTGTCACTATTTCATACGCTTGACTTAATAAATTCACACACACGTATGTATGTATGTATGTATGTATGTATGTATGTATGTATGTATATGTGATATATCTCCATATGTAACCATCCATCCAGTTGATTCTGTTCCTCTAGAGAACCTTGACTGATTAGTACATGTGGCCTCTTGTGGGATATTCTTTTTGTATACTGTGAAGATGTGTCTCTGCCACAGCACCTTCTGACTGGTTTAATAAAGAGCTGAATGGCCAATAGCTAGTAGGCAGGAGAGGATAGGCAGGACTTCTGGGCTGAGGTAGGAACTCTGGGAAGAATGTATGACATTTGCCAGACAGACATGGAAGGAGTTAGGTGTACTGTACTGAAGAGAGGTAATGAGCTATGTGTCAGAACATAGATTAATATAAATGGTTATTTTAAGTTTTAAGAGCTAGTTGGGAACAAGCCTAAGCTAAGGCCAAGCTTTCATACTTAATAAGAAGTCTTCATGTCATTATTTGGGAGCCAGTGGTCCAAAGAAAGTCTGACTACATTTGGTGCCCAACAAGTGGCATTGTATATCCAAGCATAGGGCCTGAGAGGGCTGAGAGGGGTTCCGGATGCAGAGTCAGATGTGGCTTCCTGACAACCTGGGTCTCTCGGATAGGCCTGATGCTCATGGTGTACAGAGGTGAGGCTCCTTTAAGAGGCCCTACTGTGCAGTCAGGCACTTAAGCATCTGGCATGATACTAGGGACTGTGTAGAAATACCTGCTGTAGCACAGGCCTCCAACTTCCCAGAGCTGGCGTGGGTAAATGTGGCTCCTGGCCAGTGCCTGTGGATGTAAGGCTTGGCTCTCACGGACCCAAAGTGGGTGGAGCCAGCCACCAGCAACATGTGCTAAGTGAAGCAGCAGCAGGTGGCCTGGCCATTTAAGGTTTGGCTCGCGTGATCAGAGAACAAAGCAGGCATGCAGAAAGCCAGGTTCAGATTTAAAAAAAAAAAAAAAAACCCTCTGAACAGGTACAGTATGCTTGAATATGTGCTTAGATGCCGAAGAAAGAAAAGAAAATGGCAATAGACAATCACAGAAAAAAATTAGGTAGTTTAAAAATAATGAAGCAAAGTCTTTAAAGAGAGAGTAAAGTAATATAAAAAAAAAATCAAGCCACTTAAAGGTGGGGAATATCATTACACAGGGCATGTGAGCCCTATATAGTTTTTATTAACTTTAAATGTTTAAGTGCTAATGAGCAAAAAATGACAGCTGCTAAGATATATTGGATTATGGAAACTGCTGAATTAAACCAGCCTATATATTTTAAGAATGTTTGAACTCCAGAGTGGAAGTCAGGAGTTGTGTTGTATTTGGGGAGAGGTCATGCCTTTGTTTCCACAGGAAATAAAAAGCGATAGATTCCTTCAAAATTAATAAAGGTCAGATTTGACTGGAGGAGACCTCTTGAAAATCTTGGCTGCAGACATGAAGGAAAAAACAAGAAAAACTACAAGACAGGTGATGTACATGCTGATCCCTTGACATGAGAATAGCTCTGAGACAGGATGAGACATGGTAAATCTTGTTGGCTACAAAGTCCTTATTGTAGTTGATTTTTTTTTTTTTTAGCTCTTTTGGGGTTCTACCACCCAACTCCCAAATAAATACACATGGAGACTTCTTATTACTTATAAATGCCTGGCCTTAGCTTGGCTTGTTTCTTTCCCATTTTTCTTAACTTAAATTTTCCCATCTATCTTTTGCCTCTGAACTTTCTCTATTTCTGTGTATCTTACTTTCATTCTTATTCTGTGGCTGGCTGGGTGGCTGGATGACTGGCCCCTTGTGTCCTCCTCTCCTTCTCTCTCTTGCTCTTTCTTGTTTTTCTCCCAGATTTCTCCTTTTTCTTATTCTTTCTGCCTGCCAGCCCCACCTATCCTTTCTCCTGCCTCACTATTGGCTGTTCAGCTCTTTATTAGACCATCAGGTGTTTTAGACAGGCAAAGTAACACAGCTTCACAGAGTTAAACAAATGCAACATAAACAAGAGTAACACACCTTAAAATATTCTGCAACAACACATGACTTATTATTACTTGCCATCCTTTCATAGGCCATGGATGGAGATTTATATTACAGTTTGGTTATGCAGTTCAAATGGACTTATAAAGTTGACAGGTGCTTTTTACCAGCTCAAACATAGAACAGAAAATCATCTTTACCTAATTTGTGTGTATCACTTATTCCATACTTATGTTAAGGCAGATATGTATGTTACCTTTAAAAGTTTGTGTGTTTTCAGAACAAAAGGACCAGACACCAATGAAGAATACAAGAAGCCTAGGTGATCCAGCCTTTCAGAATGCTTCTGTTGCAGTTTCTTAAAAAATCTGCATCCAGAACAGCTCCAAATCATCTAGCTGGCATGGTCCAGCCTCAAGGACTACTCCAGCCAGGGCTTCAGTTAAGCCCTGCATTTTCTCATCATAAAGAGACTGGACGACAAATGACACAGTTAGCTCTCCCAGGACTTGACCATTATCCCAATTTTCTCAGGGTCCCCTAAAGATGCTGTCACCCACAGATAGCAGGACATAATTTTAAGAACATGGCACTCACATTCCCAAGAGGTGGTGGGTATAAGACAAATGTTTCTTGAGTCCCACCAAGCCCCTGCAGTCCTGTGGCCCGCTTATAAAATAATCACTCAGAAGCTTATAATAATTATAACTGCTTGGCCATTAGCTCAGGATTATTACTGACTAGCTCTTACACTTAAATTAACCCATAATTCTTATCTGTGCTTATCCACATGGCTTGGTACCTTTTCTCAGTTCTGCCTTGTCATCTTGCTTCATCTGTGTCTGGCTGGCAACTCCTGACTCAGCCTTTCTCTTCCCAGAATTCTCCTCATCGGCTCACCCCACCTATACTTCCTGCCTTTCTACTGGCCAATCAGTGTTTTATTTATCAACCAATCAAAGCAACACATATTCACAGCATACAGAACAATATCCCATAGCCGGTGGGTGGTTTTTAGTTGTTCAGTGGGTTATGGATGTTTGTCATTGTTTAGGGGGGTTAGTTGCAAGTTGTTATTAGTCATGGTCAAGGAGGAAACTAAACAAAGAAGGTTGGATTAAGGGACTTTCTTCCTTCCTTCCTTCCTTCCTTCCTTTCTTTCTTTCTTTCCTTCTTTCTTTTTTCCTTCCTTCCATCCTTTCTTCCTCCCTCCCTCCCTCCCTCCCTCCCCCCTCTCTCTTTCTTTCTTTCCTTTCCTCTATCCTTTCTTTCCTATCTAGTGAAAAAGGGGGGCAGGCAACAGAATGATAAAAGGGTAGGCTATTGAATCTGCTTTTAAACTAAAAAGCAACTACTAGTCTTAAATATTTTACATTGGTATGGATTTTGTATATTGATACAAATTTAAGGTTGCTATAACATACTATATATATATATATATATATATATATACATACATGTACACATATATATTCTTGGTTAAGATATTGTAATTATGTAGCTCATTTAAAAATGTAATGTAAAGTTCTAGTCCTTGAAAGCTATTATTACAAACTATTTAGGATAATTAAGAAATGCAGGTTAGTATTAGTCATCTATAACAATCAAACTTGTAGTCATGTTAGGTATGTTTTCAAGGTCAAACAGCGATATATTTTGGATAGATAGGTCATCTTCAAACACTTCAGAGGGCTACAGAATATGGCATTTAGGATGTTTTAATAACATAAGGCTTTTCATGACAGTGAGGAGTGTGCTGGTAACACCAACCTACTTCAGAGAAGATGATAGGCACTGAAGAACCTCCATATGGAGTTTGCTTTCAATGTGGCAAAGTTAGCCACTGGGCAAGAAACTTCCCTTGCCTCAACTGCTGACAATATGCTGTCCAAATTGGATAAGCAAGACACAAAGGAAATTGACTACTGAACTTTGCCAAGACAAGGCATGGCAGTCCTTCAAAATTCTTGCTTCACAGAAAAGTCTTTCAGATATTCTAGGCCTGTAGGCTAAAAATGGATGCCCATAGCAGACCTTGGGTGACTGTGCAGACAGCCAGGTTTCTTTTTCATTTCTAGTGTTGGAAGTTGTTTGCTCTGCACTTCTTGTTTACTCAGGTAATGTTTTATCCTTCTCAAGTCTCTGATGGGGGTGAAGACTAAATTAGTACAGTCTTATAGTTTTCCTTGTTACTAAATTCAGAAAATTTACATCTCCTCACAAAGGAGATGTAAAATTTATAAAGCCTGAAAGACATAAAAACTTAAGTTGTTTATCTAAGAACAGTTTTAAGGTCTAAAAAGATATTTTTAGGCTGGCAACTCAAATTATGATAGAAAGTGATTTAGGTACAAAACTTTGAACTTGCCAAGACAGGATAGATAATAGAGTACTTTCTCCAACATTGCCATAAAAATGGACTGGACATTGTGACTGTAATTTTTACCTGATAATTGCTCTTATTGCATATGTTTTTACTGTGTTAGAGTTAAAACCTTTCCTTTTTATTTAGACAAAAGGGGGAAATGTTGTGAAATCTTTTTGTACACTGTGAAGATGTGTCTCTGCCAAGGCACCTTCTGATTGATTTAATAAAGAGCTGAATAGCCAATAGGTAGGTAGGAGAGGATAGGCGGGACTTCTGGGCAGAGATAGAAACTCTGGGAAGAATTTGAGGCATGTGACATTCACCAGCCAGACACAGAGGAAGTCAGATGCACTGTACTGAGGAGAGGTAATGAGCCACATGGCAGGATGTAGATTAATACAAATAGGTTAATTTAATTTTTAAGAGCTAGTTGGGAACAAGCCTAAGCTAAGGCCAAGCTTTCATACTTAATAAGAATTCCCCATGTCATTATTTGGGAGCTGGTGATCCAAAGAAAATCTGACCACAGCCTTTAGGTGAAGCAGGAATCCAATCTTTAGCACATAGTCATCAACAGTCAACATTTAATGCCCTGATTTGAATGTCCTTCTTTTCTTGCCCCTCAGATTGGATTGTGCTTAACTTCTGCTGGAGAGGTCTAGGCCCATTTTCAGAGAACTAGTCCACTCCACAGTTTCTACCTCCACTCTCCCAATCAGGTAGTAGCACTCCTCCCTGCTGGCCAGAGCATCTGCCTAGACCATAGATGGGACCCTGCACTTCAAGTGCTGGGAGCTTCAGGGTGTGGTCCACTAGTAGGCCCTGCACTAAAGCAGTAAGTTCCTGGTGATTTCTCTTAAGGTGTGTGTGTGTGTGTGTGTGTGTGTGTGTGTGTGTGTGTGTGAATATATGAGCACAGAAGGAGATAGTGAAAGAATGGGTAAGACCTGGATCCTCACAGTGTGGCCAGCAGCACAGATACCGCCTAAGAACTTGTTAAACATACAGACAGTTGAGCTAAGGACTCAGAGTGTGCATCTCCACAGGTTCACAGGTAAGCCCTGTGCACATGGAAATGGGAAGCACAGACAGAACTCCCAGGATGCAAGGGGTTCTCAGCCACTGCCTAGAACCTCCAGGTGCCCACATACCCTGCTGTTCCACCCTGGCCCCAGGCTTAGGGATCTCTTCTGTGGGCTATCCTTGCCATGCTCATTAAGTATTGCTTAGCTGCAGAAGCTATCAGGCCAGCCAAAGCCTCTGTCTTGCTCCTACAAGCTCTAAGGAACATGGCCTCATAATGACATTTCTTCAGCTTCATGGCATCACAAAATTTTGTGTATTATTTGTACACTTGGTAACACTGAAGGCACAGCTTTCTGTCTGACACCGAATTTCAGGCCTGTCACGGATGCCCTAAAAATGCTTATTGCATAAGACAAAACAAGCTAAGCCTGGTGTAAGGGGTTTCCCTTTGTCCATTGCAGTTTAATTAGAATGAAAGAAAACCACTGCCGATTCAAAGCTTTGGGGAATATCTGTGAAGCCCCACAACCGAAGTGGAAAAAAACAGATCAAAGGGAAATTAGATGGCAATGTGTGTGTGTGTGTGTGTGTGTGTGTGTGTGTGTGTGTGATGTGGTGGCATTTTAATTAGAGGATATTCTGAGGAACTCCCAGGGAAATACTTGAGACATTAGAGTGTCCCTCCTCACATTTTCCCTCCAGCTGTCACAGGACCTGCTGAGAAGCCTTTGTGAAGGCAGCCCCGAGAAAGCCACAGCGGAGCACTTAGCGCTCCGATAATGTGCCGCTCTCTCCCTTCCTTGCCCGTAGGGGTGAAAGCCCACATTATGATTGGGATTTGCTGGTGAGAGGTTAGAGATGCTGAGGATAAACTTGCTGGGCTCCGTCCACGTGAACCTTCACATGGGAAAATTAACCTATTTATCCCCCTAAACAACAAGGCTAATAAAATTGAAAATTCATGGCCAGAATTATGCCTTAGCACACAAATATCTTACACTAAAAATAAGGAGTTGTTTCAGTTTAGGTTTTGTTTGTTGTTTGGCTGGTTTTGGTTTTTCTCTTTTGAGATGAGTTCTCACTACATAGCCCAGGTTGGTGATTTTCCTGCCTCCTGATTGCTGGGCCTAGAGACATGGCACTCCTGGCTAAAAGCCCAAGTATTTACAGACTTAAAAAGAAGATTTATTTAATGTGCATGTTCTTGCTTGCATGTGTTTCTGTGTACCATGCGTGTGCCCGGTGCCCCTAAAGAGGAAAGAGTGCACTGGATCTCTGGAATTAGGGATGACTGTGAACCATCATGTCAGAGCTGGGAACTCAAGTCCAGGCCTCTGTAAGATGAACAAGTGAGCTTTACTGCTGAGCCTTCTTTCTGGCCCTGGAATGTAGCTTTTAAAAATGGACTACACTTCACTTTGGGAAAGTCTCATCCTACTGCATTTTTTCTCATTTCACTGCAGGTTGATGAAGACCAGTCTGGATCTATGCATGGGAATATCTCACTTCAGTGACCCTTATTTAACAAGCCTAATCCACTAGATGGGTGCATTTAAGATGGTTTAAGAGTTTAACTTATTTAGTTAGTTTAGAGACAGAGTCTTACTATGTTAGGCTAGGCTGGCCTTGAAATCACAGAGATCCACCTGTCTCTGTCTCCTGGGTGTTGGGCTTAAAGGCGTACACCACCACACCTGGCTTACTTAACCAGATCTATGCTGTGTATTCTGTGAAAACCTCCAAGCCTGACTTGTCAAGGAAAAGTGACCAGCCTTGCCTGTGGTGGTCTACTGCAGTGTGTTCTCTGCTCTTCCTTCATGGCACACACACATAGGTGCCACTCAGAATGGAGATGGGACTTAATGAGAATCAGCGTTATAGCCCTGCCAGGCCAAGTTCCAAATACCAATCAAAATCAAAATCTGAGAAATCAGGAAAGAGTGAAATCTGTCCATCCATCCATCCATCCATCCATCCATCCATCCATCCATCCATCCATCCATCCATCTCTCTCTCATCTGTCTATTATCTATCTATCTATCTATTATCTATCTATCTATCTATCTATCTATCTATCTATCTATCTATCTATCTATCTATCATCTATATCATTACCTATCATTTATCTATCTTATCTATTTATCTAGTATATATACATATATATAGTGTGTATATGTATACGTGTATGTATGTGTGTGTATATAGGTATATAGAGTGAGAGTATAAAGGAGGAAGAGGAGGGAGAGGGAGATGGAGGAAGGAAAGGAAATAGGGGAGAGAGAAATGCGGGGGTGGGGTGGGAGAATAAAAGAGGCTTTAGCTCCTGGCATTTTAAACACCCCTCCCTCTCCAAGCTGTAACATTGGACCCACCAAACCCAACTCCTTCCCATAGCCTCCTCCAGCCTCTGCTTTCTGTAGTTCCCTCCTCTGAGGAGAGCCATGCTATCCTCTTGTGACCCACATGCCTTACTTAGGCTTCCCAGTGCTTTGCAGGTTTACGTACTACAGCATGGGCAGAAGTGTCCCTCTTTGTAAAGGCTGGATAATATGCCATGACGTACACACACCATCTGCTTTCATCCGGTCTTCCATCAGTGGGCTGATACCTTCTGGCCACTATGAATATGGGCATACAGATCGTTATTTGAATCTGTTTTTATTCTATGGGTTCTATATTCAGAAGTGGAATTCTAAATTATACAATTATTGTCTGTAATTTTTTGAAGCAATTCTGGCTGAGGTTAAGGAACCTAACAGATGTTTGTTTACAGACATTTCATCGATCTTTCTCATTTGATTTGCGGTTTCCCTTTTTCTTGTTTCTTGCTCCCCGCACCCCCCAGCCAAGCAGGGTCTCGTGTAGTCTTGAATGGCTTTGAAACCATTATGAGGCAGGGGATGACTCTGAACTCATCTGCCTGCCTCCACTTCGTGGTGCTGGACTTAAAGGGATATGCCACTACACCCAGTAAGGTCTGCTTGTTTGTCTGACCAACAAGGTAGAGGTATCGAGGCCACCTGTAAATTCATCCAGCAAGTGCTGGGGTGAAAGATCAGGAAACGGGATTCTTCTTTGTATTTTATGTCACTAATTAAATAAAGAAAGGAATATCAATAAAACAGCATTTTGATCAAGAATCATACAATAGCTACCTTGACATTTTGACAGCTCCAAGTGCTCTCCTTCTGAGGCGAGCACAGACTTCCCTGGTAAAATTTGAATGTTGGTGAGAAAACTTCATTGTTCCTGGAGCTTGGCTTCCTTTTCCAGCATCACCCTCTGCCCTTCTGGAAAGAACTCAGACTGAGGGAGGGGCCTGTCTCCCTTTAAAGACACTGTTTCCATGGTAACTGGCCTTCATCGTCAGTGTAAATCAGGAAATTCTATTAAAGGACCAGCCAGGCAGTCAGCCGCTTCTGAAATGGGGTTAGATTTCAGCTGCCGGCTTCATCCACCCATGCCGCCCGCCCAGTAATCTTTTGCATCTGGCAGTTTTGCTCTTGTCCAATGTAGGAAGTTAAATAAGACAACGTGAAGGTGATTATACAGGTTCGGTCCTGCAGTGTGCTTCCTGTGTGACCGTGTGAGCTGCGCTCAGAGCTGGGCTGCTGGAGATGCACGGTGGGGTCAGCGGAAACAGGGGCAGCAGCCGGGTGGAGAGAGCAGAAACCAGCTGCTCGAGGAAGCGACTCCATTGGTGACGGATTTCATCCCGGCTGTGAGAACAACCGCATCTAAACACAAGCAAATGAAGCAAGTAACAGAATTACCTCACACCGAGGACCTACATTTTTCTGAAAGCATATTTTAAAGCTTCCCTGCCATTGGCAAGTGGGCAGAAGGTTTGGGCAGCTTTAGTGGAGCAATGTGATAAGAATGTATGAAATCAATATAATTTTCCAGTTCTTCAGATCCTCAAATAACACGTTTCAATTTCAGTTTAAATCATAGGGAATTTCTCAGAAGTTGAGGAAATTCAGCTGCCCTGTTCCTCTTAAGAGAAATATCACCTGATCATATTGCAAAAGAACCTTCTACTGGCTTCCCTCTTTCTGTGTAAGAGGCAATCACCAATCATCATCTTACCTTGGCTTTCCAACACAGTTCCTAGGTGAAATACCAATATTCAAAAACAGTTTTGAGATTGGGTGACTGAGACATTCTGGAGCTGGATGCTGGTGAGTTTCCATAATACCCCTGAACAATGCACTTCAAAATGCCATGAAGGGCAGGAGAGTTGGCTCAGCTATTAAGAGCACTGACTGCTCTTCCAGAGGAACCAGGTTTAATTCCCAGCACCAGTATGGCAACTGACAACCACCTACCTGTAACTTCAATTTCAAGGGATCTGACGCCCTCTTTGGCTTCTGCAGGAACCAAGTACACATGCATATACATACATGCAAAATGCCCTTACACATAAGATAATTATAAATAAATCTTACAAAATTAGAAAAACACATCAAAGCAGGTCAGTTGCATATTATACATATTTTACTGCAGTGGAAGAATACTCAGGATTTTCAGTGTAAAAATGCGAAAGTGTCTGCAGCTCTCACTGGTGGTCGGACTTAGGGTCAGGGTCTGAGTGGGTTATTTGCAGGTTCTAAGCCTCTCGTTGAAGGAATTGAAATAAGGACTCCCACAAACTGCAAGAGTAGCAATAATTTTTATTCAAAGCTAAGCAATGGTACAGATTAGCAAGGAATGTACTGTCAAGACAGACAGCAAGACATGTGGTGAGTGAGGGTAATCGAGGGCTGTGTTTATTGTTTAAAGTTCCTTTTATGCGGTTCAAGAGCAGGAGGAGTGTGGTAACTAATGGTGTGATTTGGGTAGGTTTCTATTTTGACTGACAAGTGTGGGTTATATAAGCCTTGCTCCCTGTGTGTGTCCCTCCCCATAATATACAACTTTCAATAATCTGTAAGCCTGCTTTTGCAGCCTTTCTAATCTCTGTCCCATCTGACCCTCAAATCCATCAATCCACCCAGGATGTCCTGCACAAATGAAGCTCTGGCTGGCCTTGAACTCACAGAGATTCATCTGCCTCTGCCTTAAAGGTGTGTGTCACCCACCCAACTGAATAACTATTTTTGAGTGCCTGCCTTTTGGGGGATACAGTGGAGAATAAATCAGACAAAATTTTCACATAGTTTGCAAGATAGTTACAAGGAGAGGCACAGGATTGGGGGAGAAGGGCACACATTTACTATAGAGGAGTTTCCTTTTAAGTTTTGAACCATTTCTCAAAAAGCTAAGCACAGAATTACCTAATGAGTGAGCAATTCCACTCCTAAGCACCCATATAAAGTAGCTGAAATATACATATTAGCCCTTCATTCAGGGTAGCTTCATTCACAACAACCAGGAGGTAGAAAAGGAAAAATGTAACCCATCTTTCAACAGGGTGGTACTAGAGAAGCAAGGAAGCAGCATGTGCAAGCAGATGGGAGAATCTGAAAACACTGTGCTAAGTGAAAGGAGCTAGACATGAAACAAGACTCATGTAATAAGAAATATCCCGAGTAAGCAACCCATAGACACAGAAGGGGTAGAGGGCTGTACGGGCTGTGCAGGATAGGTGAGAGCTCAATGGGCGGAGAGCACTCTCTTAGGGTGAAAATGTGTTGGAATTAGATATTGCTAGTGGTTGCCCAAGCCTAGGAATACACAGGATGCTACTCAGTAGTGCATATGAAGATCACTAATTTTCAATTTGGTGAACTTTACTTTATGTATTTAAAGAAGCGTAACAAGAAGACTAATTTAGATTGAATAGCAGGAAAGATGACTCTGAGGAAGTGGCATTCAAGTTCAGACCTAAAGGCCAAATCAGAGTTGACTGGGAAAGGTGGTTGTGATCATACCACTGACAAGAAGGAAGTGTCTCAGAGCTACGACTGCCAGAGCTGTAGGAAGTTACCTTCTACTTACCGACTTAACGCCACACAGCACCCAGACAGGGCTGCTGGAAACCTTGCTCCAGATGGGTTCAATGACCTGGGATAGATGTGTGAAGTTGGCGCCAAGAGCAGACTGTGGCCGCCTGTTGTTGTTCAAACAAGAGACCCTGGAGAGCCCGGGCAGTCTTTATTTATACCGTTTCAATGGTTTGCACAGTTTTACAATCAGTTCTGCTTCCTTGAGTTTCTAAAAATGGTTACAATAATTACCAGTTTATTCCTTGTTTTGCAGAGTTAATGACTCTGGTGATGGGCACCACATTCAGCTCCCACTAGGCTTCAGAGTAGTGTCACTAAGGTTTGATAGGGGCTGCTGGGCATGTAGGTTTCCACTGTGCCAGCAATCTTGGCCCAGAAATGATGTGGCTTCCTTGGGCAAGCTTCTGGATGTTTGGTGTTTAGTTGCATGAAAGGTATTTAATGGTTCTCAGTCAAGACAGGATTTTCACAAAGACTGTGCAACATTTATACTGACATATTGTGTTTGTGAGAGGCTTTAACTTGTTCTAAAAGGAGGAATCAACAAGTCCACACTAATTCTACTCCCCCATTTCAATAAGTTTTATCATCAAGACTTGACTTGCAGAGGACAGAGTCCAGTGGAGAGTGAAGCTAACATAAACAATATTGAGGGATTAGATTCTTTACAGTTGGTGAGGTTTTGCTGTTCTTTTGCTTTGTTTTGTTTCTGATGCAATCTCATACAACCCAGGCTGACCCTGAACTCATTATGTAGATGAGGATGACGCTGACCTTTTGGTCCTCCAGGCTCCTTCCCCATGACTGCTGGGATTAGAGCCATTGCACCAGAATGCCTGGTTTATGCGTGATGGGGATGGAAACCCAGGGACTCAAGTCTAGCTCTACCAACTGAGTTCCATCCCCATGCCCTTGTGTAGAAGGATTTTTTCTTTGGGATGCCAGCTCACAAAAAATGGCATGGAAACTTATTAATTATGAAAGTTTAGCCTATAGCTTAGGCTTGTCCCACTAGCTCTTAGAATTTAAATGAACCATTTCTATTTATTTACGTGTTGCCATGTGATTTGTCGCTTTTACCTCTTCTCCTGCATGTCTTGCTCCCTCTGTGTCTGGCTGGAAACTCCTCCTTTCTTCTTCCCAGAGCTCTGTCCCCAGAAGTCTTGCCTCACCTCTTCCTGCCTAGCTAATGGCCATTCAGCTCTTTATTAAACCAATCACAGTGACACATCTTCACACAGTGTAAAGGAATATTCCACCACACCCTAGACATCACTATCTGATCGAAGCCATCCCTCTTGCTTAGTTTTCTGAGGAAGAAATGGAGCTGGGTTCATGGAAAGATCGGACTGTGAGGTAATGGTAGCCAAGGAGGAGGAGTGCAAGTCTGCTTCCACTTGTTAATCCTTCACAGTCAGCTATTCATCCAGGGACCAGACACCCTGGAGCAATTTCATGACTGCTGACATAAGGCAGAGCAGCATGCTGGATAGCAAACCTCTCTGAGTACCGATTGTGAAACCCGAGGCTGTGGCATCTTGACCCCATTTCTTTCCCTTTTCACTCTATTTTTGAACACACACAAATCAGCACCAGGACAAATATTGGTCATTCAGTAAGGAGGGGGGGAGAGCATCCACGTGCTACAAAGCCTGCTTGAGGAGGATGGTCTTGAGAGGAGAGATGCCATGTTTGAATGGATGATGTTTCTAACAGCTAGCAAAATAAGAGAATTTGAAACAAAGGTGATAAATCTTTTAAGTAACAAATATTTAATATTTCTAGATTCCATTAGACCTTTAAAACATTAAAAGAAGATATCCCTCATACCCTCAAATAAGCACAGCATTGCCTCTAAGCTGTAGAGGCTTCATTTTGGTGAATCTGCTTCTTGCTCATGCATGGAAGTCTGTAAATACAGCCTGCCTGAATACTTAGCATTTCAGATCAGCTACCTCCACAGTTGTCACTGTGACAGGTTCTTATTTATAGAGAGTGGCACACTGCTCAGATGCTGAATGAAGCAACAATATATTTCAGGCAGCCATATTGGCTCAGGTGCTGGTTTACTTAGGCAAGAAAAAGAAATGTGTGTCTTGCTTTATATACCTTCCCAAAGAACATGTGAAGTCACAAAGGCAGCATGCAGTTTGAACTGCAAGCTGACAGGGCAAGTGCTAGAAAAAATAGACTCATTGATGGCCTGTAATTGTGGAAATGAGTGAAGCCAGCTTCAAAAGTAATCCATCCTTTTATGGTGTTCTCAGTCTATTGACATGAACTCTTGGCCAGCATCTCATCATCTACTTAAGGGAGCAAAACTGAAGGCAGAGCAAGGTGAACTTGAAGGAGGCTTCCTCAGTGGCATCCAGTTCTGGTGTTTCATCCCATGCAGAGCTGCATTTGGCTACACGAATTGCTAGCACATGTGTGTATTCTGTTGTTAATTTTGTGCACACATCTGTAAGGTTTGTGCTTCAAGGGAAGAAGAAATTAGGATTTGTCCCTTAGGGACTAACTGTCCCTCCATTTACTTCCCTCAGTAGACAATACAGTTGTAGGTAGAGTTTTCTGTCTAGACTGTTGATCAGTTCTGTCCCACCAATTGCTCCCCAAATAACCACACAGAGGCTAAATATTAATTATAAATGCTCAGCCAATAGCATAGGCTTGTTTTCTAGCTAGCTTAACTTAAATTAACCCATTTCTATTAATCTATGTGCTGCCCTAAAGCTTGTTTACTTCATGCATGTACTTCCCATCCTGCTTGCTCTGTGTCTCATGGTTGTCGATGTAACCAACCGTCTTATTAAATAAGAAACACAGAAACAATGTAAAAGAGAAAGCCGAGAGGTCAGAGCTCAGAGCTAAAATCTCACCCTTCCTCCTGCTGTCCCAGCTTCACGAAAGAGAGCTACTTCCTGTCGGTTCGTTTTTTTTTTTATAGTATGTTGTTCTGCCTTCTCATTGGTTGTAAACCCAAACACATGACTGCCTCGTCACTGTCTGAATGTACAGCCCCCTAGGTCTTAAAGGCATATGTCTCCAATGCTGACTGTATCCCTGAACACACAGAGATCTTATGGGATTAAAGGCGTGTGCCACCACCGCCACACTCTTGCTATGGCTCTAATAGCTCTGACCCTGAACACACAGATATCTATGGGATTAAAGGCGTGTGCCACCACCGCCACACTCTTGCTATGGCTCTAATAGCTCTGACCCCCAGACAACTTTATTTATTAACATACAATCAAAATAATATTTCAGTACAATTAGATTACCACCACACATGGTGTCTCCTGAGACTCCTGCTGCTTCTCAGCATTCTTAGTCTGGTTCTCCTGCCTAACTTGATCCTGCCTAGCTATAGGCCAGTCAGCTTCTTTATTAAACCAATCACAGTGATATATATATATATATATATATATATATATATATATATATATATTCACACAGTGTAAAGGAATAGTCACATATAGTTCCTGAAGATTTTCCTTGCATGCTTCCAATGATCAAAACTGTTCTGGTGATAGGGATATTACAACTCACCTTTGAAGAAGTCCCTTGCTCATGTGAGTCTACAATGGATCCCATATTTTCTCTTAAAACCATAAAATCCACACTTAGCCCAGTTCAAGGGAAACTATTGAATTCATCATAGACTCATCCATTGTAGACTCACACATGAGCAATGGTGTTGGCAAAGGGGCTAAAACAATGCTATAGATACAGGTCATTCAGTAGGCAGTGCTGGAACACAACTCCATAGCTGGTGAGGGAAAAGCAAGCAAGCAAACAAATAAAAACACTGATTCTTGCTTTACCACAAATATGATGATAACTTAGAGTACACCTAAATTTAAAAGCCAAATTAGCTAATTTCTAAGAAAACAGAGAGAAGTCTTTGGTATCTTGTGTTAGGTGGATATATATCTTTTGGCATATATGTTTATAAAATATTTATCGAGTACAGTGTAGGAGGGTAGTGGGCTGGGCAGCAACTGGAGTACCACCTGTAACATAGGTAGGCAAGCATTTTAAACAGCACACCGAAGGCATAAATTTAAAAGTGGACAAACTGGCAACCTGCTCCACCCCCAGACCTGAGCATTGCCACAGCCCCCCATTGAGTCCCTTGGCCTGGCCCAGGTAAGAGACCACATCTCTGGTCCCAGGTGTGGGACGCCTCTGTAGAAGTTGGTCAGGTAAGCACCAGGGGACAACCTTCTTCCCCGCCAAATAATACAAGCGTTTGCTAGCCCTTTAGTTGACCAGAGAGCTAGAGGATCAAACCCCACATACTCCTTGATTGCAAGATGCAGAGAAACCAAGCTGATGTCGAGTAATAAAAATTCCTCCATGCTGGCTAGCTTTTAAAGTGCTAGACGGTTCATGTGATGGCTGCTGGGTAGAAAGGGCATCAGTGGTCTTTCTCAGCTATGAACCCTATGAACCAAAAAAAAAAAAAAAAAAAAAAAAAAAAAAAAAAAACCAAAAACAAATTATGGAACAATATATTCCTACCTGGGCTATAACAGCTGTTGTGGGGTGAAGCAACTGCCTTTTGATTGGATGTGAGGCCTGTTCCACAGAAGGGGGCCCATGCCTGTCATTATAAGCCTGGTTAACCAGCAATGCCTGGAAGTCACAGACTCAAGTGCGGAACTACTAATATTGTTTAACTAAATTGACTCAACATCTAACTGCCTTTTTTTTTTTAAGAGACAGGGTTCCTCTGTGTCATTTTGATGCATGTCCTGGATCTCACTCTGTAGCCCAGGCTTGCCTTGAACAAACAGAGATACACCTGCCTCTGCCTCCCGAATGCTGCTAACTGCCTTTTAAATGTCAAGTTTATACTCATAGACAAAAGCTTCTCACCTTAAAGAAATGCAAGTAGAAAACCATAGTGAAGAAGGAGTTGGGGATCTTGGAGGAATTGCAAAAGGAAGTTGATCAAAATATAGTGTATGCTGTCTTGAAACACACACACCACACACACACACACACACACACACACACATATATATTATGAAATTCTCCAAAAGCAAAACATAACCCAAACCACAATAAGATACCCATTTGAATGGCTATGAATAAAAAGAAAAGGGCCAGAGACACCCACATCGTGTCTCCCAAAGGTCTGTAACTCCAGTTCCAGGGAATCTCACACCCTCTTCTGGCCTCTGTGGGCACCAGGCACACACATGGTGCATAGAAGACATACATGTAGGCTATGTGAAACACTAATACACATAAAATAGAAATAATTTTTTTAAAACTTAAAAATGAAGGACCACACAGTATGTTGGCGAGGTTATGGAGCAACAGGAATGATCATAATCTGCCCAAGGGAATATGAAATTGTACAACCACTTTGGGAAAACTTGTGAATTTTCTGAGAATTTAAAGACATACTTATAAGGTGACTAAGTCATCTTATAGACCTAAAGACTTAAAGTTACTTTATAAGCATTTAGCCAAGAGAAAATACATGTCTATGTGAAGACAGATACATGTCATATATGTGTGACCTAGTCCAGCAGGCTGTTCTTCAGTGACAGGGTCCTGATGGGGAGGCGCCAGGGGATGAGAAAGATAAAGACAATAGAAGACAGAGGTCTTTGCACAAGCTTTGTCTCGTGCCAAGCAAATTTATTAAGAAGTACTACATCACATACACTATTTGCAATGGGGTAAACAGCCATGGTCAGTAGAGAGCCAAGTCAGACAATGTTGGCAGAGAGAACACAGGTTACTTCAGAGAAGCTGCCCGTGTTGATAGCACCTTTGGTTGTAAGAGCCCTAAACTGGAAGCAGCTCCAAATGTCCACCAGGGAGGGATCAACCAAGTTTATAAAGAAACAAACGGGATCCCGCCCCTAAACTTAGAAGACAGGAACAACCTGCAACAACCCAAAGAGCAAACCCACGTGGGAAGCACTGCGCTGTTGGCATCTGGAGCAGCAAGCTCGAAACAGGAAGTAGAGGAGCAGTGGGTCCAGATGGGCGGGCCCCAGGACACTCGGGACAGAAGACTGTCATATTTCACACTTGATAGGTACACTTACTAATTAAATTGTATACATAAAATTTTCTGTATGTGAATAATTACTCAACCTTAAAATACTCTCTAAAATCCACTCTCAATGCCATTATATTTCTCAATTTAAATGAAAAAAATCATCATGTAGATGTATGCAGATAAAAAGTTTGAAGCTGTTTTCTCATTTAGGAAAATGTTCATTATGACTGTGACCATTTCTTTCCCTTCCTTCCTTCCTTCCTTCCTTCCTTCCTTCCTTCCTTCCTTCCTTCCTTCCTTCCTTCCTTCCTTTCCTTCCTTCCTTCCTTCCTTCCTCCCTCCCTCCCTCCCTCCCTCCCTTCCTCCCTCCCTCTTTCCTTCCTTCCTTTTCTTTCTTTCCCTTTCCTGGTTCCTGTTAAATGATTTTTCCTATAATTTCATTATCTGTTAAAACTTACAAAAATGATTTATTTTTATGTATGAGTGTTCTGCCTACATGTACATATGTACATGACATGTGTGCAGTGCCAGCAGAGGCCAGAAGAGAGTGTTGGATCTCCTAGAACTGGAGTTAGAGATGGTTGTGAACCTCCATATGGGTTCTGGGAACTGAACCTGGGTCCTTTGCAAGAACAGCAATTACTCTTAGCCACTGAGCTACCTTGCTAGTGCCCAGTTAAGACTAACCATTTTTAAAAATCTTCCTTTTTTTGATACTTTCATGAGTACTGTATTTCCACCCCCTTCTGGCCTCACAATTCCTCCATGTCTACCCTACCTTTCAAATTCATGACCTCTTGTCACACACAGATATTAACATATATGTAATTATATATACAATCTACTGAGTCTACTTAGTGTTGCTAGTTTGGACATTTGGTTAGGACTGACTACTTGGTATTAGATAACCAATTAGGAGCCTCATCCATGGAGAAAAAGGATCTTCCCTTCCAGCAGCCATTGATTCCCTATAGACTTCATTGCAGAATGGAACCTGGTAGAATGTCCCCCATCTACATCAGCATGCTGGTGTGATCATTACATGA
Source organism: Peromyscus maniculatus bairdii (assembly GCF_049852395.1). Classification (NCBI taxonomy): domain Eukaryota; kingdom Metazoa; phylum Chordata; class Mammalia; order Rodentia; family Cricetidae; genus Peromyscus; species Peromyscus maniculatus. The sequence continues at coordinate 57,320,224 of NC_134853.1, read as the reverse complement.
ATTCATGGGGGCAGTCCTCCATCTCACAGCAGGTGTTTTGTTCTTCTGGCGTTCACAATCTTTGAGTCCTTCTTATACTATTTTCCCTGAGACTTAGATATAGGGGTTGCTTTGTAGTTTAATTGGGCTTAGGTACGACATGGTCACTTATTCTCTGCATTTTGACAAGTGTGGGTCTCTGTAGTCTCCAGCTGCTACACAGAAAGAAGCTTCTTTGGTGAGGGATGAAGAGTCACATTTGTCTGTGGGATAAGTACTTAGAGTGCAGTTAGAAATTATATTGGTTTAGTAATGTGACAACAGAAGGTTCTCCTCTAGGGTCCTTGGCCTCTCCAGCCAAGAGTACTTGGCTATGTTTATAATACCAGGCATGAATTCTTACCTGTTAAGCAGGCTTTAAGTTCAGTTAGACAGATGTTGGCTACCCCATGATGTAAGTGTCATTATTTCACCCCCAGGAGATGTCTTGCTGTGCTGGTCATTGTGGTATGTAGGCTTTATAACTGGGTATGACTACTGATTGCTTTTCTTCCTTGGCAGCTTGCATAGCACTTTCTTTCCTCAATGACATTTCCAGGTCAGTTCCAATTCAATTCCTCCAAATCCTGTGTTCAAAGTGTGTGTTGTCTTCAACAATAGAGTCTTACTTTTAAGTTCTGGGAGGTAACAAAGGGCAATGGAAATAGCCTATAGTTTTGGGGGGGTCTCTTGGACTCCCTTGACCAACAACTGGAAGGGAACTTTACCATGCCAGGCACAGGGCTTTTTTTTTTATTGGTCCTGTGTCTCTTGGAGAAAGCATTACTATCCCATGTAGCCGAACTTTCATTTAAGCTACATATATACTTAAACATAAGTAAGCTTATGTTTCCTTGAAGCCTTTTCAAACATCCTTAGTTCTACCACTTCTTCCTCTCTTGGCTTCTAACCTCTCCATCTTTCCAATTTCTTCCTTCATAGCACCTGTGTCCTACTAACCTCTCTCCCCACCCCTTTCTTGAGCTCCTTCCTCCTCATAGTCCCTTTTTACTTTTCTGGCTTCTGAGGTTACTTTTGGTTAGACACTCACATCTCAAGATTTGGAGCTAGGATCCACAAATAAGAACATGTGGCATTTGTCTATCTGGGTAGCCTTACTCAGCTCCATTCATTTACCTGAAAGCCTCATTATTTCATTTTGTTACAGCTGAATAGCATTGCATTGTGTGTATGTGCATTTTCATTATGCATTCATCAGGTGAATACCATTTAGGTTGTTTTCATCTCCTAGCTCTGTGAAGAGAGCCAATGAACTTGGCTGAGCAGGCTTCTCTGTAGTAGGATATTGCAACCTTCAGATATATATGCCAAGGAGCGGTATACACATCCCAAATCTTTATTGATTGGGTGGGGCCAGATCTCCCACGTACTTTCTCAGGGGTCACGTGTTTTTATGCACAATGTTTCTCTTTTTCTCCACTGTACTAATGTCTAGGTCCTTGGCAGACTTCAGCTTGGATATTGCTTCTTCAGAGGGTTATACTCAGCTTTTTGCTCCTACTATTTTCTCTCAGGGTGTCCTATGCTTTTCCTTCAGGACATGTATCAACACCTGTAATTATAGGTTTGTTGATCTGCCATTCATTCTTTCTCCATACTGAAAGCTCCATAGTAATAGGGACACTGTTAATCAACTGTATATTTAAGCAGTACTTTGACAACTGTATACTAAGTATTCACCAACTGTTTTTTGAGTAAGAATCTATGATTGTTTACCTCCAATGTAATGATATGAATGGGTAGAAGTGGGGGCTTAGATGTGTCATGTCATGTAAGAGTTAGGAAAAAGATTGACTATTTTTTAATCCACTGAGTTACATAAAGGTCAAGGATTTGGCTCTAGATTTGAGTTCTGTCCACATTGGAGTTTAAACATAGGGAAGAATGCTTGCTAAAAAAAGAATAGGTAAAATAGAGGCCAAATCATAAAAAGGGGGGAAAAAAAAACCTCTAATAAACAATCACCTACAGTTAGACCAGTGGCTGTTTACAGATGGGGTCTTGAAGGGGACAACTGATAGCCTCATTATATAGCTTAAGATGGCCCCAAAGTCATGGTAATTGTCCTGAGTGTTGAGATTGTAGGCATATGCACACACTTAGCACTGATTATTACCAGTGTCTCTTTTTTGTTGCTGACAAAATGCCCTGGCAAAGCAACTTGGGGAAGGGAGTGTTTATTTTGCCTTCACAGTTCCAGGTGAGTCCATCACAGCAGGGAATATACATTGGCAAGAATTGGAGGCAAAGAGTCACATTGAACCCACATGAATAAAAGCAGAAAGTCCACCTTCTTGTCCTCCATTCTGGTCACTCCAGGTTTACTCTTAGTCCTGCAGCCTGCCCACAGGAGTCCCTCTTCCCAGGGCACTGCCATCTCCTAGGGACTCTGCCTCTTGGTATGAAACTAGGGGGACCCTAGTTCTTTCCTACTATTGCTCCTTTGGCCTTCATTAAAAGCCCATCTCAATTCCTGTGACAGATGTCCACCGACAGAAACTCTCTACCAGGGATAACATTTGGCTAAGACCTAGAGTGGGCAGCAGCAACCAAAAAAGGGCACACTTATCCAACAAGGAGATCACATAACTACACCAAGAAACATTTAAAATGTCAGATGCCTAGATCCCAGCACAAAACCACAAACAAGAATAATCAAGGCAATATGCATCCTCCAGAAGCCAGCAACCTGAATGTACCCCAAGAAAAGCTATTTGCCTGAAGTACAAGTTTTAATTTGCATTGCCCTGATGGCTAAGGATGTTGAATATTTCTTGTTTTTTAGGTATTTGTTTTGTCTTTTGAAAACTGTTCAGTTCTATACCCTGTACTTTAATTGGGTTGTTTTTTCCCCTTAGTTCTTTATATATTCTAGATACTAACCTCCATCAGATGTATAACTGGTAAAGATGCCTCCCCCCCATTCACTCCCATGATGGTGTCCTTTGCTGTACAGAAACCCTTTAGCTTCATGAGGTCCCATTTATAGTTGGTCTTAGTGCTTGTGCTGTTTGTGTCCTGCTCAGAAATTACTCTTCTGTGCCAGTAACTTCAAGCCTATTTCCTATTTTCTTTGTCAGACTCAGGGTACCTGGTCTTATGTTAGGGTCCTTAATACATTTGGGACTGAGTTTTGTGGAGGATGATAGATGCGAATCTATTTGCATTCCTCTACATACAGCTACCCAGTTTGACCAGAAACATTTTTTAAAGGTGTTGCATTTTCCACAGTATTTTTTTTTTTTTTTTTGTCAAAAACCAAGTATCTGTAGGTGTGTAGAATTGTATGGGTGTTCAATTCTATTCTACCAATCCACCCCCTTTTTTTTTTTGTTTGTTTTTTCGAGACAGGGTTTCTTTGTGTAGCTTTGCGCCTTTCCTGGAACTCACTTGGTAGACCAGGCTGGCCTCGAACTCACAGAGATCCACCTGCCTCTGCCTCCCGAGTGCTGGGATTAAAGGCGTGCGCCACCACCGCCCGGCCACCCCCCTTTTTTGGGGAGGGGTCTGTTTTTATGTCAATACGATACTATTTTAATCACTAGAGCCCTGTAATACAACTTGAAACCAGTTCACTTTTTATTCAGGATTGTTTTAGCTATGCTGAGTTTTTTGTGTTTCCATATGAAGATTGTTTTTCAATCCCTGTGAAGAATTGTGTTGGAATTCTTATAGTAACCGAAGATAAGGTGTATACATACACATCTAAAATTTAAATAACTTTAAAAAATTACCTTTGCTTTTCAGAAGACAAATATTTAGCATATGTGAGGTTATCATTGGTCACTGAATTAGGACAAGTAATTCAGTTCCTCACTTGGAAATCTAAAATCACTGGGAAACATCTACTCATTTCTCAGAAAAGCTTCACTGGAAAGTGGCCTTACGGATTTTGGATGACTCAGATGATAACAAAAAACTACAATAACTGATATGAACGGCAGGCCCCTTAAATAGAAACTCAATTCTGGCAGGGCCGCATGGCAGCATGGGAAACAGCAGAGGCCACGCATGAAGGCAGGCCACAGATGGCACTTGTGCGAGACATAAGCCAAATGCTCTAGAGCTCTTTCCACAGCCACTGCACAGTTCTGTACATTGTTCTGTGATGTAGTAAGTCTTTCCTAGATGAATACATTTTGATTTATTGTTATTTTCTTTGTATGAATGTTTTTGTCTGAATGTATGTATGTGCACCATGTACATGCTTGGTGCCCTTGGAGGTCAGAAGAGGGTGTCAGATCCCCCTGGAACTGGAGTTATGGAGTTGTGAGCCACCATGTTGATGCTGGGAACTGAACCTGGGTTCTCAGTAAAAGCAGTAAGTGCTCGTAACCACTGAGCCATCTCTGTAGCCCCCTTTCTTAGGAGTTTTAGCAAGCAGGAGGCACCTATAATCTAACCACAAAGAGAAGAAAACACCCTTAAAAGCTATAATAACCAACAGTATATACTAAAAATGTAGTATGTACCTACCAACATGCTACTTCCCATGACTATATACAACTACAAATACATACTTTAACATACAAAGGCAGGGGAATTTTGCGAGCAAAGGATTGAGATTCTGTAAAAACATGAAAATAAGATCATCTAAAATGTTTCTAGCTATGACACTGTACAGTGAAACAGGACATATTAAGCACATTTCCATTTCCTAAAATCTAGGTACCCCTCAAAGGCCAACACAGAGTTTCAAGTATTACCAGAAATGACTTAGAAAGTCCTCCAAAGGAATTAAGAAACCACTCAGACTGAAGGCAAAAACTTAAAAATGGAATCCACAGGGCAGGATTTCATTTAAGTGAGACCACAGACAATGCAAATTCATCTTTACAATTAGACCAGTGGGTGTCTATATGGGGTCTTGAAGGCGACAACTAACAGCCAAGGGCACCGGGGAGCTTATACATGTGGTAGACATATTCAAAATGCTGATTGCTGGAGTGGTTTCAGGTATATGTATCTGTCAAAACTCAGTAAACTATACACTTTAAAATGGATACAGTTTATTGTATATAAATTATGCCCCAATTAAAGACTTCCTAATAACCAGAAACAAAAATACCACCACCACAGAAATAACAAAGCACGGCCATAGCTCACTTCCTGTGTGCTGGGCAGGTCTTCTTTCAGTTGGCCCAGGATCTTCTATTTGTACTTTGATTTTGGGCACTTTGTCTTTCAGGTGAAAGTAAGTGAATGCCAACATTGAGGCACCCCTAAATTATGTGGGAACTTTATAGCATAGCAGTCATTCAGAACAGATATTCGGGTTGAGGAGGTAGGAAAATGTTTCTTCTGCTGGTAAGTGGCCAGTCTCCACATACGTGACTTCACCTAAACAGAAGAGAAGGTAGAAAAGTAGATCCGGGCACTCCTCACCTTGAGGAGCCCCAACCCTCAGCATCTTACAGGGGATCCTTCCACTGTGGGGCTGACACGAACACGGAGCTTGGCATCAGTAACAGCTTATCAGTAAGTACTGAAGAAACAAGGAAACTAATGGATATATTAAAAATATGTGCACTTATCTATAAGCTGAAGCGTTACTTGATAAAAGAGCAAAATGCTTACTGTAGCTTAGAAAAAAAAATTAAGTTTGTAATGAGAACAGTCACTTTTATGCTGTCCTTCATTAAAATGAAGGCCCATGAAAACATAAAGAGTATTTTTTTCTCACTTAAATAATAGTCTGTGTGTGCCACAGTAAATATGTACCATCTGCATGCAAGAACCCTTGGGGAACATAAGGAGTCAGATCCCCTGCAACTAGAGTTACAGAGGGATGTAAGCCTCCATGTGGGTGCTGGGAACCGAACCTCAGTCCTCTGCAAAAGTAGTAAGTGCTCTTAGCTGCTCATCCATCTCTCCAGCCCAATGCCTCGACCTCTCCAAAGCATCATGATTATGGCACAGCAATGCTGAGTATCCTAAGAAACTGGTGTTTCAGTTATTAGTCTGTGTTAGGTAAACTCCACTGGCGCAAACCCACAGCTCAGCTGCTGAGAGAAGCCAGCTACCATCTCTACATACCAGCCTGAGATAACAATCTGAATTTTATTAGAAACAAAAATAAATTGAAAAAGCCTCCTTTAGTTACATAATATGCACAAGAGTTTCTACATCACATCATTTTACAAGAAATTTCTGAATAACAGGAGTAAAACTTACTATGTGAAGAGAGGAGTCAGGTGTGGAAGATAGAGAGAGACCGCGCGCGCGCGCGCGCGCGCGCGCACACACACACACACACACACACACACACTGAGGAAACAAGCCTCCCTGTAATCTCTGGCTGTAGGAGATGGAACTAGGAGCATGACAGAAATTGAAGGAAAAAGACTTTTGCTACTTTAAAAAATACTTCAGCAAAAAGTAGTCGACTATTTGTAAATAACTTTAAGCAGAGCTTTTCAGTATGTAGGGTAACATTCTTAACTGAATTTTATTCAATCCGGGAACACAATTTCACCGCTGAGGGGGATTTCTCTCCACATTATACAAACTTTGTTTCCTTTCCTGGAAAAAACAAAATGCAAGTAGTTTCTGTGCAGGGACTGGGATTCTTGGCCTTCACTTGGCAAACCTGTCTGCCTATCTGGTATTTCCATCCAGAAAGTTAGGCTTGAATAAACTGTAGAACAGGAACTAACAACACATCCGGTTCCTTGGTACCTTGGGTATTGAACGGTTTTATGGGTGGAGACATCGAGTAACCTGGTATGGATTCAAGTATGTATGTTGTCGTTTTAATCTTCGGGGATAGCGGGAACTTTAAAAAAAAAATCTGAGTGTTGCAATGCATTTACTTAAGGCTGTCCAGGACCACTACAGTATTGGAAGCCACAAGGAACTGACCACAAGCAACTGCTTAACAGTCTTCTGCCATTGGTACCATGAGTAAATTTAGTATTTTCTTCCATTACCTGTTTGGATACTTTTATCAAGTGACTGCTGATAAAATATCCTTTTAGCTCTAGGATGACCTTGCAAAATAAATTTCTGGTTAGAACTGAGACTATAACCATGTAACATGAAATCTAATGGAAAGTCAAACTCAGCACTCATATTTCGAGATACTTTTGACATGCTGCCTAAAAGAGACCACACCCCTGGGGTGCAGTATCAGATATACACATAGGCAGCAATGTCAGGGAGATTCTGGTCTTTGGCATCTCAGTCTACAGTTATCTTATTTTCTCTGTCATTTTTATTTCAACTATTAATGCTGGGCTTAAATTAATTTTACCTGATAGAATTTGGGAACGATAACCTTTATTTAAGTGAAAGAAGACACTTAGCTCCCAGGAGGAAGGCACATGTTACTATAAATTGCCCTATACCTTTATTTGTATACAGAAGGGATTCATTGTAAAACTCAGAGAGGAAAAAATAATGGAAGAAAAGTTACCTGCTTCAGCATTTTAAAGAACAATTTTGATAGCTTCTTGTGCTCCTCTGAAACAGAGCAGGAACATGATAGATGTCTAAGGACCACAGCAATCATGCTTTCAGTTCCAAAGTGTTCTCTTTAAAAACATGAACACTATAAAAGCAAGACTGATGGCAGCCTTAGTTAAAAGACATTCTCATACTGGTATCAAAATGTAGTAACATGGACTGAAAAAATAGAGCTTAGGGAATTTTTTTTTCAATGGCATTTTATTATTTACCTTTAAGTTATTTTGAAGGTTGGTAGTAAACTTAATGTTAACAATATAAATATTTTCTTTGTAAGTGCTGAAATTCTCTTAAAAGCATGGGAAGGTAGCAGTCATTCCAGATCGGACTTCAGAGAAATCAATCCTCCCAATATCTATGGAAAGTGGGTTTTCACTTCATCTTCCTTACTCAGGTCTCCTGATTTGTCTGCTTATTTGCTATCATAAGCAGACATGCCTTTTTGGCTGGGCCAATCATTTACGTTTCCATTATTTTTCAATTTTCTTCAAATATACCATAACACGATTCAATAATTGTTGTAAGGATCAGTTAAGCTAGACCATGTTCTTTCAATTTCATTTGACACTAATATTAAAAGTCAGAAAAGCTTCCGTTTCTACACAGAACTGAAAATCCTTAGGGCATACAAAAGAGCACACATTCAGTATCTCATAAACGATGTTCAGCCTAAAGAAAATCACTAAACTTGCTTTCATTAAACACAGCTGCCACCACTTACCTTTAATATTAACAGATGGAACTATGTTTAATATTGCTTCAGGATGTGTTGGCACAAAACCCTGTCTTTGAACTCAGTTTAAACGTTCTGTACTTCCGTAATGTACCACCAGTTATTTATAATACCCTGTCTTTACATTGGTGCACACCGGCTTTTGGAAAATAGCAGACTTTTGAGATGAGCTCTAAGAAGAACATCCTTGAGGTTCCACCTTTTACTACAGAGAAAAGGATGATGCTTGCACACAGTAGCTAGTGTGATACCCCACCTGTCAGCTAGCTCACACCAGGAGCATGCATATACAGCCAAGTTTACTGCATGTGCTCTGAAATTGAGAACTCTTGCCTTTCCAAGTCACAGGTGCTTATCATCTTATGCAACAAGACAGTGGACTGTATATCCACCATAAGAAGAAAATAAATGACATACAAATGCAGCAAATATAGGCATTTGGCATTCAGAACACGCCAAAAAGCTAACACTCATGAACTGTCATAATGGTTTGTCTTTTCTTAAAAAAAGGTCTTTGCATATTTTAAAATGTAACGGTCCCAGAGAGTCATGAAGTGCCTTGTCGTTTCTGCTGTTGGCTTCTGATGACCTCTAGTTGTTTTTTGCATTGCTGGTAATAAGTAGAAAGGCTTTTGTTTTCATCTAAAAGCTTTTTATGTTCCTGTACCAGACGAGATGTATTTTGCTGGTCCTTTTCATCCTGGTCCAATTCTGCAACTAGTTCTTGCCTAAAAACAAATTACACAATAACATTACACATGGTGGGAAGAGCTACACCTTTAGCTGATGAAAAAAACTCAGTTAATGAGAACTTTTTCTCCCTACCATTCTGCAAGTTAAGCATTCTACTCCAATACAATCCTAGGACAGAATGGAAATCACCACCCACTCTTCTACAGTAACCACACAAGAACCATAGTCCTTTCAGTAAGTACTTAAGGCAATCAGGGAAACAGAGAAATCACTGCAACATTTCAAAAAACTTTATTTGATATCCTCTTCATTTGGTAGGAAGAAAAAAGGTTCCATCCAGTTCCAGGATGGTAGAACTGTGTCATAGTTCACACTCCACTCTCATATGCCATTATATCTTAATCCATATTCTGAAGTCACAGTCCTATTTAACTACAGCTCCAATGGCAGTAACAGAACATCTGCAAGCTAATTAAGAGATATTACACCATTTAAAGTTCTTTTCTGCTCTACAACAGCAAGAAGAGCATCTATAAGTATTTTCAGGAGATCCTTATTCTTACAGACAGGTCAGCTTCAACTCCCTCTCTTCAGAGGATATTGAGAATTAGCCCCTGAAGCAAGAGACTCCTGAGTGTAAATGAATAATGAGGTCTTATTATTCAAAGTAGCTTCCTGACATGTATTATTTAAACTAAGTATTCAGGTTGGTGAGATGACCAGTGGGTAAAAAAGGCATGAGTCACCAAACCTGATGCTGAGTTCAATCTCAAGAACTCACACAGTGGAAGAAGAGAATAGTACCCCCAGCTGTAATGTGACACTGCCCACATAATAAATAAACTAACTAAAAATGTAAAGCAAGTACTGTGATCAAGTGTCATAGTTTTCACATTCACCTATATCCAACATTTGTATTTTTTAAAACAATTATTTATTTTTATTTGATGTGCATTGGTGTTTTGCCATGGGTGTCATTGGGTCCCCTGAAACTGGAATTATAGACAGCTATGAGCTACCATGGGGGTGCTGGGAATTGACCCTGGGACCTCTGGAGGAGCAGCCAGTGCTCTTAACCACTGAGCCATCTCTCCAGCTCCCCAACATTTGTGTTTTGTTAACAGAGAATTCTTCTTTCGCATAGTTAAATGTGACAAGGCAGGTTAAACAGAGAAATACATGCAGGGCTCCTCCCCAAACACAAAATTTCAGAAGTTCCATAGCTATGCCTACAGCTTCCAGGCCATAATATTCAACTTCCTATTTGAGATCTTCAGGATACCAACTTAGATTCCTTTAAATTATTATACTATTTTCCTCTTTTTAAAAATTATTCTTTTGTTATGACATTTATATTATTGTGTGTGTGTGTGTGTGCGCGCGCGCACGTGTGTGCGTGCACATGCACACCATGGGGTGTGTGTAGGTCAGAGGACAACCTCCTTCCATCAAGTGGGCTCTGGAGATGGACTTCATGTCGTCAGGCTTGGCTGCCAATGCCTCTACCCACTGCGCTACCTCGCTGGCTCGAGCCTCCCTTTCTGAAGCACAAGTACAGATGATTTCTTACAAATTACTCTGGAAAATAAGAACTTTTACTCCAATGCAAGTTACTGTAAGAATTCTATTTCCATATATACATTTATCACAGTTTTTTCTACAACATTTATTGTCATTCTTCACAAGTCTAAAATTTCACAAGGTTCATGTTTAAGTGAATACCAACCTTCTAACCTAACCTAACCTAACCAAACCAAACCAAACCAAACCAAACCAAACCAAACCAAAAGCACCTGTGTGGAAATAAGCAGGAGTTTTTAAATACAGAAAGGAGGCAATTTCTATTGCTCTTGAAAATCATAGGTGGCTATAAAATTACCCCTAGACACTCCGATAGAAAAATAGAGCCTGCTGTCAGTATCCCTGCTCTAGTCAACACACGCCGAAAAGACCGGGAAAACTTTGCCTCAGAGACCAAACTCAACCGAATGCCAGGAAAACATCACTTTACCTTTGGTCAAGAACCAATAAACCTTGTAGTGGTAACTCTAAACACCCTTCCACTGTTTGACCTTGACAACATAAACTTGGGGATGCAACCAAGTTTATTTTCCTTAGCACTACATGATGTCATCAAAAGGGTGTTTTGCATGAAACTGGTTAAAGGGTGCTTATAGTTTAACATAAATCTAGATGGAAATACCTTTTGTGTTTATTCATTAACTTATTTTTTGAGAAGGGTCTCCAGATGGCCTTGAACTCACAAAGATTCACCTGCTTCCACTTCCTGAATGTTGAAATTAAAGGCACATGTCACCACACCAGCCTAAAGATTTATTTTTACTTATGCGCATGTGTGTGTGTTTGTGTGGGTATGTGCACATGAATGCAGCACCCTCAGAGGCTGGAAGAAGGCACTGGATGCCCTGGAGCAGTAGTTACAAATGGCTGTGAGCTGGCCACTGTGGGTGTGGAAGTGAACTTGGGTCCTCTGCAAGAACAACATGTGTGCTTTTAATGTACTGAGCCATCTTTCTAGCTCTTGGAAATGAGTTTAATGACTAATTTTAGGACTCTTGAGACAACAATTTCTTAAAGTCTTTTAAAATAATGTTGCTCTCTCTCTATATATATATTTAAATTCACAATGCTAGTACGTTTCTAACTTCTTTCGGAAAGGACTTACTTTCTCTGTAGTAACAATGCGATTTCAGTCTGGACTTTCATATACTCCTGTGCCATCTTACAATGCTGTTCAAACACTGCCATGGACTCTTTGGAATTTGGGCATGGTGCTAGAGGCTGGAAAGAAAGCAGAAATGTTAAAATGTGAACCTCAGTATCTACCTAAGATGATGGCGAAGGCAGGGACTGACTGACATATTTTTATAGCATTAAAGCAATGTAAGCAAAAGTAAGTGTGCTGAGGAGCCCACCAGGTTTCCCTGGACAGTGCCAAACCCTGGGCCACACAGAGTTAGACACAGTAAACAAAATGAAATAAACTCATGGATGTGAGAAAGAGACTTGTAGGGAAAGGGTGCAATAGGGTGAAGAGGTAAGAGTGTAACTAGAGGTGAGTGATTAGGGTCACCAGAATGCACTTCATACATTCATCAACTGCCCAAGAACCAATTTTCTGAAAGTTGTTTTTAAGTGTTACTCTGTGTCCTGGTAAACTGGGTGCTCCCTTGTCAGCCAATTCAGAATGGCTGTGACGAGACCAGGTGAAGCTTTGGGATGACATTTCCTGCTACAGAGCTGGATCATACTAAGGACCCTTCTTTTATTTATTTGTTTGTTTGTTTGTTTGTTTGTTTTTTCGAGACAGGGTTTCTCTGTGTAGTTTTGGTGCCTATCCTGGATCTTGCTCTGTAGACCCCACTGGCCTCGAACTCACAGTGATCCGCCTGGCTCTGCCTCCTGAGTGCTGGGATTAAAGGCGTGTCTCTTTTAACTGGACAGGACTGGGCTGCCCAGGCGGCCCTGCAATTTTCAGCCCTACCTGCCCTCCAAGTAGCTAGGACTAACAGCACATGCTGGGCTCCCAGGATGCTTATAATTCTCACTTTCATAAAGAAGCATTGAAACACTTTACATATGCTTCCTGTCATTATGAACCTAAGGATGCAACGCAAAATGTTTTAAAAGGAAGTTTTGTATCTTAATACACTAAAAGATTATGGAGTGAAAATGCTATACTTGGCAGTCTTACAACAGAGATATGGAGCTATTTTAAGATGACTACAGGGATGAGAACATAAACTATGTTAATCCTAAACCTAAGTAACTTAAAAACAGTTAAAAAAAAAGAAAGAAAGAAAGAAAGAAAGAAAGAAAGAAAGAAAGAAAGAAAGAAAGAAAGAAAGAAAGAAAGAAAGAAAGAAAGAAAAGATTTTTGAGACAGGCTCTCTTGCGGTTCAGGCTGACTTCAACCTCATTTTGTAGCTAAAGCAGACCTTGAGCCTCTGACCCTCTGGCTTCTGCTTCTCACATGCTGGGATCAGAGGTGTGAGCACCAAACCTGGCAAAGCCATTTACTTTACTTCGATTGTGAAGTTGGCTGAAGGGGTCAGCTAAAGGCATAAAGAAATGGACAGGAATACACTGTGAATATCATGAACTCTCCCAGGAGGAAAAGCAAATGTGCTCCTTTACCTGTAGCTGGTGATCCAGTGTAAGATACGCCATTGGGATGGAGTTATCTGAGCCATTGGTATCTGGAAGCCAAGCATGCATTTTATTTATTAATTCATGAATGTAAGTATTCATTTGTTATAACAATAAACAAGTGGGAAAGGGTATGAGATGTTATCCCCTCCAAATATTATTAAATAAATGTTACTGTTATTGGTAATGAACAGGGTCTGGTTCTGAATACTAAATGAAAAAGGGGGAACATGTGGTCACAGATACTAAAATACAAGCTTATTCTACAATTTAAGTTGGCTCTAAACTGAATAGGATACTATATATTAAAGATCACAGGTCCTTGTTTAATTAAAAACAAAGTGACATGGCACACAGTCTCTATATTTTCGAGTTTAAATTCAGTCCTAACTGATCCTATGCAATTCAAGCCTACATCCCTTTCCCAGGTTCTGTTCACCAGGAGCTGGATCAACTCTGTGGTGTCAGTCTACACAGGAAAGGTAAAAGCAAGTGTTCTGGAGTCTCCAGATAGTCTTCAGTTGACACAGACACTGTTGTGAGCAGCCCCAGCCTGCCCCAATGAGACACTATTGGTGAAAATATACGTACGACATGAACAACAACAGAGACAAAAGAGGCATTTAGAACTCAGGCTCAACACTTTGTTCCAAATGGTTATATTGGTGAATTCAAGCCATTAGCCAATCTTATCAAAAGTACTCAAAGTATAGGTCTTGTTTGTTTCAAAGGAGGTAAAACTGCCCTCCCACTCAAAGACTAGTTATGGATTAAAGCAAGGTCATGCATGATGACAGTGGAGACCCTGCATGGAATCCAATGAAAAGTTGAGGAAACCAGATGACCCACTCAGACACTGCTTTCCACAAAACTCAAATGGGATGAAAATGATAGCTTCCTTAGAAGGAAGAATGAACCATCTTGAAAGTTTCCTCAATTAAAGCCTTCCCTCCCAGGGCTCTTCCCCTCAATCACAGCTACCTCTCCACTACACTGTACCAGCATGTAGTCTCTGATGGGCACTTTAAAATCAAGTAGAATTTGTTGGTATTTCAAAAGCACTGTGCTGGTTCAAACAATGAAAGCTTTCCACAAAGGGAAAATTTAGGTCCTTTATTGGATTTCATCTTTGTTCTCTAAAACCAAGGAGTGGCATTTCACTTTCTCATTTGTACCTAAGTTGGAATACCAGCTTCTAGTTTCTAATATTAACTGGATAATATTAACAACTGTTCACAAGATAGCATGGTTATTACTTCATGAAAGTTTATTTTCATATTAATTAAACATGACCTCTTCTCATGAAACATCAAAACTCACACTGTTTTGGTTAAGTAAGGCAAAATTTCTGTTTTTCCAAACATAATAGATGTTAACATTGTCCTTTCTTTACAGACATATTCCTTTAGTGGTGGTTTGAATGAGAACGGCCTCCAAAGACTCATGTATCTGAATATTCGGTACCCAGCTGGAACTGTTTGGGAAGAATTAGGAGGTGTGGCCTTGTTGGAGGTGTGTCACTGGTGGTGGACTTTGAGGTTTCAAAAGACTTGTGCCATTTCCAATGTCTCTCTTAGCCTCCTATTTTTGGATCTCGATGTGAGCTCTCAGCTGCTGCTCCAGCACCACGCCTCCTGCCTGCTGCCATATTATCTGCCACGATGGTCATGGGCTCTAATCCTGTGAAACTATAAGGTCTACAGGATGCCTTGGTCAAGGCTTCTTATCACAGCAGTGGTAAAGTAACTAAGACATACTTCTGTGGATGCTTTCTTTTTCTTTCTGGTATGTGACTGAAGAGTATCTTGGGGAGCTTTTGCTATTATTAATTTTTAATTTACCCAAACTAGAGGGTACGTACATCCCTTGATAAACATAGTTCTAAATTACATGACACAGAGAAAAGCTGCCCATTTAAATTTTAAAATTTAACTATAAACTTGACCAAACCACACTAGGTATCTACAAATACAGGAATCACATTTTACTTTGTGAAGACAGAAAGCTGAATTCTAAATTTCAATTTAAATGCTACTATTAATAATAGCTGATCTTATGGAAAATTCCAAATGGCTTCATCTTCCAAGGCTTAAGACACCACCTTCCTTTCTGACTTACTAAAACACAAACCAAAATCTTCACTTAGCCACATGGAGCCTGGGGTCTGAGCCCAAACCTGTAGCCTTGCTGGTGACCAGGGACCAAGCTGGTGCCAGAGCCATTCTGATCTGAGTGGCTGGGGCTTCCACCTGGAGCCAGGTTGTTGACTGGCCTGAGTTGCTGCTGAGGGCCATGTCTGGGTCTGTGGTCCAGCTGCAGTTGGGGTCTGTGTCAAAGTCTGTGGCCCTGGTTTCCACTAGGGCCTACACGGACACCAGAGATCTGGGCCACAGCCTGTGGCCTTGATGGAGTCTGGGAAGCCATGCTGCAGTGGGGGTCCATACAGATCTGGATGGCTTATGCTGCCACCTGGGACATATCTTCTGGGCCTAGGTTACTGCTGAGGAGCATGTCTGGGTCTGGGGCCCTATAATGGCCAGGGTTTGGATTGACACATGTGGCTCCTATTGCCACCGAGGGCTGTGAGGATGCCCAGGGTCAGGTCAGCCACCTGAGTCCAGGTTGGTGTCTGAGGGCATGATGCCTTCGGGGCCACGTAGATCTGAGTTTTCTGCACTGCTACCCAAAGCCATGGTAATGTCTGGGCCAGGGATACAGCTGAGGGCCATGTCTAGGTCTGTGGTCCTACTGCAGCAAGGGTCTGTGTTGATGTTCAAGGCTCCTGTTACCATCAAAGGCTGTGCAGATGCCCAAGGTTTGGGGTCATGTTGTTGTCCAAGGGCCATATTACTGCTGGGTCCTGTGCTGATCTAAGTGGCTTGTACTGCCACTTGGGGCAATGGTGACATCTAGACCCGGGTGCTGAGGATCATGTCTGGGGCCGTGGTTCTACCACGGCTGGGGTCTGTGCTGAAGTACGAGTTCCGTGCTGTCACCAAAGGTTACAAAGAAGCCCAGGGTTGGGGCCTCAATCTGAGGCCTTGGTGGTGTCTAGGGGCCATGCTGCCGCCAGAACCATCTCGACCTGAGGGTCCAGTGTTTCCACCCAGAGCTAGGATGTCATCGGGCTCAAGCTGCTGCTGGGGGCCATGTCTGGGTCTGTGGTCCAGGTGCAGCTGGGGTCTGCATTGATGTCTGTGGCCTATGTCACCTCAGGCCCATAGGAACCATGAGAGGTGAAATCAGAGGGCCAGGTTGGGCTGGCTCCACCCTTCGCTGATGCAGGGAAAGCTGGCTTTGCTGGCTTTGCCTTTAGCTGGACACCGTAACACTTCCTTACAACAGGGGAGGAAGAACTGACCCTGAGGCCTTGGGCCTAGAAAGGCTGACTTTGCCCCCTTGTCTGAGGCACGTGGCCCCAGTGGCTCAGAATGACCAGCTCAGCTACCACCCAGGCCCATAGCTGGGCCCTGGGTTAGCCCACCCTAAAACCTATCCCATCTAGGACCTGCTGGAGCTCATGAAGGGACTGGTCTCATTGAACAATGCCCTCAGGACTTCCATCACTCAGGGTAGCCACAAGATCCCAGAAGAGCTCCAGTGAGGATCCAGTGATGATGGTGTACCAGAAACCAGAGGCCTTGAAGCAGACCAGTGATTCATTTCAATGAACATTTGCTAATAAGGCTGATTGTACAAAAGGGTGCACTGTGTGACACAGCAAGGCTCCCAATGCCACCAGGACGAATGAAGAGGCAGTACTGTTTGCTTGCTTGCCTTGTTTAGGTCTTTTAAATTTTCTTTTGTGGGGGTGTACTGCAGAGGTGAGAAGAGGATACAGGGGGATCGGTAGGGGAGTAGAATTGGGGTGCATTGTGGGAGTCCGTTTTCAGGTTCCTCGTGGCTTTACCCAGCAGGTCCACATAGAGAGGATGATTAGGACCATGGGCCTGAGTGCAGGTGTCTGAGATGGTCTGCACTTGGCTGTGCTGGGGGAGGAGGTCTTTTGCTCCACCCCTTGGCGTCTCTATAAAAACCCTGGGGCAGAGACAGTCGGGGGCCATTGGAATAGGTTCCAGGCCCTCTCGAGGCTATCCTTTATTTCCTATCTGTTTATCTCCGCAATATAAATCCTTCTATCTAATATTCCTGCTGCTCGCACTCAAGAAAACTCTGTGGAGCTGTGGGGTTGGAGGGTAAATGCCCCACAGTACATGATATGAAACTCCCAGAGAATCAATAAACAAGTTAAATTAAAAACAAAACAAAAAACAAAACAAAAACCCAGAGGTTGACATTCAGGAAACAACACCAACAATTGACAAAAGGGATTTCATGAAATTATAAAGCTTCTTCAGAGGAAAAAAAAAGTTAAGCTGGGTGTAGTGGCCTTTAATGGCAGCACTTGTGAGGCAGAGGCAGGCAGATCTCTGTGAGTTTGAAGCCAGCCAGGTCTACATAGCAAGTTTTGAGGACAGCCAGTGACACACTGAGATCCTGGCCCTCTCACAAACCAACCAACCAACCAACCAACCAACCAACCAACCAACCAACCAACCCACAAACCAAACAACCAACAACCAGTCAGTTAAGTGAACAGAGTCTACAGAGTGGGAGAAAAGTCTCTGATGGCTGTATGCATGACAGAAGATTAATATTAAGAATATACAAAAGAAAAAAACACTCAAGAAATCAAGCACCCAGCCAATCAGCTCAGTACATAAGCTAATAAGTAGAGAGTTCTCAAAAGATGAAACACAAATGGCTGATAAAGACATGAGAAAATGACCTGGTTAAAGCCCAGGGCTGATTAGGTTATAGGTCCTAGAAGGGACCCTAATGTTATCTTGCTAAATTAACATGTTGTCAACGTGCCTTCTAAATATTTATGTTTACATCTATAGGTTAGTGTGGTTCTCAGCCTCGGCCAGAGAAGTTGCAGTGGTTAATGCAGAGACTCATTACTGGTTCACGTGTTAAGTTCTAAACGGGACAGCTGTATCAACAGCCCCAAGGCTCAGCATATCACGGAGGAGGAGGAAAGACTCTAAGAACCAGAGGATCTGAAGGAGTGCTGTCTGATGGACAGGATGTGGGCATCACACTCATGAACCCAAAGCAGCTGTGGCTACCTGCACAGGACCAAGCCAGTCAACATACCAGCATGACTGGGAAGAGGCTCAGGAGGTCCCACCCTTAGCTAAGCAATTGATGGCTGCCTGGGGAAGGGGAGTCACAAGTATTTTTCTTGGAGAGGTGTGGTTGTTGGTAGGGTGCTCATGCTTGGTGGATGATCCAAACCCACGGGTGTCGGAAGCATTCACTGGATTCAGTGGGACATAAAAAAGAAGACACGAATGTGGAAGGGGACATGTTGGGGAGTGGGTCCAAAGGGGGCAGGATAATGGTGCTGGGATGGGTAAGATACATTGTGTACATGCATGAAATTGTTGAAGAATAAGAGATATTCCCATGGGGGAAAAAACCCTGAAAAATGCTCAATCTCACTAGCCATTGTTGGGGGGTGGGGAAAGCAAATGAGAACTTACCTGCAATCTCAACTCATCTGGCAGAATGGCACCTTATATACATTGCTGGTAGAAATGTAAACTTGTCCGGCCATCATAAAATCAACGTACAAGTTCCTTAAAGCACTAAAAGCAGAGCTATCTCTTGACCCAGATATACACTCCTGGGTATTTACCCAAAGGACTTACGTTCAACAAATTCCAGCAAAACTTACACAGCCATGCTTACTGCAGCACTATTCCTAAGAGCCGAGTTACAGAACTCATGGGATATCCAACAACAGAGGAGAAGGAAAATGTGGTCTGCACACACAACAGTGTTCAGTACGTCCTTTGAAGGAAAATGGAGGCAAATGGAAACAAACTGAACTGGTCTAAGAAATGCAGTTTATGTTTTCTCTCATTTGTGTCTTTATATGACATGGAAGTAGAAGAGAACTGTCCAGGGGGAACAAAGAGGACTAGCTGGAAGGAGGGGGTGAAAGAGAGTACGGGTACAGAGGTATGTTCAGCACGCAGTATGTACTTACGTGAAAATGTCCTTACACAACACAGACTCATGTACAAGGAATACACACAATGGAAATTAAACACAAAACTGAGAGAGAGTTTGGGAGGCGTTGGAGTTGGGGGTAGATATGTTCATGTATGAAATACCAAATAATGTGTAATAAAAGTAGAAATGGAGATAAAGATGATGATGGTTATTTATTTATTTTTTACCATTCTAGGAATTTTAATTACTGAAAAGATCCAACAGGAAAGATCATAATACAAAAATCAGAGTTAAGTACAAGGACTCATGATGTTTCTAACTGGAAAAACCTATTTTCAACATATATGTTTAGTATTACCAAATAGTTGATTTTTATAAACATGAAAATCTAAATAATTATGCTTGTTTTTGTAAGAATAATGCCTCTCAGTTCACTCAATTTCATATTACAATGAGAAACTAAACTGGTTACCTGTGGAGTCATCGGGGGTCCATGGATGACTGCGAGCTGGCTTCTCTGAGGTTGGTCCTGAGGTAGTGATCATTCTGACACTAGGACTGGACGACCTACTGCTCACCTGGAGGAAGGGATGGAAGGAGGAAAAAGTGTCATTTTTTTAAAGAATGACAAGACACATTTTCATATCTAGTAAAAGGCAAAAAGATTTTCATTTTTATTAATAGAGGCCCCGAGACTCCTGAAAACGGAATTCTAAGTATATAATCAATGTATAACAAATTCTCAAGTCAATGTATGTTGAATTTGTACAAGACGTCTCTTCAACACTTACAAGGCTTGGACGGGAAAAGTAGAAAGGAAGCCCACTAAGCCGAAAGAAGTGCTTAAGCTGTCAGTGCGAGGACTCCAAGCTAGAGCCCTTGACTGTCTGCTGGGTCAAGAGGAACTAGTAATAAGGCCTAGTAAGGAACTATAATAAGTCCTTGTAGGATGAGAGGCCTGGAGAAAGCCCTGCTTGAAGCTGAGGCAGGGAATGCTTTGTTCCTTGAGAAAGAAAAAACTAATAAAAAAATAAAAAAATCTCTTGACAAAGGCAGATGGCAGACACCTGTAATCAACACTTGGAGGCAGAGGCAGGAGAATCATGAGAAGGAAATAACAGTGCCCCCTGTACATACAGAAACCATTTCTAGAATTAATGGAAGACAGAATTGTGCAAATGTACATGAAAAGCATGAGAAATGAGACAAACCCATACACCAAGTTCCACATGCTCATATAGAGTCAAATTCCAGAAAATAGAACGGCCTCCAGAGGGAAAAGGGCAGCTATCGGTGAAGCTTCCCTAAGTCAACAGATCTAGAATTAGAAATGCTTTGACACCTGAAACTGAGTGCTCACAAGATGCCACAGGTAGACACACTGTACCTAACTAACACCTCCCGTGCCAGGTACACTGAAACAATCAAATAAAATTACCTGCAGGCATGCTTATCGTACAGAAAAAACAAATGGGTGACAAATTCAGACCTGGGCCTCATTACCAAGGTGTCTCCATCAGATACATGCAAGTATTTCGAACTCTGAAAAGAAAACCCTCAACTGGAAACATAACTGGTTTCATGGGTCTCAGAACAAACATTCAAAACACATTCACAAAATACGAGCTACAGCCACAAAAGAAGCCGGAAAAGTGGATTTCTAGCTACACAGTGCCAGTGGCAGAATCACTAACAGCCCAGCGTAAATGAAGAATTGGATCAGAACAGCATCTGCAGATGATGAGAACAGAATTGACCATCCACAGACTCTTATGATAGGAATTTCTAAGAAGAAACCCCACTTAACAAGAAACTTTCCCTTGACAAAAAGGCCAGGATACAATTAACTTGAAGAAAATTCTGACGGAAAAAGGTGCTAGTCTATATAATTGAAAACCATAAGTGAAGGAAACAGTAATTAATTCACAGAACTAGTAAACAACACAGCAAAATAATCTACAAAATAATAAAACCTGAATAAGCAAGAACATTGTTGTTAAAATGCCTCTGCTGTTCAGAAAGAGCAGAGGTATTAAGCAGGCTGGATATACATGTTAAAATCTCAAAGGTCCTCACTAAAAGTCATAAAATCTGACTCTTAACCCAGAAAAACAAATGTGATGAGAAACAAGAAATGCACCTATTAAACTTTAAAGAAGGCAAGAAGAGAGGAGGCTCAAATAAGATGGAGGAAATTTATAAGTAAAAGTAACCAATATAAACTACAATATTATATATGAAATGAAACAGAGCAAACCCCCTAAGCACAGGGCTGGAAGACAACATGGGGGTTAACTGCTTCCTGTCTTCCAGAGGACTGCTTTCAGAGTTTGGATAACAGTCCTGAGGAGGTTCACAACTCCGGCCCCAGGGGATCTGAGGCCTACTGGGGACCCCTATGTGTAGCATGCATATGCACGCACATATATACAGACACACACAAGCGGAAAAAAAAAATAAAGCCCCAACTAAATTAAAGGCCTGCACCACCACCACCGCCTGGCTTCTCTCTCTCTCTCTCTCTCTCTCTCTCTCTCTCTCTCTCTCTCTCTCTCTCTCTCTCTCTCTCCCTTCCTCCCTCCCTCCCTCCCTCCCTTCCTCCCTCCCTCCCTCCATCCCTCTCTCTCTCTCTCTCTGCACCACCACCACCACCGCCTGGGTTTTTCCTTCCTTCCTTCCTTCCTTCCTTCCTTCCTTCCTTCCTTCCTTCCTTCCTTCCTTCCTTCCTTCCTTCCTTCCTTCCTTCCTTCTTTTCTTTTCCTTTTTTTTAAAGATTTATTTTATGCATGAGTGCTCTATCTGCATGTACACCTTTATGCCAGAAGAGGCATCAGATTCCACTAGAGATGAGCTACCATGTGGTTGCTGGGAATTGAACTCAGGACCTCTGGAAGATCAGTCAGTGCTCTCAACTGCTGAGCCATCTCTCCAGCCCTAAATGTGATTCTTAAGAGACACACCTAATTTACTGGCAAGATGACTTGTGGGTAAGAGCACTTACTGCTCTTCTAGAGTACTCAAGTTAGGTTCCCAGTACCCACACCAGGCAGCTCACATGTGCCTATAGCTCCAGCTCCAGGAGATCCAATACCCCTTGCCTCTTCAGGCAACTGCATTCTTGTGCACATTCACACTTCCCATTAAAAATAAAAATCAAAATAAAAACAAAAAAATGTGAAAAATTAGAAAAATACTAAGTTAAATAGAAAAGACAAACCAGGTAAAAAGCACTCAAAATAAAATATCTATATTAATATTAGAGAATATATTTTAGTGTCAAATTAAGAAGAAACTATAATGTACGGTGTTCTAAGGCAGGGAAATCTTGGGGATGTAAGAACGGAAAGTAACCTTCCTCCTGAAGTCCAGCCAAAGCCTCTCACCAGCAGAGAAGCAAACGTCCGAAGCAAACGTCCGAAGCAAACGTCTCTCCCCTGGCACCAATCTTGAGAGTAACCAAATGGTATACAGGGCTAATGATAAGACAACTGTGCCTCTCCCTCATGCACACCTAAGGATGTCTTATTCTGGCATTCTGAGACACACTCAGGCTGCTTTCTTCTGAGAGCTTCTCATTCTCTTAACCCTATGCATAAGCCTACATTAAAGATATCTTAAAATTTCCAGCACTACTTTATTCCATTTGCTAGTCCTACAATGTTTCCAGTATTAGAACTACCAATCCTGGTCTGGCCCAAGCTGATGCCCCTGAAGCCTAGAGGAATTAATTCTTCAGGAGCTGAGGGGGGCAGTGTGGACCCGTGTCTCTGTCTACTCAGAGTCGGAGCTTCTGCTCTGCCACTTTTAGTGTCATAGCTTTCAAATAAGCCCCAAGACACAAGAGTCAAATGAGGGTCCATTAAGGACAAAAGAACAACGTTCATTAAGTGGTGGCTGTGAGGGAGAAGAAAACACAGGACGAGACCATGTGGCGGTGTGCAGCACTAACCAGTCCCTCCCTAGTTCAAAACCATGTCTATAAGGCATCTAACTGGGTGCTAGCATGGGGATGCCACCCCACACCTGCTGCTTAGAATTTTGGTTATATTTATAGTGAGTTCCTACATAAACTTGGGCTTTACATTATTACCAAAGATTCCTCAACACTTTAACTTCAGGGACAGAGAAAAAAACTAGTAAAGGAAATCTAAAGTTCTCAAAAACAACATTAACAATACTTTTTAGAGTATCTAAAAAGATATATGGCATAAATAAAATTAGGTATGATTTGACATTAGAAATTATTTTGTGCTAACCTATGTTACAGCTCACAATTAGGGAAAACGCTGTATTACAGAATCTGCTTTTCAAATCTTGCTGGTAGAATGCCGATGGCCTTAAATGCTAACTATTATAGTTCATTTGGGTTGCTTCTCCCTGAGACTTTTCCAGGTTACCCTCTTGAAACATAAACTAAAGTTCAGAGATGCAGAGCAACAATGGACAGAAATGCCATATGGCCACCTGAGGCAGCAAAAGAATGCAAGCCAATGTAAACTCTAGGGGTGAACTGCCAGCAAGAGACATGGACCATAACTGGCCTTTGACCAGAATCTTATCTCTGTATTTATGAAATGGCATGGCGAGTGATTTTACAGACAAAAAACAAAAACAAAAAAACAAAACAAAACAAAACAAAAACACCACAAAAAAAACCAAAAAACAAAAAACCCAAATCTTAGGCTTTTATGTCTCATCAGGTAGACAGGAAAATAACTGCATTAAGTCAATAACTTGCATGTTTGGTGCTATGAGACACATCCTTTTAGAACCTTAGTTACTGCAGTCACAGAAGCACAAAACAGAGACGCAGTGCACTTTGGGTCATAGACTTTAAAGCAGAGATCTAAGTGTCAGTGTGGACTTAAGACAGGCACTTCCTTCCTCTAAGGCAGTCCCCAGTACTCAGAACAGTTACTGAAATGCTCTCCAACCTGTACAATTCCAGTCTGCAATTTGCATCACTACAGCGTTTTGTTTTGTGAGATAGCATCTCAATATATAGTACACATTAGCCTTGAACTCAAAAGGACATCAGGAGCTTTTATCCACTGACACCTGCCCCCATTTTCCCCCTACACAGAGATAACAGAATGCAAGACTGAACTGATTTCCCAGTACTATTTTCATTTCACATCTGGATAGTAAGAATGCTACAGTGAGGACAAAGAAGTATTACCAAAAGCTCTGTATAGAGGAAGGCTGTAATGCAGACCAGCATCTACTGTGTGTCTGTACTCCCATTCCATAGGAACCCCACATAGTGGGTGTTACAGTGCACAGGTGCATCAAGACTGCTGAAGGTCAGGACAATTAAGGAGCATGCTGGGCTCATACTGTGTCTAACTCTCTAGACAATGGTAACTGCATCACTATGGAATGGCAAATGTATACTGGATGGAATCCTAAAAGGGATGCGTAGATCTACTTTACAGTACATCATTTTAGTGAAACAGGAAGGTTCACCTAAATGTTTAAAAAGTAAATGTGTCTAGTTACCTGTCTACATTTACCATTATGATATTTATTATGGGTTAGTCTTACTCAATGATATGGTAGTTAAAGTTCATCATTATTGAAAAACTACTTAAATAATGAAATTACAGATAATGACAAACTACAACACTTAGTGTTCACCAGGATTACTTCAGCACAAATTACATGTAGGGTTTTTGTTGTTATTTTGTTTTGTTTGAGAGAGTTGGTCTCAAATTCATTATGTAGCACAATGATGATGTTGAATGCGATCCTCCTGATACTTCCACCTCCCAAGAGCTGGATTATAGGCATCCATCACCACGTCTAGTTCTCCACGTGCTGATGACAAAGTCCAGGACATTATACATACTAGGTAAGCACTCTGCCAACTTAGCTACCTCCCTACTCCTGTAATGCAAGACAGAATGGAAAAAGTTTAGAGTGTTCCACTGAATCAGACTTGCATTCAATCCTCTTCTTAACAGGGTGCTGAAAACATGAAGGAAGTGAGACTTAGGTTTGGTTTCTAATTCTCAGGTGACTCAACTGCAAAAAAAAGTATCCAGTACCTAGGGTTAAGATACAGGTAGAGTCTATTAAGTGTCTGCCTGGTACCAAAGCCAGTGCATAACAAATGGCAGTTATTATCAGTAGTGGTTCTCCAATTGCAAGAAAGTCCATCAGGTAAGTATGGTCTGCTTTAAAAAGTCCTTGAGGGGGACTGGAGATGTAGCTCACTTGGTAGTGTTTGCCTAGCACACAGAATGTCCTGGGTTTGGTCCCCAATACCACATAGACAGGAGGTAGTGGTTGACACCTGTAAGCTGAGCACTTGGGAGGTAGAGGCAGGAAGATAAGGAGGTCAAAGTCATCCTTCGCCACATGGTTTGAGGCCAGCCAGGGATATACTAGACCTCGTCTGAAAGTCTGGGGGCAGAAAAGGCTCCACCAAGACTGGGCATTTTTGGTACGGTCTGTCTCCAGCCAATGACTGCTAAGAACACACTGGTGGAAGAAAGTTGGGTTTACTATTGTGGGGATGAAGGTTCTCTATGGGGCACCACAGAGCATCTCTGTAAGAATGCTTTAGAAAGACACTTACAGAACTGAGACTCTGTGCTTGGTTGATTTGGGGAGGACAGAGTGTTCTCTCTCATTTGGCTGCTGCCAACAGGGGAAAATTCTACAGAGAAGCAGACAGACAGGAGAGAGCTGCATTTGGTAAAGCAGTTGTAGCCATTCTCTTTTGCAGGGAAGGGCAATGATTTCTGTGTTTGGGTGGCAGGGACCCTCCTACACTGAAGTGGATTTGCTCTGTCTTATCTTCCCAGGGTCTGAGCAATCTTTTTGATATAGCTAGTAAAGAGTTGCTTTTTTTCTTTCCCAAAGAGACTAGGAGGCTAGATACATTTTGAGTGCTTCCTAAGTTTCCCAAATTAACTACAAACCATGTACACAACAAGCTGTGAAGAAACGGTTTTGTACACATTTACATTGTTATATGTAATTAAAAAGTTTGCTTTGCTATTACTCTCAATAGAAAGGGAAGTACCGAAAACCCCCAAAGCCCTACATTTTAATTTATAGGTGAAAAGTAATTTCACTGAGATTACTTCTCAAGTCACAAGCCCAAGTACACACAACTGATCAGTTCACTTTTTTTCTGTGAGATGTAATGCTAAGCTTCATCATCAAACTATTCCTTTTCATGAAAATCGTACTACATGGGCGTGCTTTTTTGCCAGGCTCTTTACCGATTTCAGTGTCTAGAAACAAACCTCAAAATAAAACTAAAAGCAGAAGTCACCCCCACCCCCTACCCTGCCGCCTCCCCACCATGCACATCTGCCAATCACTTCATCAAATTTGGGAAGAAGCACACTGTCAAGTTATGGAAACCCATGCTGTGGACACGCTCCCTCCTACATAATGAATGCTGTTTTCATGAGGAGTTACATGGATTCAACCCAATGGTCGTGCAGACACTTTCCTGGGGAAATGCATTCATAGTATACTATGACTATTCTCTGTCACTCTTATCCCAAAGTGAGTCAATGTACTGTAAGGTTATAATACTTAGGTAATCTTTAAAGAGGATGAATTTAAAACACTGGTTATACCAACTATTTTAGAAACAAATCAAATGCTCTTTTCTCCTGTGTCTTCTGAAATGGTGTATGATAATTCATGCCAGTGACTGTCCCTCGGCCAGCCTGACTCGGTCCCTAGGTTTTACTACTTGAAGGCATCGTACATTAAAGGGTTAATAGCCACAGGTCTAAGCTAAGTGTGACCAGTGGAGAGATCAGCAAGGCGTGGTACTGGGAGTGTTCAGACCGAAGCTCTCACATTAGCAGCTACTCTGTGTTGTAGAGTAAGAGAACACTGGGTTAGGGTTCAAATAACTAGAATATTGATGGTAACAGTAAACACAGCTTAAAAGCTTGTGCCCATCAAGACAATGGACTCGAAGCAAATACCAGACGTTAAATAGGCTGACTAAAGCCTTTAAACACAAGTGAGGGAAATCAAAAGTTCTAGGGTATCATAAAAACCAATAAACTAGAAAAACACCACTACTGAATGAGTGAGAAAAGATTTAAATTTATTAATGACTCTAAAAAATTAATAACTTATATATCTGTACTATATTTTAAGATTACATAAATATATGTATGTATGCAGTATGAGTTGTCATAAAATATTACCAGATTTAAATAAAGTCAAAGATATTAATCACTTTATCAAGACTTTTTCTTTTCTTTTTGAGACACAGTTGCTCTTTGTAGTATTGACTGCCCTAGAACTCACTATGTAGACCAGGCTGGCCTCAAACTAACAGACATCCATCTGCTTCTGCTCTCAGGTACTGGGATTAAAGGTGTGTAACACAATGCCCAGCCTATCATATATCAAGATATTTTTAAGTTAAATAGAGAGCTAGAAACATTCTAACTTTTATTAGAAACTACAAAATAAACCATTAATTCTTGTAAAAATGAATAAAGCTTTCTATGATGAAAAGTATTAATGGATATTTCCTCAAAGTAAATTACATTGATACTTTACATGTATACATGAACCATGTAATACTTTTATCATTTCATATGAATACTATACTCACATGAAAACAAAACAACAAAATATCTCATACTTAGTCCTTACTCATTTTAGAAAACATGATAAAATGTATGCCAAGTGTATTAATTTGAGGAACAGAAAAAAAACTTAATTACTTAGTTACTTTTATATATCCGATTAATTAGAATTCTATAGTAGAGTCAATATGGCTTGAATGATAGCATTTTCTAGACTATTTACTAAGAAGCCATGATAAAGAGTTGGGGGAATTCAGAAGAACATTGAAAAAACAAACAATAAAATCTGTAATGACTAGAACAGAAGTTTTCTGGAGTTTAGCCATCTGCTTAGTAGTATTTTCAAAGGATATTTAAGAAA
Source organism: Peromyscus maniculatus bairdii (assembly GCF_049852395.1). Classification (NCBI taxonomy): domain Eukaryota; kingdom Metazoa; phylum Chordata; class Mammalia; order Rodentia; family Cricetidae; genus Peromyscus; species Peromyscus maniculatus. The sequence continues at coordinate 57,292,164 of NC_134853.1, read as the reverse complement.
AATATGATGTCAGTGGATACATCAAATTAAAAGATGTTACCATTCTCCAGGTGGCCCCAGGAGTAGCATATTAGGGAAATATTTATTTCTCTCATCAGTAAAAAGTATTATTCACTTTAGAGGACAAAGATAAAGATGCATTATTAAGTTCTATAGCAGAGTACTTTCTCAAAACATATGAGAAACACATGGTGGCCTGCTGAACAACATGTTTTCTCACACAGTTCAAAGTGAATTAGGAACATCAGGGCTTCTAAGTTCACTGGCAATAAGCTTCTTGACCACATTTTCAGGTCAATTAATTTGCAGAGGATATTATGGTTCATTCTTGATCTCTGCTTATTATAGTTCTCTACAGACAAATAATTTGAATGTTAAGTCTTACCTGACCAGGTTCTGTCCCAGTAACAGTCAAGTCTTGGATGGATCTACGCCTTGGTTGCCCGTTGCCTTTAAACAAAACAACAAAAACAAAAAAGTAAAACTGCAATCTATTCACACAAGTGAGCAGGGTGTGACTGCTGCAGAGGAAGTGCAATCTGCTGCTCCTGGGATCTATGTAACATGTTCGCAGAAAAAAGAATGAGTAAATTTACTGTTAAAACAAACCTACCCAAAAACTGAGAAGGAAAGAGACAGAGAGAGAACTATAGTGTATTAACTCAAAATCTGCTGGCCCCCAACAGAGCATGTCCTAATACAATGACACTCCTACCACACAAACAGCAGCTGAACTGACTTCCACCATCTTCCGTCATGTGTTTAAATAGATGAATGCTTGGGGGCTGGGGCTGATGACGGCATCTATTTCAAGGGCCTTACGTTACAGTTTTCACAGCAAGGCAGCTAGCAGGTTGCAAGACACGTCTGGCTGTCGCTGGCAGCAACGCCGAAGAGGATGCTTAGGTTTAAATTATTGCCCAAGTCACAGTGAATCCCATTAGTCTTTGTCAGAATGCAGTAATTCATCAGTCATTAGTGAGTAACAGCTCAGTTTCCTCTTGGAGAGGAACAATGTTCATTCTATGCTCAAATAAATGCTTGTTGAGATGGATTATAATGAACAACCCGCTTTAGAAACATCTATATTAGCAACAATTTTTAACTCAATAAAAATGAATTCTACAAATAAGCCTTCAGCAGAACAGATGGACTTAAACAACAGCTTCACTCAGCACCTTTACTTGGGAGTAGGGTTGTTTATACAGTATCTTTGAACATGAGAGATCAGCTGTTAAAAAGGAAACACTAAAATACTACGAGAAACAGCTGGCATAATAGTTACAAGTCCTTTGAGCCCGAAAGCTGTACCATATAATTCTGCAACTAGCAGGCAGCACTCAGGACACATGCTCTAACAGCTCTGTTCTGATGAGCAGATAAATCATTTACATTTTTCACACTTCATGATCTCAGATATAAAAAATATCTAAAACCAATCAGTATCATTTAGCATCTTAATCCATGTGATCTCATTATTGTTTGACATATAAACTAAACGGACTTTGAATAGAATTAAGAATGTTTAATGAACTAATACAAGTAGTGAATATAAAACTCAAACGTATAGTCACTCTTGTAAGCATAGCTCGTAACTTTTCCCATTTTAGATTGTTTTAAAATTCTTTGCATACTCTGAATTCAAACTTACTTCAAGTTTCAACTTATTCTGAAATGTCCCAACTTTCCATTACAAAGTAAAACAACAAACCACATTTCTTAAATCAGACACTTTCGTGAATGCTTTTAACTATTTCTGTTTCCCCAAACAAAAAGGACACTACTATGACTAATGAGCAATTTTAGGCACATTTCATTCAACACCCTCATTCTAAAATTAGCACAGAGGAGACAGACTATAAAAGTGTCTGGAACTCTCTTTTCAGATCAGCAACATTTACGAATCTGAGGAACCCCAGCATTTGTGTCTACACCATGACATCGCCATCACAGTTTCACCAAATATGAGTTCAAGTTTAGCTGAGGGACAGAAAGAAAGGGGAAGAAAAACTTTAAGGAAATAGGGAAGAAGAGCTGACAGTTAACAAATGCCATCAAATGAGAATTTTCATGCTACAGCATGAGTGGAAGCAAGCAGTATTAGGCAATTCATTTTAATGAGCACAACCATGGCAAACCACCTGGCAAACAGCTCAGACAAAGCAAAAGAGGATTGCAATCAACAAATACTTGTTGCTCCAATATTAAGTTTAAAAGCCATAATTTAGAAATATGAATGTAAATAACTCAAGCTCCTAGTACTGCAAATGAAAATCACTGGGTGTGTTCTTAGAAAATTTGAATTCTCCATTTTTTGCACTGAATACTAATCTAGAAATGTACTCATTTAACACTTCAAATACATCTTACTGTGTATATGTGTGCGTATTACTCTTGCTACAGCAGGGGTGTGGAGGCTGGAAGACAACGTGTGAGAAGCAGTTCTCTCCTTCCTGCCTGTCAGTCCCGGAGATCACACTCAAACTGTCAGCTTTGGCAGCAAGTTCCCTTACTTGCTGATCCATCTCCATTTCCCACTTTTTAAAGTTATTTGAAATGAGCACACCTGCATTCCATACGCTCTAGTAGACAAAAAGGCAGAAAACCCGAGGGCAGTATGATATAAATAATAACCAGCAGTCTACACATGACAATCCAGCATTGACAGTATAAAAATCCTTGCCCTTCTGCCAGGCATGGTGGCACATGCCTTTAATCCCAGCACTTGGGAGCTAGAGGCAGGAGGATCTCGGAGTTCAAGGTCAGTTTGGTCTACATACGGAGTTTAGGACAGCCAGGACTGTGTAGAGAGACCTTGTCTTAAAAAAGAAAAAAAAAAATCCTGATCGTCTACAATTTGTAAGAGAAAAATGAGAGTTTTAAGAATGGTTTGTCTAAGATCTCACTGCAGCTCATGCTACACACTCTCCTCCAGGCTCCAAGGCAGAAAGGGAGACAAGAACATTAGAAAGATGCTGTCACTGCTCGGTTCTTCAAGTGTGTCACAGATACAATCTAAGTCCTCAAAAAGGCTGCTCTTTTAACTATAGTTGAGTTCCTAAGCAAGTGTTTAAGTCATTTCAGAACAAGTCCAGAGATTACTAAACTGAGGTCTCACACAGTCTACCCCTTTGCTTTCTCATATGGTCTAAATCAGTCCACAGCTTTCTCCACCAATGCCTTAAACTTTCAAAGTACAAACAGATTCTTCACGTAAAAGCAAACTATTATTGTGGAGACTTCTCTAGTCCAAATTGCTGAAAAATCAGAGATCTGTAAGCTCTAAATAAAAATTGTTCTCATGCATAAAGTAGAATTGAAAACATTGTATAACATATACGTAAGTATTAAATTACTGCTTAGTGGTAAACTGATGGTGTAATTTAAAAATGTGTGCTCATTAGATTGCCACAAATCTCTTACTCTTAGTAATTTCAATAAATTATGTCTCTTTTCTTAGGATACCAGATAGGCTTTTCAAGCAATTATTAATAACTGATGAGTTTTGCTTTGGAATTAGCTTTTTTAGATTAGAATTTGAAGTCCACCCCTCTTTTCTTTCTTTCTTTTTTAAATAAATTTTATTTCTTTTAGACAGAGTTTCACTATGTAGCCCCCCTGGCTGACTTTGAACTCTGAGAGATCCACAGGCCTTTATCTCCTGAGTGCTGGGACTAAAGACAAGGGCCAATATACTTAAATGTTACTTTAGTTTTTAGATTATAAAATGTGACCCTGGTAATATAAAATTTGGTGGAGATAGTTGCTGAATATTTACAGTAAAGTTAGATTAACTTCTCTATTAACCAAATTCCATAGGAATTGAACAGGAGTATTTTAACATAGTCCCCAATCAAAGGCTTACAATTGTTAATGAGACTACCTGCGATAGGTAGGGACTTTTCAACTGTAGAAAAGCTTAAATCTCCCATTATACTGTCTTATATTATATTACAAATGGGAAATGTGCAATACTTTGTATAATTCTAGTTGAAAAAGTATTTACAAACATTAGTGTCTACTAGTTCTTGAAGCAAGCACAGCAATGTCTGGTGTCTCTCAGGGCTGCCTCGGCCTCCAGGGCATGGCACTCTAAAGAGTCCTCCCACTGGTCACTATGCCTAGCAATACCTAAGCTGGAGGAGGGCGAGAAACCCAGTTACATGTCCGCCTGTTTCACCTTTCTCTTCATCATACTCTTGCTATAAAAGTAAATATACAGCACAGCCAATGTCTTATAAAAGTGAAAGTGAGTATTTATTTTTTTGACAGCTAATAGACCTAAATGTGGCTAGCAGATCTAAAACTTACAGACTTAAGGTTTGTTTCTAACTTCAAAAACAATACTATAAACAATAAATCAGATAATTCAAGGTCTTCAGGGAATTGTAAAAAATATTTTATATACATCAGTTAAGAAGGCTCAAAAATATTATTATGCAAAGAAATACCCAAGATGGAATACCATTTTTGGTGAAGGCATTCTATCCCTCTCCATACCAGGCCATATTATCACTGACTTAGAAACCACAAAGGTATAGTAAATCTGCACTGTTACGCCCTCAAATAGGAGTATTTTAAGGTATTGCATATCTAGAGTGGATCAGAGGCTATTCAAGTGCCTTAAAATGGAATCAAACATTATAATTAAGACAAATATTCTATAATACTTTCTAATTTAGCTTGTTTTCTCAAGATATGTATATATTATGACTGTATTATCAGTATTTATAAGGTGACTTTGTTAAGTCACATTTTGAGTATTTGTTTCATTTTATAGTAGCAATCAAGTTGGTATAAACCACAAGTAACCATAATAAACCAAATATATCATAAATTTTCGTATTAGAGAAAATGCAGAAGGTTGTTTCAATTATACCATTTGTTTATAGGTGTGTGTGTCTAAGTGTGATTTTTTTTCCCCAATGGATTTTGAAATGCATTATAATCATACCTGGTATCCCTGAGTGCTCCAGTCACTCATAAAATGACTTTAGGGCACACATGCTCTTCCCTGACTATTGATTTTAGAATTACAAAGCAAGAGCCACAAAAGACCAAGGACAGTACAAATAATCCTGAGCAAAGAGAACAATGCCGGAGGGATGCCCATTCTAGACCACAAGCTACATCGCAGAGCCACAGTAGTAAAAACAATATGGCATGGGCACAAAGGGAGACACACAGACCAATAGAACAAAACAAAAGACCCAAACATGAGGACATATAATTGCAGCCACGTAATATTTGACAAATATGCCCCAAACAGCTCTCTACTTGAGTATAAGACCTGCTCAACAAGAGGAACACCATGCTTGGTACTGGAAACATTGCCCACTACTCACAGCTAGTGAAGTCATGATCTTGGAGAAAATCCTACAACCACTACTTTGCTAAACCACTGAATCTCTAACTACATTTTAAATATTTGTCCTATGCCCACAGGTAAGTGTAGTTCTTACCTCTTATCAAGGAAATGTCTCTATGCAATGGATCAAGACCATTATAGAAAACTACAACGGTCAAAATGCAGAGCTGCAGAGCCTAGTCTCAAATGATATGTCTACAACACAACTTCTACACCTAAGCCTAAAGGAGCATTTCATAAGATAGGGATGAAAGATTGTAAAAACCAGAGGAACAGGGAATTTGCTCTGAGACTGTCTCCTAGAAATATGAGAAGCTACATGCATGAAGTCTTACCAACATGACAGCTTAAACATGACCTAAGACAACAACAGACACTATTAACAGCACAAAGGGAAAGTTCGTAAGGCTTCAACCCTAGACAAAAAACTATAGGCAACTAAGGAATGCTGAGGCTGGAGAAACAGTCTTCCCAAGGAAGAGTAGACAAACTGACTACTCAATACCCCAAGTATCATTCTACAGATTGAGCAAGTTGTATTTATATATTCAGGAACAAATAACACACCACTATCACCACCACTAACACCAATATTTGAAAGGAAGAGGCTGTGAATTTGAACTGGCAAGGAGGGGATATATGGGAGAATTTGAAGGGAGGAAAAGAAAAGGAGAGAAATGATGTGGTGGCATTATAATCTCAAGAAAAAACTTATTTAAAAACAAGTCTGAACAAAATTTGCTTTCTAAACTACTCAGACTCTCATTCCCCATTTTAAACCAGGGAAGGCTGTTGCTCCTTTTATGTAATTTTTAGGTATTTTACCTATTCATATTCAACAAATGATGTTTTTGATGAAATGCACAAGTTAGATATTTTAACACCAGCTGAAACAGATGACCTCCCACTGCCAGGATAGTTTTGCAAACATAATCCCATCTGGGCATCTGAGAAGGGGAAAGGAGAGAGAAGAACCAGATCAAAACTTGGGGCAGCAACCATGTCAAGATGAAGCAAAGATCTCCTTTCTAGGCACTGGCCATCAGAAACTCATTGAAGTGGATGATGAACATAAGTTTCATATTTTCTACAAGATGTGCACGGCCACAGAAGTAGCTGCTGATGCTCTGGGCGAAGAGCAGAAGGGTCATGCGGTCTGCATTAGTGGTGGGAATGACAAAGTTCTCCCCTGATGAAGCAGTGTCTTGACCCATGTCAGAGTGTGCCTGCTGTTGAGTAAAGCACATTCTTGTTATAGACCAAGGAGGACTGGAAAGAGGAAGCACAGATCTGTTCATGTAGATGTTCATGGATATGCCTTGTGGATGCCAATCTCTGTGTTCTCAACTTGGTTAATGTAAAAAGGGGAGAGAAGCATATTCCTGGTCTGTAGAACTAATGTGCTTGGTGGATGGGGACCAAAAGAACTAGCAGAATCTAAAAGATTTTCAATTTCTCTAAAGAGGATGACGTCTGTCAAAATGCTGCCATACAGCCTTAAACAAAGAAGGCAAGAATCCTAGGACCAAAGCACCCTAGACTCATCCTGTTACTCTATTTGTGCTGCAACACACAAAGGCTAATGCACTGCTCTGAAGAAACAGTGCACTAAGAAAAACAAAGAGGAGGCTGCAGAATGTGCTAAACTTTTGGCCCAGAGAATGAAGGAAGCCAAAGGAAACATCAGGAACAGACTGCCAAGAGACATAGGCTGTCCTCACTGAGAGCTTCTGAGTCCAGTCAAAAGTAAGTCTTTAAGGGTAACAAATAAACTGTTAGACCTCGAAGAAAAAAAGTTAAAACTTGGGGGTAAAGTCAAGTTTGAGATCTATCTTACCTTCTTTATTAAAGTAGTGGAAGGAAAAACATCCAGAAAACTTAAAACAATCCAATAATACCTCACCCATTTCTGTTTCTTCAAACAAAAGAATCTATTGCAAGTCACTGGAAGCTAGACAGTGGTGACACACACTTTTCCCAGCACTCCAAAGACAGAAGCAGGCACATCTCTGAGTTCCAGGCCAGCCTGGTCTACAGAGCAAGTTCCAGGACAACCAGAGCTACACAGCGAAACTCTGTCTTGAAAAACAAAACAAAACCCCCAAAAACCAAAAACCAAGTCACCGGCTGAAAAGGAGAAAGGATCATGCTTTCAAAACTCAAGTGTCAAGGGAAGGCACTTAAGAAAAGCCCACTGCTACTTCTAATAGCCCATTTCAACTTATCAGTGCACAATGTAACAAGCAAATGTATTAAGCAGTTATAGTATGAATGTCCTAAGTATGGGTGAGAACCTTCTCATCTGTACTGACACTGCCTAGGGAGAGGCGGCAGCACCTCAAAAGAAATGTATAAGCAGTAAAATGTCACCAGCACTCCATTGATGAGCAGCTCTTAGTGGTGTCCTACTTGGTATAAGAACAAGACTTGGCTACAGCTCCCTCTGCAGGGCAGAGGACAGTGGAAAATAGAAGGGAGGGTTACTATACCAAAATTTGCCAACAAATCAGCCCCAGGAATGAGACAAGGTATGGAACTTGTACACTCTCACAGTGTATGAAACAACAACAACAACAAAAAAAGCAGCATCTCCCCAGGACTTCCCGGCTTCAGCACTGCTAACCTTTCAGACTAGATCTTCCCAGCAGGCTGTCTAGGCCTTACATACGTTAGGTGCAGCTAACCTCTGGCCATTGCACAACACTAGCTCTTGCCTATCTAGATGATTATTATGTTTCTTCTTTCTTTCCCATTGTTTTGTCTGCCCTTTAGACTTAGAGACCTAACTTCAGGTTAAATTGTTACTTGTCTAAATTTTCTGATTTTGTAATATGTTCAAGGATAATACAACTCTATGTAAATTTAAATGTTGCCATTTTGGGGGCAGTATATTATACCTATCAGTATGGAAATAAAATAATCACAAATACTTTGTTAATTTCTAAAGAAGCCATCAATCAATAAAAATTTCTACATGAGAGATGAGTTAACAATATCTGAAGTGGTGACAATGTTAAAAAATAGGATATCACTTTGAATATTAAAGAAAATTAGTTTTATATAGACAAAATAGCCCATAAAACTATAATTTGTATTTTTGGGACCCGAGTTTCTAGCTATGAGAGATATTCAATGATTTACTCATCTAATAACCTATTTATTAAACAGTATGTTCAGTGTGGAAAGTACTAAGTACTATGGAGACAGTTACTACTGACAGAATCAATAACAATTAATAAATACATAGTCCTTATCCCTTAGAGTTGAGTTCAGACAGAAAAAATTAGGTGTTCAACTACAGTTGAAGCACACTAAATAAGTACTATCATGGGCAAAAGTACAGAATGCCAAAGAATCCATCCAAATCACACATGTGAAAAATATCATCTCTATGAAAAGTCATGAGATGAAGGAAAATCTTTAGTTTATTGAACACAGGGAGAAATGACAATTTTTATAAAAATCTACCTTTATTTTACTTATCTTGTGCCGTGTGTGTACACCTTCATGTGTGGAGAACAGACAACAACCTTTGGAAGTCTGTTCTTCTTCCACCATATAGGTCCTAGGAATTGATCTTAGGTCATTAGGCTGAACCGGAAGCGCCTTGACCTGCTAAGTCACCTCAATGGCCCAAATGATCATTTTAAGAAATTATGTCGGAGAGGTGGCTCAGAGGTTAAGAGCACTGCTTGCTCTTCCAAAAGTCCTGAGTTCAGTTCCCAGCAACCCATCCATCTCACAGATGGTTTTGAGTTCCCAGCTCACAACCATCTGTAATGAGATCTGGTGCCATCTTCTGTCTTGCAGGGATATGTGCAGGCAGAACACTGTACACATAATAAATAAATAAATCTTTGGGAAAAAAAAAGAAATGCCATTTAAGTTGGTCTTAAAAATGGTGGCTTTTAACATTGGGCTTCTGTTTCTGTTTAAAATGATGCTGTGTTTTGATTGTGGTCTGAAGCTTTGAAGCACTACTTGGCATCTCCTCCCTTCCTTGGAGGTCTCATCATTTAAGCATGACAGATTTGATAGTGTTGGTAAGGTGAGGTCTTGCTTGTCTCCACTAGGTCATCTTCATATGAATCCAGTGGTTATAAGGTTTTGTTTTAGGGGTATTCTTTCATTTTTTTTTAATAACGGTTTTTAGCTGATGTTCATGAGAGAATGAATCCTTAGAACTGTGCCACTAGGTGAAAGGAAATCCTATCTAAGAGTGTGTTTCTTTACCATGTCATACCATCCACTGGGCCCTCTGCTGGAAAAGTAGAATCAAGTCTCAAATAATGCCTTTTCAATCATATCCTCTAGTATTATAGGTGTAGGACAGCACTGTATCATACCTCTGTGAATGTAAAATAGCTTGTACCTGCTTTATGATACAGAGTAGTGACTGGGCTTTATCAGAGCTGTTTTTTAATGATGTTGCTCAAAATGTTTTCTTTCCAGATGATGATTGAGAAACTAATTAAAAAAAAAATGGTGCCAGGTACCACAAGAGTAACAGGACTGTGCTGTTTTCTGGGGGTTTGTTTTTTTACTTACTTTCTTTTTTTTTTAATGAAGTGTGCTGGATGTCTCTACAATTTTGTTCAAGTGACGGCAGAACCTGGCAAAGCTGTTGCTGCTATTGATGCATAACATACTGCAATTATTGGTCATTTTTTTAAATATAAATGTAACTATATATATACACACATATATAACATTTGAATTTTTGGAAACTAGCTGTGCTGTCAACTTTGGAAAAAAGTATCCTAGTTTACCGTGTTGAGTTGGCATTGTATAGAAATTAACAGCCATATTGGTCTAGAAATGTTGAACTTAAATTTTTTTTTCCATTTGTACAGGGGTAATGCACTGTATTAAATATGTAAGGTCTTATCTATGTGGGTTTGATTAAAAAAACTAATAAAGTATTCTCTAAATGACAAATAAATGGTGGCTTTTATTCATCTATGAAAGGTCCACTATCAGATAGAAAAGCATTTACCAATTGACACACTGAAGCATCATGTATGAACAGGATATAAAACATAGTCTGTGTACCTTCCTCTTAACATACTAGCAGCAGAACCAACAGTTGTCCTAGCGATTTTGTTTCTGGCAAGGTACTCTATAAATGGCAAGCCTTGCCTGGTTTCAACTCTCTGCTCTTCAGGTTAGGATGATGCTGTGCGGCAGCTTTCTTCTTCCAGCTGCGTGCCCACTGGCTCCCCAAAGCACAGCTGGACAGGGGGGAGGGAGCCAAGGACAGCAAAGGTTTCAAGCAGCTGTAGCCTCTTTCTGCTATAACTTCGGCTCTCACGTCCTACAGAAGACTAGGTAAACATGGAGGTGGTGTTCTCCCTTAGGTGAAGAATGTTATTTCCTTTTTACTTGACTCTTGCTGCTGGAGATGTGAAATTACATTTGCAAGTTGGTTTCAGTGTGGCAGTATATAGTTTTCTACTGGTCTCCCTGGGTACTGTGTGTGAGGTATCTATTTTCAGATCATATGAAAATTGGAGCAAGAAGCATTTAAAAGTACCAGGATCATTAATCCAGTTCCACAGCTGTTACACCAACACAGGTGGTCTATGATACCTGATATGACGATCTCAGGGACATCCAGAATGTTGCCAAATGAAGCGGTTTTACGGTGGCCCCGTTTAGGCTTGGAATAGGCTGAAAAAACACACATGTACAGTATACATGCAAACAACCACAAACAGTAACACAGGAAATGACTGCAAAACAGAACAGTTCTGAAATAGTCATGTTAATTACAACTCATGCAAAATGGCATGCAGAACTATCTAACTTTTCATCCATGCTTAGGAAGGTGCCGTTAAAGAGCAAAAAACAGTCTAGGAAGTTTTACACACTGGTTTTAATTAGCAGGAAAAAAAAAAAACAACAACACCCAACAACAAATACAGACAGACAAAGCTGCAGGACAATGGAGAAGCTAAATTTCCAATGTGTTCTTAGAAACAGTCTACCTAAGTAAAATCAATGGCATGAGGTGAAGGTAGAACGATGGATGGGAAGAAGGAGAGTGGAGTTAGTAGGTCAGCTGCCAGATTTGTGCTAATGACACAAATGGGAAGAGATAGCTCTTTAAATTAGGTGTTTCTCGGAATGTGCTATAAATTAAAATTCTGTGATTAAACAATAGTTATCAAATCAAAGCATAAAATGTATGTTTCCCTAAGTACTTCTACATTATTTCTAATAAACTGAACATTAATAGCTTTCAAGTTTAAGGTATATAGTTGTTAAATATGAAGGCTGTCAAAAGCTGGAATATGAACCTTTCAAAGTAAGACAATTCATTATAAAATTCAAAGAATGTATTGTCCTATATTTAGGTAGAGAGGACAAAGTAATTTATTTGTATATGATTATCCTTGAACTGGAAAAAATTCATTCCTTTAATATGTAATTACAAACCTGTAACTGACTAGAAAAATAGACTTAGCAAAAACATAAACTATTATCCTAACATTACTTCCTCTTTTAGGGCAGAATCAATATTGTGTGTCTATTTTGAACGACACCTGTGAAGTGGAAAGGTTTTCCCAAAGTGTTGGGGGTATGTCTCTGTCCACAGAGACAACTGTGCTTCATGGGGGCCAGTAGATGGTCACTGACCTCTTCTTAGCTTGACACTTTCTGACAATTTACCGGGGCAGAGACAGCTAGTTCCCTGCTAATAATCTCTAGTCTTTTCTTTTCCTTAGCAATGGACCCTAACTCTGCTAATGCAGCAATGTCAGATATGGATGCAGATCCCTTCTACTAGAGAGACAGAGAGGCCACCTGACCGTGTCACTCTGGCTACTGGCATGTATGTACAAGTTGTCAAACGTCAACAACAGCTTTCATTCTTCTGCTATCTCTTCTGTCATGCCATCAGAATTGTGGAAGTGATGGATGGCGTGAACTGTAACAGCCATTTTGGACCACAAGGTAACCTTGAGAACGGAGTTAAACAATACAGACTATGACATGGAGACACAGAAAACCAGCTGCCTAATGACCATGGGGCATGTCTAGACTTGTCTATGTGTGATCAGAGCTTATGTGTTCAGACACCGTTAATTTCAGATATTCTTTCCTGTCTAGAGGCTTTTAGTGCAGGTTGATAAACTCAGTGATTGTGATTAGTTTGGACAAATACAGTACAGTTCATCTGGATGCCACTTTCTACAAAAAGAACACACACAATCAGATTATTTTACTTAGAAAACAACTAAGTTTAAAAAATAAAAAAGTCTGTATCTATAATTAAATGATATGAAGATAGACCAAAATATCCTCTGAGGAGAATTTGTAAGATTTTGTTGTTATTTGTTAACACTTCCACATTCTCCAATACAATGTTTATTTTTATAACTCATTCTTCTCTAACCTTGAAGAATCAGAAATAACTAAATAAGACTCAACTAAATAGACACCACTAAAATGGAACCTGGTTAGAAAAGGTGCTGGTTGACCAGGTGACAAAACACCATTCTTCTTCTTTCTGGCCACTTTGCCTATTGTAACATTTTAAGAGGTGACAAAATGAAATTTAAACACTAGCAAAACCAATGTTTGATGAAACTCCTACTATCTCATTTTACACTAGATAAGCAGACTACAACTAGCTCTGCTATTCTTGCCACTGGCAGGAGATAGGGACCACAACACAGTTCTGGAGCACAATTTCCTGCCATGATTTTTTGTTTCTGGGCTCAGTATAAAAACAGTGGTAAATTACTCAGTCACTGCAAATATTCTGGTATTGGTGGAATTTCAATTTCTTAGAGCTAGTTTATGTTTGAGGAGAAATATATTTGATAAACTCTGTAACTAGGAAGATGCATTTTATAATTCAATTGATTGTTAAGCCTTATTTCTCTGATTTAAAATTCAAGCCAAATATACAAATTTACTGTTGGAAGTTTAGAAAACCTACTATAAACCTGCTATCTGTTTAAAAAGTCCACAGAAGGAACAACCCCGGTAGCCCCACTGAAAACAACGGCGTACCATGGGAAGCATGGGCGTTTCCCTTTGGCCTTGCAGCCCTTTACCTGCAGTCGCAATGATCCTAGCTTCTATCTCAGACATGTCAGCACTCATCCTCTTGCCCTCAGAAGTCGGGGGCAAGCTCTCCACACTGCTTCCACGAGATGCTCCCAAGCTCAGCCGTCCGGATTCACTCTGTTAAAATTATAGGTCAATCTCAATTACTGAAGTTCTTTTTATGTAGAGATCTAGGGCAGCCAAAGAGGAAGATGACAGATGGATTTTTATGACTATGGTACTGTTCTGAAAGAGGGAATTTTATACTGAGAGGGAGCTAACAAAGGAGAGCAAGCTCAGATACATGTCGCTCAAAGTAATCAAACCAACAATGGCCACAATACAATCAACCTGAACAGGATAAAATGGTAGTCTGATGAGAACTCCTTAACTGGCCCACAGAACCAAACTGTATTTCACACTGTTCACAGGACCCTTAGCTAGGGATGGATCACATGGAGGAAGGGGCAGGCACTGGCAAGAGCAACAACCAGCAGAAAGGAAAACAGCTTGTTTGGTAACAAATGGCAGCAAAATTTCATGTCTCTCACCATAAGCTCATTTGTCTGGTGCAGGAAGGAAACTTAGGATTGTTACATACAAGACAAATAATAGACGCCTTTAGCATAATGCTGTGACTACTAGAAAGGTAACCATGCAACTTTATTTTTAATAACAAACCTGTTGCTTTGCCTGGTTTTTCAACAGTTTTGACTCTAAGCGTTTAATAGTATCATTTGTGGCAGGGACTTGTTCCATATTAGTGTCACTTTTATTACTGGTATTTGTAGAAGCGATGTCCATGAATGAGCCTAGGAAAGCAGAAACATTTATGACTTAAGGTTGAGAATGATACCAATGCCTCATTCAATAACTGACAAGATACACATAAAAAAGACTTCCACACCAATGGAGACATCTTAAACAAGCCCACTGTAAATAAAGATTACAGACAACACAATAAAGAACCATCAGTCTTCAAAACAGATGAGACTAATGTAAGGGTTCGCCTGAAGTAGAACAAAGGGTTCACTAGCTGAGATGGGGAGACCAGAGGATGAATGAGTTTGGAGGACCTCCTCAGAACTCAGTTTGGAAAGCATTGTTTGAGTCCCTACTAGAACTCATGTTCTGGATCTATGAGGGTGGAATTCAGATATAAGATGAAACAAATATTCTTTCTCATCTGGTCCCAGGCACTTCAGGAGCCACAGTTTACCATGCAGACATGGCCAAGTCCAAGAACCACACCACAAATAAGAAATCCCCAAACGGCACAGGATGGCATCAAGAAACCCAGCTAAAAAGATACTAATGTCTTAAGGATTGACTTCAAGCTCCTCAGGAACATACACTTTGCCAAAAAGTGCAACAAGAAAGGCTGAAAAAGATGCAGACAAACAAAGCAAAGATGAGTGCACATGCCGAGGTCATTAAGGCCCCTTGTAAGGCCCAAGGTGGTTAAGCCCAAGGTGCCAAAGGGTACCAACCATAAACTTAGTCTTCTTGCTTTCATCGCTCACTCCAAGCTTGGGAAGCAGACTTGAAGCTACATGGCTAAGGGTTGTAGGCGCCACCAACCAAAGCCCAAGGTTTAAACCACGGCTGAGGCTGCAGCTGCAGCTCCAGCTCAGTCTCCCAAAGGTGAAGGTCCCATAGAAAAAGCTTCTATCAGCCAATATGAAGCTAGATGGACTGATGTGATATACCCACACACTATTTACAGATGGTCATTGCCCTAAGCTGTTTTTATAAATAAACATGAGGCAAGCTCTCCTGAGGGAGCGCAGGGGTGGGGGTGGGGGTGGGGGAAGACGGGACAAAGTCCTGGTATTAGAAGAAGTAACCAAGGAGATGGAGATGACTAGCTAAGTGAATAAGCCAATGGCTGAGCTCTTGGCACTCTAGCACTTATAGCTGAGGAAATGTGGAACGACGAGCAAAGGAAGCCAAGAACAAGCTGGGGACAGTCTCAGAGACATAGTTTGTATAGCATTCCCAAAGTCCTGGCTTTCACTTGTTTTGCAAAACAAAATAATAGCAAAACAATAACTACCACACAACCCCTAAGTGACCAGAAATGTAATGTGAAATTCAGATTAGTATTAGGTCCTGCACAGCAACTTTATAGAGTGTAAGGAGAGTGATGAATGCACCCAACATTCATTAGCATCAACTGTGACTATAAAATCACATTCATTTGCTGTAGTTATACAGAGATAACTGGTGACCTCCAGGAGAATAATTCTGCAGTAGTAGTTGTAAGAGAAGTCCAAGTGAAGTTGATGCTAGAGAATGGGAAGAGGGGAGCTAGTGCATCTGAATACACTGTATTTGCTTTGGAAATGCTCCCAGTGGAAAGGCGAAGTAATGAGAGAAGAGAAAGCTATCTCTGCTGGGAAGGGTAGATAGGGCATAATGTACAAGCATAGCGTCTTGCCTCTGACTAGAAACATGGGCAGTCAGTTGTAAAAGACAGAAAACAGAGAAGGTGGGCACTGATCCATGTAGCTACGAAGACTCGGGGAACTTGTAGGAGCCGTCTTCTGATGACTCAAACATCCTTAAACAGAAAACAAGGTCAGACTACCTCCGGGACTAGAAAGACAGTTGAGCTTTTAGGAGAGGAGCTGGGTGACCGCACAGTGGCACTAAGCATTCACCTGAGGACAGTCAGTGTGTGCTGTCCTCAGCCACATTCGGGTCAGGAAGAAGCTGAGAGCCAGTTAGGCCTGGAACTTAGCTAAGCACATGGGAGAGAGGAATGCCACCGAGTAGGATTCCCGATGGATCATCATTGACCAGAATGAAGTGAAGGATGAAGGAAAAAAGAGCCTCCGGGAATTGAGGGTCAGTGAAAAGGTGGCACCATCAAGGACTGAAAATCAGAAGATGAAAAAGAGGAAAAAAACAAAGGGAGTTCTGGAAAAGTTCACTGTGGAATTTAAGGGCAACTCAAAGGTTTTCAGTAAAACTGAATTTAAGCATCATTAGCTTAACAAAAACTTCAAACCAAATCAACCATCTCAAAGTGGGGGAAAGAGACTAATGAAAATATTTATTGGCAAAAGGTGAAATTTTAAAGTGCAGGGTACATACATATTGACATGTACAAGTGTATCTCTAGATGAAATCAAATAAGAAAATGTCATTTATTTTGTAAAGTGCAATTTCTCTAAGTTGAGTGCTAGTTCTACTAATTTTGATAACTTCAAACTACCACTTCTACTTTATATTTCAGGAAACTTCTAATTAAAGCAGTTTCTTGCATAAGTCTCTTTAGAAAAAAACCAAAAAGCAGAACCGAGTTAGTGAAGAAATCTAATGTTCCCAGTAATCTGCAGTCCTGTTTGACTCAGTGGTATCCACAGAGAAACTGCTGGATGTGGTGGCATGTATCTAGTCTGAGAATTCATGAGGTTTTTGAGGCAGGATCACGACTTTGAAGTTGGCCTGAATCATACAGTGAGTTCTGGGCTATCCTGGATTCAAAGTAAAACTTTATCTCAAAAAGATGAAATTAAGAATCACAGCAACATAATATTCAACTTTAGCCCTAACTAAGCAGGAACTCGAGACACGGAAGCAGGTCTTAAATAGCTCTTTAACCTCAGGACCATCATGCAGGAAGCACCTGGCAACTCAAACTGCACTGAATCCAGAGAAATGAGGAATGAATTGCAAACATGGGCATCATTCCTTTTCTCACGACAGACTTCAGGGACAGAGGGGATCCCGACGTTGCGCTGCCGTCGTCCGTTTACCTGTGCTGGTGGCTGAGTTGCTCTGCCCTTCATCAGAGTACTGACAAGGATACTGTAACGGCTCGTCCGCTCCTGGAAAGTACTGTAGTAAAGCAAGCCACAGTTTAAAATGCCTTCAGTACAGGGTAAACCCTGTTACCCAAGGGCACATCGACATCACTGCTCTAATTTAAGGAGCATGAGAGGCAGACACAGCTCTGCTCTCCCTCCCTCAGGTGTGTACCGAATGTGGAGCAACTTCCTTCAGAAAGCTGGCTGTGGACAGTGCCATCTTCCTATGTAAGCACTGAGATGACTTGGAACAGTGACATATACTGAAAACTGTCGCAAGGACTGTTAGTCTGACAACTGGCAGTGAGCACCTCTGAATCACCTTTAGAACCAGTATTTTAAACATTAAGAACATACCTTATGGAAGCCCCCTTATGAACTGGGGACATAATACTGAAATTATTTACCTAACAGTGAAAGCAAAATTTAGGGGAAGATTTTGTTTTTTTTCAAATTAGACAAAATATGGGTGAACAGTTACAATTTGACTTATACAACCTAAAGTTTAGGTGGACAAACTTGAGTCAAAGCTACCACTTATAGCTCTTGTTGAAAAAAATAATCTATTTTCAATAAAGGGAAAAAAAAGCCCTAAAATATTTGAAATAATCCTAAAGTGTTAAGAAAGGTAGAGTAGGGAATTTGATTATCTTTTAAAAGGGTTCTTCTAAATTAATTCCATCAGGCCTAGAAAAGAAGTTGAGCTTTTATTGGCATCTAAAAACATGCAATCAAAAGCCAAAACAGGAGACATTAAAATTACTCAAATACATGTTTCTTAAAATAACTCCCCAGCACACTAGAAATGACTGTATTTTGATGAAAAGCTGACGAACTTAGTTCAGTTCAGCACGTTATTGACCACATTAATCACATGTAGGCACTGAGAAGTTGTAGATACCTACATCTCTCATACACTCTGGTGCCCAGGAACAAAATGCTTATCTATAAACGTTAGTACGGGACAGCGATCCCAGACACCTCATCTAACCATCTTGCCATTACAGAGAGCTAAATATTTTTCTAAAGTAATGTTTTCTCTTCTGATAATATAAGTAATAAATGCCTATTCTAACTTTAAAAGCTAGGAAAGTATAATGCAGAAGTAGTTCCCATTCCTTCACTTTAAAAGCCCATTAAAACTTGGTATATATTGAAGTCCCCGCAAAGCCAAAGCCCCTCAAAAGAAGGATTATACCCGCATCAAGTGAGTCATTATTTTCACAATTTCCTCCATTGAAGGGCGCTGAGAAGGGTCCTTAGACCAACAGCGGGTCATCAAACTCTCAATGGGCTTAGGTAAATTTTTGATCAGTGGGGGTCGAGTACCTATAATTGAAAATTAGAAGAAGAAAAGAATTATCTACCAAAGATCAGTGCAAGATTTTTATAGTTTATTTCCAACAATATCTGAATTAGCATTTGGGGTCTTTTAGTTTACTGCTTATTGTATCTATATATTTTCACAAAGGAAAAACTATACCAAAGTTATATTAAATTTTGTAACACATGGTGATAATAACAGAGAGAACTAAGACTACTTCACTTGGGCTAGGTGTACACCTTTACTCAGTGCTTGTGAGGCAGAGGCTGGCAAAACACATGGCTTCTAGTTTAGCTGGGACTGCAGAGTGAGACTCTGTCCCAAAACCCAAGCTGTACTGTCACAAGCATCCTTTCAACAAACAGCAAAGGCCAAATGCACTAACTAAGCAAAACAAGTAGCTGACTTGAGGGAAGATGAATTTTCAGACTACAAAATTTCAAATGTGTTTGAAAAAAATCTTCCATTTACAGAAAGTGGTCAACCACAGTGTCACACTCACTGACTTTGCTCAGCTGTGGTGTCACACTCAGTCTTCCCTCAACCAGTATAGACTCACTGACTTCCGTAAGCATGGGTCACACTGACGTCCCTCAAGCATGTTGTTGCACACACTAATTGCCTTCATCTACAATGTTATGCTTGCCCACTTTCCTCTGCTGCATTGTTACACTCACTGGTTGGAGTTAACCGTTGTACAGGATGAAAAGTGCCAACTTTTTTTATAATTTATTAAGTCTGCAATAGCATTAGTAAGCTTCCCCCACTCAAGAGTGGCTTCAGATACAGTAAGATTTTCATACGCTAATCAGTCAACAAGTTAGTTCTTTTACCCTGTACCTCATTGCCAATCATTTGCTGAGAAATGACAGACAGAGGAGAAAGCACACTGTCTTGGTCAGGGCTCCTGTATTTTCTACAGTGACACTACAGGATGTAATAAAGTTGGCAGAGGAAATTGATACGAAAGCTAAGATTACTCTGATGGTTTTGTTCGGCTCGTCTACAAACACTTAAAAGAGTTAGACAGGTTGTTTGCTCTTTGATCACCTGTGGACTAATATACAAACATGTACCCTCTGGAATGATTAGAGGCATGTGAAGAAACAGTGATGCTGCAGTTCCTTCATAAAGAGTTTCTTTATCAAAGAAAATGTGAAGCACCTATTAGTGAGGAAGATACCCTAACACATCTGTGAACAGAAGCATCACTGGAGGTCAGAGACATAAAACTGTGCCCATTAAATCACTATGATGAAAAGTAGGAGCACCTGAATCAGAAGGACCTGCATTTGGACCCCAGCTCCATCACTTACTACTTAGGATGTTAGTACATGTAAGTACTGTTGAGAATATACAAATAAAACGTGAGAAGCACTGAATGTTGTGTCCCTTTGAGCTCAAATAATAAATTACCAGCAGTTTTGCGTTTTCTCCTTGATGAGAGACTTGTTTCCCCAGGACAGAAGGGGACTAGCTTCCCAACTATCTTAAAGATATGAGAGATCTCATTTACCTACTTTCCTGTAATGCTTCTCTATCCCCGAGAGAGACTAAAGGTGCTGGCTAAGTACTGATAGTCTTTTCCTAATATCTGATGTTGGCAGCCTCAGCCCTATGCAGAGGAGTCTAAATTCTCCCCATCAGAACAGGAGACAAAGAAAGGTATGGAGAGTGCTAAGGGAAGGTGATCTGGTATACATGGTCTACATTTCAATGTCAGGTATACATGGTCTACATTTCAATGTCAGGTATACATGGTCTACATTTCAATGTCAGGTATACATGGTCTACATTTCAATGTCAGGTATACATGGTCTACATTTCAATGTCAGGTATACATGGTCTACATTTTAGTGTCAGGTGTACATGGTCTACATTTCAGTGTCAGGTGTACATGGTCTACATTTCAATGTCAGGTATACATGGTCTACATTTCAGTGTCAGGTGTACATGGTCTACATTTCAATGTCAGGTGTACATGGTCTACATTTCAATGTCAGGTATACATGGTCTACATTTTAGTGTCAGGTGTACATGGTCTACATTTCAGTGTCATGTGTACACGGTCTACATTTCAATGTCAGGTATACATGGTCTATATTTCAATGTCTGGTATACATGGTCTCTGGGGAAGAGGATGGGAATGGCTTTCCAAATAGGAAATATACAAAATATATTAAAGAAAAATTTCTTTTGACAAACCGTTATGAACAGCCCACATGATTCGGAAAGCTGGGCCACCAATCTCATCAAAGGGTTTCCGGCGTGTTATCACTTCCCAAAGAATAATACCCCAGCTGAAGACATCACACTTTTCACTGTAATTGCTACCTACAAAAAAAGGCAGTGTAATCTTGAGACCTGTTCCATAGAAATCACAGAAACAATTAGTTTCAAAAATTTTAAAGGAATGGGTATTTTGGATAAGAGACTGTCACACACAGAGTTAAGCAATTACTTTCTTAAATTTTTCAAAATACAGTTTAATGAATTAAATATAAACAATATACTCAAAATCTACAGGAGAAAGTCATTTTCTACTTTTTCAACAAAATACATTGGCCTTTCTTCTTCTGTGTGTAGACTGACCTCTTTTATAGACATAGTTAGAAACACCTTTCTATTTCTTTCTGTAAGTTTTCAATTCCTCTTTTAGAACAAGGTTTATTTAACTTTATTTTATGTGTATGAATGATGTTTTGCCTGTATGTATGTCTCTGTACCATGTGTGGCAAAGTAGTCATCAGGCACCCTGGATCTGGAGTTATAGACCTTTGTAAGCCTTCTGTGGGTGCTGGGGATTGAACCTGGGTCTTCTGCAAGAGCAGCAAGGGCTCTTTGCCTCTGAGTTATTGCTCCAGCTCCTCGATTTCCTTTAAGAGTGCTTGCTTGGAGATGGAAGCAAGGGTCGTTTTCATACAAAGCATACGTTCTGTGATTGGACTATATCCCCAGCTCCTGTAATTTGTTACCTTAATACTTCTCCTGCTCTGTGACAGACAGTATTCTTTGCCATCAGAGTAAAGCACTGTTTTAATTTAGTGGCTTCCCCCTTAATATATAGTTAAAATTCTTAATTTAAAAACCACAAAGAAAACTTAAATGATTAAAATTATGAGTGTCAAATGAAAACTAAGCAGATTATGAACAAAACTGTACTACTAAGACAGGATACATCAACATTTTATATATATACACACACCAAACTACCATCATCAACAAAAAATCCATACCCCAATTATTATAATGATAGATCTGCATGCAAAGAAGTACACAATAATATAGAGTTGTCACACATAGCAATCTAATTTAGGCTACAGCTGCTGCCTGATGACACCTTTCAGAAATTTAGAAATTTACATAACCTAATCGTCTAGGCTTTGTTGCCTTCAAAATAGAAATGACAATTACTCTGCATAACAAACCCCTTTGCTTTATTTACTACAATATTGTGCCACTCTAATGCATAGAAAGTGACATCAAATAAGTGACAAAATTACTAGAAATGGGACCTGCATTATCCAGATGAAAGAAAGGCATTATTTAATCTTATGTAATTAAACATCTTTAGTCCAACACTGCTTTTTTGTTTTTTGAGACAGGGTCTCTTTGTGTAGCCCTGGCTGTCCTGGAACTCACTATGTAGACCAGACTGGTCTCAAACTCAAGGAGATCTGCCTACCTCTAGTCCAACAGTTTGTAATTGGCCTTCAAGGAGTAACAGTGCTAATCTAGTGACAAGTTGCATAACATTTCCTTTCTCTGGGGGTGGCTAAACACAAAGCGTCAAAAAAACTTTAAAATTCACCAAAAGAAAGAGAGGGAGGGAGGGAGGGAGGGAGGAAGGGAGGAAGGGAGAGAGAGAGAGAGAGAGAGAGAGAGAGAGAGAGAGAGAGAGAGAGAGAGAAAGAAGCAAAGCTCTACCCAGCGATGATGGCGCACGCCTTTAATCCCAGCACTCTGGAGGCAGAGGCAGGTGGATCTCTGTGATCTGTGAGTTCGAGGCCAGTCTGGTCTACAGAGCAAGTACTTCGACAGCTAGGGCTACACAAAGAAACTCTGTCTTGAAAAACAAAATAAAACAACAACAAAACAAAAAGAAAAGCAAAGCCCCTAAGTAGAGTCTGATTCTTGAATGTGTTTTGAGTATTATGGCATTCATACAAATGGAGATTCACACAAAGCCCATTTCTTTAGCTCAGTGTCTCTCACTTAAAAGAGAACTTGTTTTCAGACAGAAACTTAAATATACGGACTAATCTTAGGATGTCTGAGTGAGCTACGGGGATGTAAAAGAAGCAAATGTTAGCTTACTCTTTACGGGTACCATACCTATACCCACAGTCCTTTTAAGGCATGCCCTTAACCTAAACCTCAGCACTCTTAATTTTTAACTGATAGCAAATCAGTGCAAAGATACAGTTCATTCTCCATATTTAGGCATATACACCCTATTAAAAAGTCTCCATAATCATTGAACCACTGCTCCCAGGGGAAATACAGAACTAGGTTCCTATGTGTCTTTGTCAATTAATCAATATATGTCCTTGTCTCGTGTGTGTTTAAAGACTCTTCCGCTAACACTCCCGTAGTTCATTAGTGTCGAACTCACGGCACTCTTGAGCATGTTGGAGAGGACACCCGCTAACACATATTTTCATGTACCTTACATATTCAAAGCCTTCTTGGACTTAGGCAGCACTACTCCTGGGGATAGTGTGAACAGGAAAATCACCATGACCACCACCAACACAAAAAGGGAAAGCCTGGGTCTAAATAAACTGCAAAAGGGTCCCTTATTCCCCTCATCAGAGAAACAACCACGGACAGTGCTGGGTATGACTCAAAATGTGTACTGTTGTACAAGAGGACCTTACTTCTGGAATAGTTCTGAAAGCGTTTCAACTAAAGGTTAGCAAGTAGACAGCTTCCCAATTATGCAACCTGTGAACAATGAGGATTGGCTGTACATATGTGTGAATCTGCACAGAAAATGCCAATTTAAATTCTGCCATAAAATTTGGAATCTTAGGCTAAAGTCATTTAAGACCCCTTTATGCACTATTCAGAAGTACACTACATATAGTGCTGTCAATGCATCCTGGATTTACATAAATAAGGCAGATTACCAACCATATCATGCTTTTATGATTATACCTTCAAAAACTTCAGGTGCCATCCAAGCAGCACTCCCTTTATTATTGGTCATGTGCGTCTGGATGTCACAAGCTGTACCAAAATCGCAGATTTTCAGAACTGTCCCTCCTGCAACCAGCAGCAAGCTATTGTAAAAGATTCAAAAGTCACAATGTCAGTATTTGATTTTACAGTAAAAGAAGAGATAATTATAGAACTGGAAAAAGCCAAGTTAAACGAATGCTATTATTAAACTTCTATGAAATGCTACTTGGTCACTGAATAATGGCCTAACAGCTTGGAGGAATATCAGGAAAAATTAAATGGTCATAACCTAGAGGACTTGGGGAGATCATCATATTCAAATTTTGATGTCTCCATCGTTAGTCCCATGACGTTTCCTGACCAAACACCCCTTTGGTTCAGCTGGATACAGGTTTAACAGCTTCCTAGAGTGCAGCACTGTAGTGTCCTAGAGTAGGAGTTTAATCACAAACATTTATTTCTAAGAGAACAGCAACATAACATGAAACAAATTATCTAACTGAAGATAAAGTAACAGATCAACACAGAAGGAAACCAATAGTATAGGTTTATGTGTTTTTGCAGTGTAGGAAATTGAACCATGAGACTTGTGTATGCCAGACAAATGCTCTATCACTGAGCTAGACCTCCATACCAATGATTCTTATTTTATGTGTTTATTCAATGATTAATCTCAATACCATTTCTGAATTTAGAATGGTATTGGGGAGGAGGACTATGAGTCGTGTATAGTTACGATAGCCTAAATGCTAGCAATGTTTCAGAACTTCGGCTGCCTAGGTGCTAGGACTCAAATACAACTACCAAAGAGAATCTATTTACTTACAAATTTTACTTTTGATAAGAAACAGAAATAGAGATGGGTCATAAAATGTGCATAACCATACTGGAGTAACTATTCAACAGAAGCAAATGAAAACTTGCTGTAATTATACATCCTATTAACTTCTTGTATGTAATGTTCTACTTAAACTCTAGCTAGAGATTTAGAAAATTCTTTTAATTCAATGTGATTATAATAAGCAAATAAGCCACAATTTACAATGTCATACTACCAAACACTTTTGTCATATTTTAACTTTCCTATGCATGCAATTCAACAACAAAATTTCTGTCTCATTATTTTGTCTAGATTATTGTTCAACCCTTTTAAAGGTTCTCTAAGTATCAGGATTCTCACTCACTATGGTGAAATTTGGCCTGTTTGCATCTCTACCCAGATTCAGAAATGCTTCTGCTCAGTCTCTAAGAACAAGAACACCACTGGCACAGTTCTGCAGTGTCCACCATGTGGGACACTGTTCTTGTTAAGAGTGCAGCAGGAACAGTAACTCAGACTTGTCTCAGCTCTCAGGAAACTATGCAGGAGCAATTTTATACAGTACAAGTAGAGAATGGGACTTACAGGCTAATAGATTCTAATTATAATGTAGAGCTGCAGTTAATTAAAACATCCCCCACAGACAACATTCTAAAATGTAAGTTTAGATAAACAGCTAGATGATAAACATTTAAGTAAAAATAATCATGTAAATAAAAAGGAAGAGAAAAGAGAAAGTCAAGAGTGACAATTACCTTGACTTAGGGATGAATTGGGTTGGCAAGAGGGGAGAAACCAGTGTCATACCATTAAAACTTACTTTGGAGGCTTGAGGTCCCTGTGAATTAGTGCTTTGGGCTGCATGCTGTGCAGATAAGCCACTCCTTGGGAACACTGTAAACACCAACTCATGGCATGGGCAGCAGTGTAGTAAGGCAATGGTTCAGCACCATGCAGCACTGTAAGAGAAAGGCACAACAAACTAAAAAGAACTTTATTGCATGTAACATGGAACAATATAAATGCAAGCACCAGCAGAACACAAATGGGAATCTTTCACAAATATTTTAGACTTGTTTCTAAGCCTTTTCTAGATTAAAACAACATGTTTAAGAAATTTTAGTAGATAACTTCCAAATGGCTATTCAAATAAAAGAAATAAATACTACCATACTTTTAAAATTGAGTATCTTTCATACAATCACATAAATTATAAGCAAACCTATTCATTATGAGGGTGGAATAGAGAAACAGTAAAATAAGATGGCCATATCAGATGCTTACAACTATCCTGTGTATTGTAGCTAAAAACTAGTAATTCTTTCAAATAAAATTAGAGTGCTATATACAAATTAACAATGAAGAGCATATCAGTGAGTTTAACTAAATGTTTACGTAAAATAATGGTAACTTAAAGTAAATGCTGTCGATTTTATAAAGCTTATAGGGACAACTCACACATATATGAGGTTGGTATTTGTAGGTTGACAGCTTTGTTCCACAAGGGTAATACAAAGTTTTCTTTCACGGTAACTGTGGTGGTTTGAATGAGAAGGACCAGTATAGACTCCTATGTGTACAAATTTGGCCTCCATATGATGGAACTGTTTGGGAAGGATTAGGAGGAGGAAGCAGTCAATGGAGGCAGGCTTTGAGATTTGAAGACTCAGCCATGCCAGTGTGCTCTCTGCCTCCTGCTTTCAGATAAAGATGTAAGTTCTCAATGGTCCCAGCTAACATGCTTGCTGCCACAATACCACACCCTTTGAAACCAAAGCCCAGTTAAATGCTTTCTTTAGTAAGTTGCTTTGCTCACAGTTACAAAAATAGGAAAGTAACTAAGACAGTAACAATTTAAAATGCTCTGTGAAGTGAATTTTCACCATTTTATGTTTTGAAAAGAACGCACAATAAAGCATGGTAAGATGAAATATAGCTCAAGAGTTCTAAAATGAAGGCTCAAAACTAAAAAGATAGAAAAATGACTGAACACATTTTAAAATCTATTTAAAAAGCAACTGTTACTTCAGGCTTTGACCATAATAAAATATTGTTAACTTGAAAAATGTATATAAATGTCATAGCATCTTTTTTGCCCTAAGTCCTTAGCAGTGAAAAAGAGCAAACAACAAAATGAACTCTGAACTCTGATGGCAGATTGTGAAGGTCAATAGGTAATTTAGTTTTCATTAAAAGCTTTCCAATTGCTTCAATCTACTAGCTAAAAGCAGGTTTAGCTGATACTCACCGTTGTACAAAGAGCCTCCTTCAGCATATTCCATCACAAGACACACCTAAAGGGAACACGCCAGAATTACTGGAGTGACACTATTGGGCCCTCCCTGCAGATAACTTACTTCAACTGTCTGACTGCCCTGAAAATGATTCCTTTAAAAAAAACCCAGAGCCAGATACTGGGGTAAATGCTGAAAGATCAGAGACAAAGGAACAAGCCACAGCCACTTCTCTCCTCACCAACTCCATGAATCATGACTTGTCTCTGAGTCCTCAGCCAAAGGCTCTTCTTGTTCCTGTCTCCCCAGCCATTTCACTTCCTTCCTAGTGCTAGGACTGATGGCGTGTGTGCTTCCCAAATATTGGTAGCAAAGGCATGAGATCTCCAGAGTTGAGATTAAAGGTGTGTGGCTCCCAAGCACTGGGATTAAAGGTGTGTGCAACCACTGCCTGGCCCTGTTTCTCTCCTAGACTGAATCATCTCATGTAGTCCAGGGTGGCTTTGAACTCACAGATATCTGGACAGATCTCTGCCTCCCCAGTGCTAGGATTAAAGCTATGTGCCACCATTGCTTGGCCTCTATGTTTAATTTAGTGGCTGGCTCTGTCCTTTGATCCTCTGGCAAGCTTTATTTGATATACAATATGTATGTATGTATGTATGTATGTATGCATGTATGTATGTATGTATATACATACGGATCACAAGGCCAAAACAGACTCACAAGACCTTTTGAGGACCTTCTCCAGTGCTAATAAAGGCATGTTCTAGGACATCAAGTCCTAGAACAAGGTGAGTTACTGGCAGTGTAGGTTGGCAAGGACAGACAGATTACTACTCCATGACAGCGCAGGCTTTTATTCCTATGGGGTCTAGTATAGGAAGAAGAGCCCACTGCTTGCTTACAGGGCAGGAAAGAGGAAGGGGAAAGGATTGAAAAGTTTCCTTTTGTGGCCCCTCATTGGCCACTGTCAGGTTAGCTAAGGAAATAAGACGAGTGATAACATAAGGAATGTTAGGTGATCTCTCTTGGCCAGCAATTACTGGGGTCCATAGGTGGGGAAGGAAAGAATTTAGAAAAACAAATTATATTAGTTCTGGAAATTAAATTAGTTTTGAGAACTGTTGTTTACACAAGATGAAGGAGCTTTATAAAATGGTGTGGCCAAAGCTAACAGGTACCTGAGACAACTCCACTAGCATACTGTTGTGTTAAGACTAGACACAAATGAAATGCAGGAAGTGTAACATTTTCAGAAATAAAGCTAAGACAGAGCAGATCAAAATAGCTTCACATAGTATATAAACTGTATACACTTGCCATACTGTTTCCTACGGGCTTATAGAACAATAGGAGGAACACTTACTGGATTCAAGCAGGCTCCATACAACTTTACAATATTAGGATGGTTCACACGTGATAACTGCCGGAGCTGTAACAAATTATGGATTCTTAAAAAGTGCTAGTTTTTGAGGTACTTATTTTACCATGTTGTTGAACTCTTACTGTCATATAGACCATCTGTTTAAATCATTCAGCAACATCTGTTTACCAGCTAGCAAGCACTATGGAAATCCCCAGTCCCTGCCTGGAATCCCTGTCCTACAGTTCAAGTGGGAACACAGACATAATCAAATATACTAAGACAGAGAAATCTTTAAACCATGCACAAAGTGCTGTAATGGGAGTTAAGAACAAGTCAGGACAAACAGAAGAAACAAGCTGCCAAAAGTCAGGGCATTATCCCAGATATGGTATTGACCGAGTCACCCACACCGGAAGCTGTGCTACTTCATTAGAGCTACAGGTGATCAATTTCCCTATTCTGTATGTGCCCCTGGATTTCTCTGACTCTGAAGATAGGTACTATTACTTCCATTTTAAATATGACACCTTGAAGTTAAGTTCCAGAGAGAATAAAACAGCTAAGCAGATAAAGATTCCATAGCCAGGATTTGAACTTCAGTTTATCTGACATGACATACACACTCTTTCCATTTTCTCTCTTCGAGTTACTACAGAGAGCTCCCGTCCTGTCCTGTGTTCTCCCGCCCCCACCCTGACTTTTTCTTTTATCCAGTCACATGCTACTGGCTCATGGGAAGCCCACTAAGGTCTCTTAACCTTTTTATCATAGGCCACTGGACAGTTTTTTTTTTTTACAGTCGACATTCATGATTTTTTTGTCCTAACAGAAACTGTTATTTATTTATTGCATATAAATATATTCCATCTTGGTAAAACTCTAGAGTGAACTTCACAGAGCACATTATTCAAGCATTTACTCCTGTTTTCTCTGAGTCTTATAAAGTAGGTGAAATTTTTTGTTGTTGTTTACAAGGCATAAACTCAGAAGGATGATGAGAATCTGAAATGAGACAACAGTATACAATTTTGGAAGTTGTCAAGCTAGAAACTAGTAATAACCGACCCAGCAGACCTACAAACAAATCACAAACAAGCAGTGAGAACAAGAGAAGGAACATGATTTACTTCACAAAACCTCGTTATGCAGAAGAAACTCAAAGTAATAAAATTGATGTTACAAAGGGTTTACCAATGGCCTTGCTTAGCAGATAGGAATCACACAAAGTAGAATTTAGCTAAGGGATCACTGCCTCCAAAATACCCCAAAGATAAATAGTGTGTGAACCAGCCTGTTAGAGATAAACAAAATTTACAATGCTGGATGTAAACATTTGCTCACAAGGATTCACCAGCGATTTACGCCCATCCCCACATAACATGCCTCTATCTGGCAGCTCGGGGGCAGCACAG
This sequence comes from Peromyscus maniculatus bairdii, assembly GCF_049852395.1. NCBI lineage: Eukaryota > Metazoa > Chordata > Mammalia > Rodentia > Cricetidae > Peromyscus > Peromyscus maniculatus. The sequence continues at coordinate 57,262,580 of NC_134853.1, read as the reverse complement.
GGTCACAACCATTGTTAAGTCCCTGGCTGCCATAAAGCCCTCACTTCTCTTCTTGAGAAAAACGTAATTCAGCCGGATGAGCAAGAAGACCCTGGATAACAACCATATGAAAAGAAAACTCTGGTGCTGTGTAAATCTCCCATGTGCATAAGTGGCCAGACTTGTGGTCTCCCGTGTTGTTTAAACTGTTCCAAGTGTAACCTGGGGCTGAGACCTAAAAGAGTAAGGATGACAACATATGTGAAATCAAAAGCCCACTGTGTATACAGTTAGAAAAATCTTCAATTTGAGGCAGGCTCCTCTTCAGGTGCTAGCCACAGCTGGCCCCGCTTTTTCCGTAAAGAGCTTTTCCTTTATTAATCTCTAAGTGGTTGGAGTAGCTTCTCACTAGTAAGGTGTATTATTTCTACAACATTATAAGAGATTCTTAATTTTAGGTAATGGGAAAGAATACCATTTCAAAATTAAAATACACTACCTTGAAACAGATTTGGAGTCCAAGGATGAAAAACACACTCCTATGGCACTACCTTCAGTTCAATCAAATTTGCTGAGGTTCACATACACAGAAAAATGAAAACTCAGAAACAATGTCTTTATCACCTTAAGATCAGAGTATCTCTGGTGAAGAATCTGGACAGAAATGACATTGCAGCTTACCTCCACAATGAAAGCCTTCCTCTCGGATTCACTTTCTATCTGTTTAATAGCAACATCTTTTGCTCTCCACTTAGCTTTGCAAACTACTCCAAAGGCTCCTCTTCCGACAACCTTAATTAACAAACAAAAAAACCCAAAATTCAGAAGCAGGCCCAGTTCAGTATGAAACAGGCAGTTTTTAAGTCTGATCAAAGGTTCAGAAACCACCACTATCTGAATTTTCTAAGAATAAATTTTTCATGAGACTGAGGATGAAATGCAGTTTTAATCTGTGAAATAAACCTCTTCATTCTCAAGCAAAAACAAAAAATACAAGACACAAAGCAATGTCTTAATCACAGAAGAAAATTAAAGGCAAGATGAATAAGTAGAGAAGTGGTTCAGAAAAAGAAAGATTAAAAAAGAACATATAATATTTTAAGAAATTAAAACGAGCTTTCAAATAACGAAATAGGGGTAGGGAACAGAGGGAGAAAGACTAAAGATACATATGATAAAAGACTCATTCCAAAGTACCCACAAAATGTGTTACTGTCTGTACAATGAAATAGTTAGGCAAGAAAAATAAACAAATATGGCTATATGCAACAACATGGATAAACCTGAAAAACATTATACTAAGTAAAAAACCCAAAAAAACCTTGACCCTCAATACCATATATTTCAAGGTTCTTTTATAAAATGCCTATGAGAAAAATCTGGAGACAGCGAGCAGATCCGTGGTTGCCTCAGAGTAGGATGAAAACTGGAATTAATATAAATGGCTACTGGGTATCCTGCCAAGGTGACGACGTGTTTGAGAGTTGACTGTGATTGGCTGACAATTGGATAAATTTGCAAAAGTCATTAAATCACACTTCACATAGGTGAGTTTTACTTTTAAAAAAGTTATAAGAATACAGATCAACCACATGCCATATTCTTGCTAAAACTAATGGCTATCACATGGGTACATTGCTCTGTCAAGCTGTTCTATTTTTAAAAATACTTGAAAAAATAAAAAAATAATAAAAATTAGCTTGATATCTGTCAGATCAAAATGATTAGACTGTTATTATGAAGGGCGTTAGTTAGGCATCATCATCTCCAATCTCCCACCTTCTATCTATCTAAGACTGTGGCACAGCCCTTTCCTTGGGCAAAAGTCCATCTCCATTCATCACATTTTTATATATTTTCTACTAGCGGGCACTGAGAGAGTGCTGTGCCCACATCCCTCTTTAGACAGCCTCAAGAGGAGGTGCTAATGTTCTCCTCGTGTTACACATAAAGTACACAGCTTTAAAGAGGCAAACTTACTCTCTCCAGTCTACATAGGGAACCAACAGTGGAGTACAGTCAATGGCAGGCAGCCCAACAATAGAATGTCAGTGGTTCTAACACCAGAAATCAGATGCGTGGTCCCTTGGTGAGCATTTCACTTCAGACACATTGATATAAAACTCCTTAAGAGCAAAGCTGACTGTAGCTAGAAATGATCAAAAGGTTGTTTTTAAAAAAATTTACATTGGGCCGGGCGGTGGTGGCGCACGCCTTTAATCCCAGCACTCGGGAGGCAGAGCCAGGTGGATCTCTGTGAGTTCGAGGCCAGCCTGGACTACCAAGTGAGTCCCAGGAAAGGCGCAAAGCTACACAGAGAAACCCTGTCTCGAAAAACCAAAAAAAAAAAAAAAAAAAAAAAAAAAAAAAAAAAAAAAAAAAAAAAAAAAAAATTTACATTGGATTACTCCACAGAGGAAAAAGGGAGATTCTAGGGCAGAAGCTATAACCTGGGGTGCATGGACAGTCTAGCCATGGCTCCAATTCTATTTCCTAAGTCATATAAAGCAGTGTGTATATTTCTCATACTCAGTGTTCACCATAAGATAGGAGCAGTGTGGTGTATTTTTCATGGATTAGCATGTTTAATACTCTTCTATTTTAAAGGTAAGCAGTCACAGGTTGCAACTTACCCACAATACACAGTAAGAAAGTATTCAGAAGCAGGATCTGAAACCTACAGCACATAATTACCACATGCTATGGGCTATACTCAGCTTAAAGGTAACCAGGCTGCCTCTAGGCAAGGTCCCAAGTAAGCCAGGTTCGTTTGGAGAGTTTTTCCATTTCCTCATCCTGGGCATTGAGGGCCCACTGTCTTGTTCTCCAAGCCTTAATAAGAACAAGAAGCCAACACTGGTGATTTATACTCACAACTCAGTTACTTTAACATCACTGGGAAATTGGCTTGAGTTTGAATGTTTCTGCCTACGTACTCACTCTTATTGCTAGGTACCCTGTTCACTCTGACTGCTAGATAAATTAACAGCTGAGTTTTTTTTTTTCTTGGCACTAAAGCAGAGATGCTTCTATTTTCCCTAGTGAGTATCTATAGAGTTCCTAAATTAAGTTTATCTACATGGGTCACAGAATCATAAACATTAAGTGTTGAGGGTTGGGTGTGAATTAGTGTAAGGAGCTGAAGCACTCATTTTTCCCACAGGAAATTAGCAGCAAACAGGTCTTACAAGGTTTCAACTTCATGGTCATAATAAACTAAGACGATGCACATAGATCAGCCTACCTGTTGACATTATTAATTATGAATGAATGATTATAAAGCAATTTAATATATTCCAACCATGTACCCACAGATGAATTAAAGTGACTAGTATTTAGCATTCTAAAGAATGTCAGACCCCAAATATTTTCTGTATTTATAGGTTATGTACTTGTCATAATTGCATTGAGTATGCATGACTATTTGTGACCCAAAAGTGCCACCTAGTGATGAAATGATGACTGACTGAGTTTTCAATTTAAACCATGAGAACAAAATGTGAGCAAATGGATACATGATAAACTCCCTTTTGCTTTGAATAATCAATTTTATGAAACAATCTGAAATAAAACTAGTCACTCTAAGAACCCATGGCCTTAAGAAATCTCCATTCTCATCTGAGTCATAAATTACTTCACATACACAGTTAAGTAACATGTCCTAAGTAATAGAGAAAAGCAAGATGTCAAAGTTGTGCATATTTACTGAAACATCTGATAGAAATAACTGTCATGATTTCATAGGAGTCAGTTTATAAGCATGGAGACAATGCTTAAATAATTATATTTCTTTATATTATAAAGACTTCATTTTCATATGGCATTATTAGGAGTAAAATATTAGATATCAGGAGTAAAAAGAAGAAAGTACGTAAAAACTGACTTTGTGAGATGAAAATGAGGTAGGAAAGAAATCCAAGGCTACACAATAATAGAACTTAGATTTTTTTTCTAACACTTTTCTTTTTTTTTAAACTGCTAAGAATGCCAAAGGCAAGCACTAACAGTAGATTCTACAGACCTTACTAGCCTCCCTTTCCAGAACAGGTTTGGAGATTCAATGGTAGAAAACATTCAAACCTTTCCCCATGCACACTCTTCCCTGAGATGACCAAGGCAGACAGCCTCACAAATGTGCTCCATAAACATGAGCAGCTACAAAGGCCTAAGAACAAGGCAAGGGCGACATAGAGGAGGCTCTACCCCAGGCTTCTTTGGCCTCAGTTGAATATGGAAATGACTCAGGAAAAAGTCTTGCAAAAGGAGCAAGATAAGTGAAATTCAAGTCTGACCACAGGGAAGAGGCTACTGAGGGAGGGCTGAGACCTGAAATGGAATGACAGCTGATCAATCAGACCTTAATGCAAAGTCAGTTGGATTTCTGAGAATCAATGACAGTCCGGGGAAGACCAAGTCAGCAAGCAGGAAGAAAGGTCTTTCTTCAGTGGTAAACTGAATTGCAAACTGCATTTCTTTACTCCTGAAACAATTCTTGAGTACCTAGTGTATCCAGCTGCTGTGTTTTACAGCAGAAATGGGAGAACTGAATGTTGTTCTTTACTTAAACTGACATCATCAAACTGGAAGAAGCCATTAGAAGTAGAAAATATGCTACAACTAGCAACCATCTATTTTTTGACATATCACATTCAACAGGTTAACTGTGGAGAGGTGATTTTTAAAAGGGCTCCCCCGTTTCATAAACAAGAGTGACTAGGACTAGCAGAAGCTTGCACATAAAGCAAGTCTTCCAAGATGGCTGCCTTTGGTCTTTTCTGTCCTTGTCTGTCTTTACCATTGATTGCTCTACTGAGGAGTTCACAGCTTCTTCCCTTGAGTCAAGTCTATCAAGAATGGCTTTTATCAGTAGTATAGTGGATGCTCTGGAACCTTCAGAACCAGGGCTCAAGAAGCTTTAGCAGCTTTCATTTCCTTCCTTTTAGAACCCAACATCATGAGATAAATGCCCACTTGATACAGAAAGGCCACATGGAGAATGACTGGGCATTGCTAAGAGTCCAACTGAGTCAGCAGAAAGGGGTACTAACTACCCTGGCAGGCATAAATAAGCCACCTCAGATGATCTGGTCCAGGTGACAGTAATACATATCAAGGTACATGTAAACAAGTATGATCATTTTGACACATCAATTTGACTTCTAAAACAATCTGACAAGTATGAAAAGATATTCCTTTGTCTATAGTAGAAACCAAAATGTTAATCATTAGAAGACCAATGAAGAATAATTCCATCTTAGTCCTTCACCAATTCTTCTTCCTCTGTCCAACTCTCAGATCCTAGTACTTTTAGGTTTTGTCTTTGTTGTCTGAACCCCCTCTCCTCGTTTGTGCTCTATCTCATGACTTTATATACCAAAATCATGTTCCCATCCAGGTGTCTGCCCAAGCTCAGGATATAATCTAAGTTGCCTTTACAAGCTGGAGGTACTTGTGGTAGTTTAAAGGAGAATAACCTAGCCCTATAGGCTCATATACTTGAATGCTTGGTAGAACTGTTTCAGGGAAGGATTAGGAGGTGTGGCCTTGTTGGAGGAGGTGTGTCACGGGGTAGGCTTTGAGGTTTCCAAAGCCCAAGTCAGGCCCAATCTCTCACTCTCTCTGCCTCAAACTTGTGGATAAGATATGTGTTCAGCTACTGCTCCAGTACCACGCTTGCCTGTTGTCAAGTTTCCTGCCACAATCACTCAATAAACTCATTCTTTTATAAATTGCCACTCTTGTGACATCCTGGCAAAGCATGTGGCTTGGTAGCCTTTATCCTAAGAATCTGCCTAAGGTTAAATTGAAGAATTTTGGACTAATGTCACTGGAAGAGGAGATTTCAAGACTGTCTAGTATTGACTCAGTTGTATAGTTACTAGTGACCACTCTTAATCAGATCCACAATGAAAAAGAGCACACAGGACAAAAAGAAATACAAAACACACCGTTTGGGGAGGGGGGACGGACCAGGAAATACAATGTTGGAGGCTTGGTTTGTATTAAAAGAGATAAGTAGAGGTCTGATTAGGAATGGAATAAAGAGATAGGCACCCTCAGGATAAGACCCCACTCAGCTAATTCTCTAACTAGTAAAAAGGAAATGCCTAAGAAATCTAAAGCTAAGAAAACAACATTAAACACAGCAAAACATCAACAGATCCAAGTGTATGCAAATGTAATTCCTGGAGGGGGCAAAGTTCCACCCCAAACCTAGAGCAGAATTTGAGAGCTTCCGCCAGGATCCTGGTTTAGGGTCAGGAATAATACAGTAGTAAAGAGACTGTAGAATCATCCACTGGAAAGTCACAAACATCAGGTCATCAGGTGGGTGGCAGGAGGGTCCCTGCATGAAGCTGTGAAAGTGTAGCCTATATTGTGATGGAGACCCTAAGATGCTGGAGGTGCCAGAGCTGTGTGATGGCTGCTGAGGAGAAAAATATAATCAGGGAGCAGAGACAGCCCAAGAAAGACTGGGAGACTGGAAGAGTCACCTAAGCCCTTTGACATTAAACATGGTGCTACAGGTTTTGGAGCTTCCCCTGCTGGGTTTCAGTCTTGCTTTGTTCCACAATTTCCTCACCATGCCCCCTTTCGTCCCTTTTGAAATGGTAATTTTCTGTGCCACTGTATGTTGGATGTATGTAATTTACTTTTGAACAGGGGGTTATAGTTAAGAGATTGCTGCATGGTTCTAGGCATTGAGTATCAGAAGTGATGTGGGGCTTTTAAACAGCGAGTGCTGAGACTGTGAAAGACCATTGGAGTAAATGCATTTTGCATTATGATATGACTACAAGTCTATGGGGACCAGGGGCTGGAATGTGATGGCTTGCATAAGAATGGCCCCCCATAGGCTCATGTATTTGAATAAGTGGTCCCTAGTTGGTGGAACTCTTTAGAGAAGGAGGTGTGACCTTGTTGGAGGTATGTCACTGGGGGTGGGGTGTTTTGAGGTTTCAGAAGTCTCTCTTCCTCTCTGCCTCCAACTTGTGCATAAGATGTAATCCCTCAGCTACTTCTCTGGCACCATGCCTTCCTGCTTGCCTGCTGCCATGTTCCCAGCATGATGGTCATGGACTCACACTGTGAAACTGTATGCAATTCCCCCTCCCCAATACATTCTAAGTTTAGAAAAGTAACTAAGATAGTACTGTAGGCACTACAAAGGTCTAGCATGTCAAATACCAACTTGAGGCTTTCATGGCTAGTGCTTTTACCCAATGAGCCATCCCTCTGGACAACTCAAGTTCAACCTTGGAATCCACACAAAAAGCCAGATGTAGTGGCCCGGATATAATGTAATCCCAGCACACCTACAGGGAGGTGGGAAGCAGAAGAGAACTGCCTAGAACCATGCAGCACAGCAGCAGAGAGAGAAAAAAAGAGTCTCAAACAAAATGAAAGGCAAGAACGGACTCCTGAAAGTTTTCTAATCTCTACATGTGTTCTGTGATGTGCATGTGTACGCTCGTTAATCTTAAAATGATTTATAGAGTGTGTTATTTATTCTAATTAATCCAAACCTTACATTCTTGAGAAGTTTTATTTGGACAAAGTTTATTACAACTTAAGCCTTGATCAGATTCCAGTAAAGAACTACAAGTTAATGTCAGCTATTACTGACTCTTTCATTGAATTAACACACTGTATCTTCACATGTTCTATCAAGGGCCACACATCCCACAATATACACAAAACAGAATGAGTTTTGTTTTACTAGGAAATGATCAAAACAACAGGTAGCCTAGACTCATTAGTTAAGAAAGTGTACTTCCAGGGATGGAGAGAGATGGCTCAGCAGTTAACAGTACTGACTGCTTTTTCAAAGGATCTAGGCTTCATTTCCAGAACCCACATGGGGGCTCACAACAGTCTATACCTCTTAGGAGAACTGATGCTCCTTTCTCACCTCTGTGGGCACCAGACACCTATGTGGTACACAGATATACATGCAGGCAAAACACTCGTACACCTAAAATATAAAAATAATAAAAGAAAGTCCACTCTTTCTCTGTCTCTCAGACTGATAATGTAAAACAACACTTGGCTGGTGGAGGAAATTTTCACAACTGGAAGAATTAAAAAATAAATTATTTTTAAAATGCCAATAGCTTGGTAGCAAATTTTATTTTTATACTAATTGAGAATATAAAATGTCAGATCTTCATGAGAGAAACTAGCCTGTCTAGACTATGAGAAACCAAACCAAAAACATAAAAGAAAATTATGTCCACTGTTAGAAAGACAAGTCAATATTGCAAAAAGCAGCTTGCAACCCAAAAAGATAACCCTTGAGATATAGTGATAAACTGAAGGAGACAATTACAAAATAATAAAGTTATACTTTATTTGCTACCTCATTTCTAGTTCAAGTTCACAAAACAAGCTTTGCAGACTGTTTTCATAACTGAATAACATGACACAATTTCTATATCAATTTTAATTTCTATACTATCATATCACATTATTTTCCACATAGAACAATTTTCTTAACAATGTAGAAAAGAGAACATGTAAAGGTTGAAAATATCTATGTCATCATACATGTTTATTAAAATGGTGAACCTGCAAATAGATTTCAGATATGTCTTATAATCACTTCTTTGTAAAACCAGAATAGAGAAATATAAAGACACTGATTTTAAAAGCATTTCTTTCTAAATTAAAATGTTTTAGATTCTCTTGTTGCATGCATTTTTTTCCCGTGGTTTAGCTCTTTTGATTTTCAAACAATTTAGCTTCGTAAAACAGATTCAAATTTAATCCTTAATAAATAAATGAGATGGTATATAGAGTAATCATCATGCATTTACTACTTAAAGACACAAAAAACAATTAAAATATTAATTTTTTTGGCTGGGGAGAGAGCTCAGTTGGTAAAGTCTTTGCTCCACAAGCATGAGGACCTAGTTCAAACCTAAAAGCTAAATTTAAAACATTTGGTGTAGTGGCCCACATTTGTAACTGCAGCACCGGGGAGGCAAAGATGGGCAGACCCCTGGGGTTTATTGGTGAGTTTCAGGCCAGCAAGAGATTTTTTGTCCTAAGAGGGTTGATGGTACTTGAGGAAGAACTCTGGTTGTAGGTCTTCTGGATTCCATGAACATGTGTATACAGGTGCACCTACATAGATGTGAACATGCACACAGGCAGCCTAATTCCTTTAAGTATGAAACATTAATTACTCCTTTCCTTCATGTAAATAAGATTAAAAACCAACACCTAAACACCTAAACTAAAGTAATGGAAAAGGCTGTACACTCTTGACTCTCAATTGAACATTAGATGATTCATGTTAATTGTCTCCATTTTATTTAGTTCAGTGACTATGGCTGTCAGTTTGGTCTGGCTCTGTTCTATGCACTGGATGAATGGACCCCTAGCTATGCTACTATTATTCTGGCAAGAAATCTGGAACATGACAGAACAAGCATAGATCCTAAATTCATTAGTTAGGACGTGGCGTCTCCAGCTATTCAGAGCCTCAATATCTATTAATAAACTGTCACAGAGTAGAACTGCTGACAAGACAGACTTGATAACATAAAAAGGAAGCTTTCGGTTTTTTGTTCTTCTAGTCTTTTAAAGCCTGTCAAAATGTCTTCACCATCAACATCTAACTCTCTACAACTGTAAGCCAAAATCAATTCCTCTGTAAGTTGGTTTTGGTCATGATATTTTATTATAGCAATGTAAAAGCAACTAATACCTACCTGACCCACTTAATGAGCCTTTCCTTTAAATGATATGCTCAGATTATCTGTTCAGCAACATGTGTATGATACACAAACAATCTCTGTAGCCATTTCTTTATTGTAACCATTCCCGATTTCTATTGAGATCGGTGGCCACCAGTTTCACATAGAAGAACGTACTGATTATTTTTGGATATTTTTAACTAGCCACTAACAAACCCACAGACTCAGTTTATTCAGGCCCTATAATTTTAGGCTCTCCTCTAGAATTAGTTGCCTAACAGTTTATAGTCACTGCTAATGTTTTTTCTACATAGTCTCATCCTAGAATATTTTAGCTTTAAAAACAAAACCTTTTCTGTGCCTCTTCAATAAAACATAAGCACACACATAAAAAGAGTGATTGTACATGTCCAATATCCTTGGTTGTGGTCAACATTCTGGGACTCTTTTACAGAGTAACCCCTATAAATACAGTCTATGTACTTAAGTTAAAGTCCATCTTAATGACTGACTCACTCATAGCACCTGGTTCTTCATAGTATCTTTTACCCCTGCTAAATCTAAGTATTTGCTAAGTATAATGGGGTAGAAGGGAATCAAGACTGGGAAGAGCCAGATCTCATTTCTCGTGTAAATGCTGGCTTAGGCAAATTATGTAAATTAACCTTTGATTTACCACATACAAGAAAACCAGATGTGCATGTAATTCTCATAATTTTGCTGTGATAATTGTTTACTGGCTCAACAAACAGTTAACAATGGAGAACACCTTTAGGTGCTGTGCACTAGGGTTAGAAATGTAAATAAAACTTCACATCTGTCTCAGAGGGATGCACAGTTCAATTATAGGTAAGTGCCACAAAGGACAACACAAATAACAAAGTCAAGTTGATTAGGGAGAGCTTCTCTAGGGAAGGAACATTTGTGGTAGGACTTGAATGGTGAGAAGGAACTAGTTATGTGATGCTCAGAGGAACAAGGGCAAAGACAATTATTCACTAGTGATATTTTGAACCAACGAAAGTGAATTTATTTCGCATCTAGCTTCAATCCTGTCTCCACTTACTGGAGCTGCTGAGGGTCACTCAACTGTCAAGTTATGGCTTATATGCTTGAGCTATACCACATCTACAACTGTGACATCATGATTCTGAAAATGTAATTAATCCTAGGATTCTTCCATTGAGCCTTAGCATACTGTATAGACAAGAAAATGTCAGATGAGGAGGACCAACTCCTATGAAGGAAATCAGTATTTTGTATCTTCATTTCTAGAATAAGGTTCCTTTATGGAGTACTGCAGTGACATTGTAAATCTAGAGGAAAGAACAAGGGACTCATGAGTGAGAAAGTTCAAACACCCAGCTCTACCACTGATGTTACTTTTGGCAAATCAAACTCTATGATCACTAGTCAGTATCTATAAAATGGGCTGTCTACCCAACCCCCTTACCTGGGAGATTATGACTACTGTCTGAGAATGTCTAAATTTACTGTGGAGAACAGGAAGATACAGGTTATTTATTTTACAATTGGAATAGACAAATGATCCCGTCCTGTCAATTCAAGAGAGAAATCACAGGTCTCCAAAATGAATGACCTGTCTAAATATATTCTGACATAATCCATACAGCACCTAATTTTCCACATACTCAGCTTAATACATTTTTCACCAAACCACATTGATTTTTTTTTAACCATCTCACCCTCAATGCCATCTATAGTTCTAATTTTTTTCATTCAAGTACAAGAAGGTTAAAAACTGAATGACTTTTAAGAGTTAAGTACCCATGTAGATTTCTGAAGCAGAGAACTGATAAATTTGACAGCAGAGTTAAATGTTGATAGTGAAGAGCGGCAATACTAAGAATGCAGTGATGGAAAGCATCTGCTGTCTTAGAAATGTGTATCTATTAAATGATTCCACATCTGCTCTGTAGCTAGATTGCTTTTTTTAACCACAGCTTCTAATTATCTTTGTATAATGCTAATTCCATTATATTGTTATTGAGAAATAAATAATATGGTTCTCTTAACTCACTTTTTGTGTGCTGCAATTGAAGCCAAAGCCTCAAGCATGGTGGGCAAGAATTCTATCCTGAGTTACACCCCGAGCCACTATTTTCTTAATTTAAAAGGTGATATACTTGTCCATATAAAACACTGAAAGCAATGTAAGATTGTTTTTGTGTTGGGTCATCTTTCTGTTTTTCTATTTATGATTTAAACTAGAGGTGGAATGTAAGTTGAAGAATAGCTACTGAGTGCTAGTGGTGCACCACTGCCTATACAACACTGTATGACAGGCTCAAATGAAGACTATAGTGGAGAGTATGTAATGGTTCTGACACCAGCAAGGCCTGAATTAAATCAAGAATATGAAAATAAACTAGGCACTAAAATGAAACACATTTCAAAAGTGGGCCAGCTTTGGGTTGAGAGCATTCAATTGATTACTGTCTCCCTTAGCAACTTGCAGGCCTCAATGAAGCAAGAGTGTGAAAGCTTTAAAGAGTAGTGCATAAAAAAGAATCAAACAGAGGAAGTTTATGGAAACAAGTGGTAGACCATGAAGTACAAGTTATTATTATATAACAATTTGTAGTCTCCAAGCACAGCAATTCGCCAGAGTACATGTAAACGCTTATTTAAAAACTGCAATTCTTGTATAATGACTCACTGAAATTTTAGTCTTAAAAAAGAATGTTATCCATGAAAGCTGGATCAACTACCCGCTTCTAAAAAGAGGAATTTATCTTAGCTTCAAAGAGGGGGGAAAAAAACCCTCACATATAAATGTTTTCCTCTTAAAAAAAAAAGGCCTTCTTTTAGCATTTGACCTTAAAGCAGGTTGCCCTTCCTCTCCTGAACTTTATTTCCTAAACTATATGTCAGACACTACTTTGGCTTTTATGCATACACTGCTCAAGTGGATTTGTCACGCTGAAAAAGTAGCAATTACTCCCATCTTACAGCTAAGGAAACTAACACTCAGAGAGCAGACAGAAACCAAGTCACACAGTGGTCTATCCCACCCCCCAACCCTCTTGTCTTAAACCTCACTCTTCTTATCACACTTGTAAGACAGCCATGTTCTCAACGATCACAGTGATCTCTAAAGTTCTTTCTGTGATAACAAGATAAGACTTAATAATCATCTAAGGTAAACATGTATGTGTTGAGTGTTAATTAGCTTGCAACTCTTAACTCTTTACTTCAATAAACCACACACTGAGGTACAGAAAACACAAAGTGCTTAAAAATAGGATAAACTCATAGTAACTGCATGAAACCATTTCTAACCAAAATTTTAACGAGTTCTAAGCTGCATTTTAGGTATATATGTATATATGTACATATATACACAGTTTTTCTTTTGTAAAAATGAAGACTCTAGAACTAACTGACCCCACTATGGATCTGAAAAAAGGTGATGTATTGAAGACACTCTGAAACGTTTGTTCTGAAATTCCAACTGAAGGTTTAACTTATTCGGTTTTTCTAACAGTGACTTCTGGTGTAGTGTTATATTCTGACTATCACCATCATCATTACTCGCCTCTGCAGAATGTGCCACTTTCTTTGCACATTTCAAACATCTTGTCATAACAGACTCATGTCGCTAAAGAATGGAATTAATCTACATTAGCTCAAAAGAAGACAGAACTACTCTATGGTACCTCAGAAAGAAGCCGGGACCAGGCAAAGCACCGTGAGACGGATCTCTTTACCAGCCTGTCCCGAGCATCCTTTCGTATCACAGCACGCTAGAAGACAGACAGACGGACACAGACACACAGTCACCCTTGGCCTTTAACACCACCAGCAGCGAACCGAGACTCCGCAGCCGTCAAACTGTGCCCGATCTATTTACGGATAATCGAACAGTGGACCACATCTGTAATCGGGTAGAGCGTCACAGACTCAAAGTCAACCACGCAGCCCGTCCGGAAGCCGCCTCCCGCCCCCGATCCGAGGCGGCGCGGGGCTGCAGGGCCCGGCCTCGCTCACCTCTTCCACCTCGATCTCCTTGTAGTCGATCTCTTCGAAGTTGAGGACCTGCGAGGGCGCTTCGATCATCTCACTGGCAGAAGACGAGGAGGAGGACGAGGCGGCGGAGGCTGTCGACATGATCCCCCGCGGCGCCCGGGGGGCCGCGCCCGCCCACCCGCCCGCGCGCCGCCCTTCAGCCCCGAGCCGCGCCGCGCCGCCGCCGGGCGCTCCGTGGCGCGGGACCGACCGGGGCCACAGCCGAGTCCCGGCTTCGGCTCCTCAGCGCTTTCCGTCGGCGGGCCCCGCCCACCACACTTCCAGTTCCGGTCTGAAGTCGGAACTGGGAGGAAGGAGGCGAGGCTTGAGGAACCGGACGCGGGAAGTTTTGTGACTGGGAGAGAGAGAGAGAAGCCAGGGTAGGGGTGGCGAGGAAGAGGGCGAGAGCCGAGCTGCGGGCCCGGGGAACAAGTTTCGCGAGACTTTTGTGAAGGGGCCGCCGCGGCAGGGTGGTACCGCGATACCTGGCGCGGTGACGTCATGAAAGTGCGCGGACGGAACGGGCGCGGAAGCCGACAGAGGGCCGTTCGGTTGGTCCCGCAAGAGCCCGCGGGAAAGATAAACGCTGTAACTTATTGCTTGTTTTTCGAGCTGTGTCGTGCCGTCCCCCTCCTCTGTTCTGAGCCGTCTGCAGACAGGCAGGGTGGTTGTTCGTGTCGCGCTCTTTTGGCGCCTCTTAATTTTCGGTTCCACTCGTGACCTGTTGAAGAAGCGTTTACGATTTGCAGAAATGTGTCCGCGGTGTGGCATTTGCGGCATTGTGTCTGCGACTTTGAGCTAACCCCCCCCGAGCCCTGAGGGATTCGGAGAAAAGTAGTTAGTGCGCGTAACCTGAGTAACACCAGGAAATAGGAGTGTTCATTGATAGAAGTTAGCATTGTGGTGTAAGACTGATAAAATTTCATACAAGTCATAAAGTGGTTAAAATTGTTTAACTTTGTCCAGTTACCGAGGCGGTCGCCCGCAGCAACCTGAAGAGTTTGAGAGACTTCCCATCGTGCAAAGCTGGACCCTTAGGCACACCAAGGAAAAGAATCCTAAGAGGAGCCAGTATGGAGCAAAGCTGGAAGAAGAATTCATTGTCCTCACAATGTTTATGTACAGGGTTTTGCTGACCTTTGAAGGCATTGCCTTTGATGGCTTGCTAAGGAGTTAAGTGAGATTGTAAAGTGGTTCCTGAAGAATAGCTAACAAGATTACGATTGATGTTGTAAAACTCCAGACTCCAAGATTGCTTGAGTTAGGATAACTTCTCTGGAAACAGTTAGTACTCTTATGAGATTCCCAGAAGATACCTAGGAAAGGACTAAGGCCTTACTTGAAGGGCATAGAGGCTTGAACCTTAAGCAAGATCTACTGCTAGTTCAACATGAAATATCTTTATATAAAGGGATGTTGGCAGTCTTCATAGCAAGTGTTAATTGTACTGGAATTCTTGATTGTCTCTAACTTGGTGACGAGCTTAAACTTCTGAGTAAGGGGCTCCTTTCCTTTACGTTCCCATAATTCTTCCTTTCCTGCCTTAATGCTAGTGCTGTATGTTTCATAGAGTACTTATCAATACCTTCGCAATTCAAGTTTGAGCCTCACAAGTTAGATCAGAACACCCCAAGATGGATAGTATTGTCCATGTTGTATGACCAACACAATTTTTAGTTTAAGCTACGTGTTGAATTTTAGTTATTTACCAGCAGGAATACTGGAGTTAGATTTAGTGCTCAAGGATGAACTTCTGAGACTGCCAAGTTCTGACTTTAGTAATGGAGACTGAAATGGAAGGAAGAAGGGGTAGAGATTCCAGTTTTACTACAGGGAAGCTTTCCAATGAAAGAGTAGCCAACTAAGTTAATGCAAGTAAAAGTAAGTAAGCCATGCTTGGGGTTGCAAGTAGATGGTTGTATTTGACAAGCAAGAAGCTATTGTGAGCTAACCATTCTCATTTTCTAAGTCGAGTAACAATGACAATTTGTTAAATGGATGACAAAGAATAAATTTCTTCCTGCTGTACACATTTTCTAGATAATTTTACCCAAGGTCTTGACCTTCAGTATTATTGTTGTGACAGTGACTTCTGAGGTCTTCTGAATACTAAATTTTACTGGGTTTGGGACCTCTTGGACGTCTGTATCTGCCTGTAGATGTAATATAAATGCCTAAGCTTGAATATCAGAGTGGTGGTTTGCCATGCAACTGATAAATGCCTGTAATGAAACTTTTCTGGGTTAACTTGGTGGATATGGGTTGGGATTCAAGAGTGAAATATTTGAATCTGCTCTTTAATAGGTAATGACGTTTCTAGTGAGAATCTGATCTGATTCATAATTTTGAGAAAAAAGAAGGTAGGCTTTATTTTATTTTTATTTTTTTACTCTTTGGGGGCCTGCCATCCAGCTCCCAAATAAATATATGGAGACTTATTCATACTTATGAATACCTGGCCTTAGATTAGCTTGTTTCTAGCCAGCTTTTCTAACATCTCATTTTTCTTTAACCTCTGAGCTTTATACTTTTTTTTTTTTATTCTATATACCCTTCTTTCCTTCTTACTTCTTACTTCATGACTGGCTGCCTGGCTGGGTGGCTGGGTGGCTGGCCCCTGGCTTCTTCCTCTCCTTCCCTTTCTCCATCCTCACTCTTTTTTAGAGCCTGGATTTCTTCTCCTATTTATTCTCTCTGCCTGGCAGCCCTGCCTATCCCTCTCCTGCCTAACTATTGGCCGTTCAGCTCTATTTTAGACCAATCAGGTGTTTGAAAACAGACAAAGTAACACAGCTTTACAGAGTTAAATAAATGCAACATAAAAGAATGTAACACATCTTTGAATCATTACATTACACAAATATTCCACAATATAAATGAGTGTAACACATCTTAAACTAATATTCCACAACAGTAGGTTTTGGAACTGAGAAGTGTGGGAATTGATAAGGAAGGATATTGATGGACTGTTATTCAATTATCTGCTTTTTTTAGTGATAAATATTACTGAGATGAACATCATGTACTTAAATCTAATGTTAAGGTATTGTTAGGTAAAAGCTATTTTGGTTTTATGGTAATTTTACTTTCTCTAGAACATTTTTAGTTTGTCTGTGTTTTGAAGACAAGTGCTAAGTAATTGCTGTTAGGATGTATGTCTTTTATAGCACAGATTTTAGAATTCTAATATAATCTCTTATTTCAGTTCTGCCACATATCCTGAATAAATTAAACTTTCAACCTCAATATGTCTACCTAATACCAACCTCAGTGGAATATGAAAAATTAGAAGAGTGACTGATACATAAAATTAGTTAATCCTGAAATAATTATTAGTTTCATATTTTCCTTCCTTGGAGTGTGAAATTGGGGGAAACAGTTATTCATCACAGACACTAAGTCCTGATGATTAGGAGAGTCTGTTATCACAGGATAGCGTAACTGCTGACTGGCTTACCCTTGAAAGTAGAGTCTGGCTTAGGTTGATAAGTGGCTGAAGAAGAATGTGTATAAATGAGCTTGGATGAACAGGTTGGGGTGCCCACATCTGGGGATGTGTAAAGTCTTGTGGGTTTGAACCCAGGGGAAGGGGACAGGTTAGAGAGAGGATAGCTTTGCTCAGACTACCATTTTCTGCTGAAGAGAATGTTATTAAGGTAGGATGGAACATCTTTAGTTTGTTGTCTTTAACTAGTTTGTTTGGAGTGTATAATTTTTAAACGTTTAGTATGTGGCCCTCGGCTTGTACTCTTGCTCTGGGCCCCTCAAATGTTAGGTTTGGGTGTTTGTTGTTGTTGCTGTTTTATTTATTTTTATTATTTATTTATTCATTCATTCATTCATTTATTTAACGTGTGTGTGTGTGTGTGTGTGTGTGTGTGTGTGTGTGTGTGTGTGTGTATGTGTGTGTGTTATTTCTGTTCCTATGTGCTGGCTGGTTTATAGGTCAGGTATTCATAACTTGAGTTTCCTATTTCCTAAATTACTCAGGAATGTCTATCTTATCACTTGGGTCTCAGCCCAATCACAACTTCAGAGATAATAATGTCATACTTCCTTGAGCCCCTACCCTTTCAGTTTCTATCTGTTACTGTTTTATTTCTACATAGTTAGCTATGTGACTTCTTTAATTTTGTCACAGGTTTATTTTCTGTCCCAGTCTCTTCGACCTTACTGTCTTAGTTAGCATTAACTGTTGAGTTGCCACAGCCTATAATCACCTGAAAAACTTCTCCATTGAACAGTGTCCTCTATCAAATTGGTCTGTGAGGGATTGTCTTGATTGATGTAGGAGAGCCCAGCCCACTGGGTAGTGGGTAGTACCACTTCCTGTCAGGTGTTCCTAAGCTGCATAAGAGAGCTAGCTAACTATGAGCCACAGAGCAGAGGTAATTAGAAGCAGCATGTCTCTTTGGTTATTATGTCTGGATTCTCACCCTGACTTCCTTCAATGATGCATTGTGACCTGGAAGTATAGGTCATTTAAACTCTTTCCTCTCCTAAATTACTTTTGATTAAAGTGTTTTGCCACAACAACAAAAGAAAAGACTAGAACAAATACTGATCAGGATTTAGAGCAATACCTGAAGTTCAGTAGACACTTTATAGAAAGTGAATGAGTATAGATTCTGGTAAATACTACATTAGTTTATTTTACATATAAAGCCTGAGTTAACCAATTGTTTTCTGTAACATCATTGGAGAAGACTTAATAAGTAGATGAAATTGATGTGTAGTTAGCATACCGGTTTGTAATGAAAGTTTGCTTTTAAAATGTTTGAGAGTTTTGAAAATGCTTCCTCTCCTAGCAGGTAGCTCTGCTATGTTAGCAGTGGTCAGTTTAGGGGACTCTCTCTTCCCAGAGTTTCCAAAGTTAAACTAGATCTTCTTACCAAACACTAATACTATTTAGCTTGTTTTGATAGATTGCTGTCTAAAGATTAGTAACACTATTATGGTGGCATTAATGATTGTTTTAAAAATAACTGGTATTTTAACTAACTGTTTTAGTTTCTGAGTTTCCCAGGCAAGCTGAAGCTTCCTCCTGTAACTCACATTTTTTTTAAAAAAAAGGTAGAACCCTACACAGATAAGAACATGCTTTAGAAAGGAAAACAGACCTCACAGAAATAGTATTCTTTGTTAAAAACACATTCATTAAATGTCTTATTTCACAGGCTATATCAATAGATGCTTTAGATGATCTTTCTCAGAAGAAGTTCCGGAAGCAATTTGGCTTCATTTTCAGGGATAAGTAAGAGTGTTTCATCTCACACAGCCCCAGGGAATCACAAATTAAAACTTTCCACTTTAATGATGCCATCTACTATTCATTATTTCAACAAACAACACCCCCACTCCCGCCAAAGTCACAGTCAGTACGGTATTGGAGTGCTTGAGACATGCAAGGCAGAGAGACTCACTTTGCATTCTTGCTCATAAGCAGTCCATTTCCCACTGTCCTCTGCTTCCCCAGCACCCCACAGAGCTGCTCTCAGTGGTGAGAGGCTCCAATGAATGAGAGATTCCCATTTGAAAGTCTTCTCTGGGGGCTGAACGTGCTCTAAGAGAGAACTATCGACTGTTAATCAACTCAATCATGTAACACACTTTACACACAATATAGGGAAAGTAAGAGTCTTTTAATTATGCCCAGAGGTATTCAAGTAGTTAAAGGAAATAAACTAATGGGAAAACCAGCTCTAAACAGTGTATTATTTTGATCCTTAATATTCCCTCCTTCTCTCACACTTGATGAGTTCAAGAAAGAAATACTAGTATCCAGATGCTTAAGAAAGAATTAAAATGGAAGAAAAATTTCAGGAAATGGAATTATAGCATGTATTCCTTAATGGGATTGCTAGCCTGAAGTGCAGAGGACAATCTCAATGTGGATTATTAAAGCCATGCAGTTTTATCTTGAACCTATAAATGAAAATTAGATAAACTTTTAATATATGAAGCCAGAGTGACTATGGTAACTAAATATCACACTGCATGAGCTATGCTTATTCCCATCACTATTATAATGTTTTCTAAGTAAGTATAGGAATTAGTGGGAGCTGTAGAAATTATAGTAAGTATTAAATGTCTGTCTCTAAATCCTTTACTGTATAAGAAGTGGCATGTGGAATTGGTACATTGCTTCAAAAATCTATGTGACACTCAAAAATCGTATGCTTTTCTGTATGGAAAAGAAGAACCAGGTGACACAATTCGACAGACAGCTGGTCACACCCCTCAATGAGTTAGTATTCTGACAGTTTCTCATCCAGTTAAGTCTCGGGCAACCTTTTACAGTCCAATCAGAGCTAACCCTTGAGGCCACCTAACAGTAGCTGTAGCCATAACATTTATTATATTGAGTAATTTGACTGTCATTTTGAAGAACAAAACTTTGCTGATTACATTTTAATCTTGGGCCTTGTTTCCTTTTCTCTGAAAGAAGAAAGCTGGCATTAGCAACTTTGTTTTCATTTGTAATATGTTTCTTTTTATTAAGTTTAAGATTTACTTCCAATAGGCTCCAAAGACTTCGATGTGGACACTGTCTTGGCTGCCGTCTTTTGTTTTGTAATTTTAGTAACTTTGTGTTTTGATTTGTTCAAAGAATGATTGCTTTTACTTCCTTCTTTCCCAGACCACCATTGACTATATGAAGTAAAGAGTCAATACCATTTACTAATTTTTTTCTTGAAAAGTTTAAATTCATTTTATCTATCTATCTATCTATCTATCTATCTATCTATCTATCTATCTATCTATCTATCTATCTATCATCTATCCATCATCTATCTATCTATCATCTATCAATCGTCTCTCTCTCTCTCTCGCTCTCTCTCTCTCTCTCTCTCTCTCTGTGTGTGTGTGTGTGTGTGTGTGTGTGTGTGTGTATGCACATAGTGCAAGAAGTGTGACCAAAAGACAACTTGCAAGTTGATTCTTTCCATCCATCCTGTGGGGCTGAGGTGTGAAACTCAGGTCCTTAGGCTTGGTGGCAGGCTACTCTACTCCTGAACTGTCTTTCTAGGCCCTGCCATTTTCTAGTCTTGAGACAAGCTGGAGGAAGTAATTCGCACAGTCTGGGGAGAGTTATAAATAATTGGGCTGATGAACAAAAGAGGGCTTGAAGTAAGCTGTACATATCAAGACACTGGTACAGGTGAACTCACTGTCCTAGAAAAGTCTTGAGTCATGTTGATGTGCATAGGAAGATATTTCAATCCTCTCTAGATGATTTTCCTGTCTCCAAACCTGTTTTTCTAAAAAGTGGGAGAGTTACATGCACAGTTCTAGTCTTCAACTGAGCTATCAGATAGCATTTCTTTGGGGGGCGGGGTACATTGGCTTCCCTTAATATAAATGATTGATTGACTGTAATTTTTTTAGTTTGAAGAATGTTATTTTGAGTATGATTCTTTCCTAGGAAAAAAAAGAAGACTTTAACATTGACTTATTCTAGATGATAACTATACTTTGAGTTACTTACAGTATTTCTTCTTATCTGATCATTTACTACTTATTTGACCAAGTGTACTTAAAACTTGTGGAATCAAGTGGAGAAAGCTTTGGTTTGGGGGAGAAGGAATCAAAGCTGAAATTAACATAATGAAATATGTTAAAGAGTATAATCTCATTAATCTCTAGCGATGATTCAGGAATGTTTAGGAAAGTGATGGTTACTGTAATGACTAGATCAAATGTGATATTGTTAACTGTAGGCATAGGTAACTTGGGGACGATAGAATATACAAATGCTGTCACTCATTTATGCTAGAATTTTGAATCTTTCATTTCTTGACTATATAAATACACCTTTCTGGCTTCTTGATAAATGGCAACTGCTTAAGGTTAGTATGTTATTATCTTAATCAAAATTGGTTGATATTCACAGCCTAAAGGCAAATTTAATTGTGAGATAAAATTAAGCAATTCTTGATCAATCTCAATAAGTTCCACATCTCGTACATTCAGAATCCAAAAGTTTATCAATCGATTTAAACCATCTTCATTAAAAGAAAAACAATAGCATATTTTAATTGACATATGATCTTTATTAAACTAACAAAAATAGAGTTGTCTTTGGTCTTAATGAGGTTGCTTAACTAAATCTGCTGCATGGAATTGATTTCTGCCTTTTTTAAAGGACTCATTATCAACTTTAATAAGCCAGGGATTGATCCTTTTTGGAAAACAAAGAATATATTATATCCTAGGTCTCCAACTTAATTTGTAGAGAAATAGATACCATCAGAATTGCGAATTCTCCTCCACTGGAACATATTGAACTGGCCTAAGAAAGATTTCTGAAAGCAGCACAATTTAGGTGCAGGACCATAATAGGATGTGGAATCAGCACGGACACCTTAGCCTTGAGATGCCGTTCATTCTAAGAACGTGAAGGATTCAGCAGACAACAAGAGAATGATGCCTCTGCTCTTTAATTTTAAGATGCTTTTCTGCTTTACATTTTAATTGGCTATATGGTTGCATGTTAAAACTCTTAAGGTTAAGCTATTATTTTTATTCTTGGTTCTTTATGGCAAAAATGCAGTCTGTGACTGTCTCTCCTAGAGAAAAGTCCTGCCTGCATCAAAGCTAGTTCACCATAGTGAACTCTTAAGAAATAAAATTTCCTATCTATGCAGAGCTCAAGGGGGCTGCTGTGGCTGTTCCGGTCTGTCTGTTTTTGGACAGCTCAGTCCTGTGTCATGTATTCATTCCTTCAGCAAGCATCATTCACTATGTGCCCACAATAGTACCTACCATACAATAGTCTCCTTAAGTACAAGCTGTTTATCCTGGGGCAAAAATAAATTAACAGTTGTATTTTGTTCTCAGATTTTCTCATTTTGCTTTAAGGCATCTTTCCCTGACATAATGACATGGCAATTATCATTACTCCTCTCAACCAAGTGTTTAACCTTTATCTTTGCAGATTCTCTTACTATTTCTGCGTGTTGGTTTGACTTTGTAGGCCAGTGTGCTGGCTAGATTTATGTCAGCATGACACAAACTATAGTCATGAAGAGGAGGAAACCTTGATTGAAATGATGCCTTCATAAGATTAGGCCATGGGTCAGTCTGTTGAGCATTTTCTTAATTAATGATTGATGTAGAAAGACCCAGCCTATTGTGGTGATGCCATCCTTGGGCTGGTGGTCCTGTGTTCTATAAGAACGCAGGCTTAGCAAGCCATAGGGAACAAACCAGTAAGCAGGACCTCCTCCATGGTCTCTGCATCAGCTCCTGCCTTCAGGTTCCTGCCCTGTTTGAGGTCCTGCCTTGACTTCCCTCAGTGATGTGCTGCCACCTAGAAGAGTAAGCTGAAGTAAACCCTTTCCTCCCCAGTTGTTTTGGTCATGGTGTTTCATCACAGCAATAGGAACCCTAACTAAGACAGCCAGCAACTACATATTTGTTGGGGTGCTACCTTTGTGTTACCAAAGTCCACTTTCTCCACATAACACAGGCAGGCTATGGAAATTCATGTTTCCCAGGTGATGGGCCTTAACCCAGTGAGCTGGGCAATAGAAGTTTAAAGAATTTCCAAGATCTTCACTCCCTTTGCAAGAATAATTTTATAGCTTCTTCATGTCTCCTGGAGTAGTTGGCTTAACAATTCTCCCTGTACTGGCTACCTTTATTTTTCTGCAATCCTTGTCTTGCAGATTGTTTCTAGGAAAAACATCTAGGAATTTTGTATCCTACAAATAACTCAGGTGGAGGTTTGGTTGTATCAGCACAGTTCTACCAAATATGGATGGTAGATAGGAATGTTGTTTGTCTTTCAGGCCTGGAAACTTACATAACTTACTGTACAAATAAATATATTAGATTTCAGATTGTTGGTAAATAAATGTTGGTATATAAAAATCATATGCACGCAGTTTACATTCATGTGAATCTTGTGTTTGGTCGGTTGATTTTACTTTGAAATCACTAAACATCTCCCAAACCATCAGTTATAGATAGTTGAAGTATTTGGTGTGGTGGTACACATTCCTGGCAATTGGGCCTGAAGCAGGATTGACAGCTGGAGGCCAACCAGAGCTGCAGAACCACCTGCAGTAAAACTGACTCAATGATAACTGCATGAAGCAATTTCTGTGTGTCACTCTTATTTGAACAAAACTTACCGAATGACTGTAATGTGCCAGGCACTATAGTTGCCTTTGGACACACAACAGTAACAAACAGTAATGGTTGCTTAGTCTTAAACGCTTTGCCTTTGTGGAAGTTTAAATCTGAGTTGATTTTGCTGTACCCTGACATATTTGCATGATATTCTTCCCAAAATACGTTTTTCTTGCCACATATTTTGTAAATCTTACTAGCTGTCTTGATAGATTTCTATTGCTGTGATAAAACATCATAACCAGAAAGCAACTTGCAGAGGAGAAGATTTATTTCTATTTACAGCTTCTAAGTCTGTCATGCTGGCAAGTCAAGGCAGGAACCTAAAGGCAGGAACTGAAGCAGAGCCCTAGAGGAGTTCTGTTTACTGCCTTTCTCCACATGGTTTGCTTAGTCTGCCTTCTTATAACCAGGATCACCTGCCCAGGGCGGCATCATCTACCATGTTAACCCTCTCATGTTAACCATCAATCAGTAAAATGCCCAGCAGACATATCTAAAGGCCAGTCTGAGGCCAAGCATTATCTCAATCAAAGAGCCCTCTTCCCAGTCAAGACTAAGTGGTGCACTTGTTAAGAAGAGGCTCTGGGCTGGGCAATGGTGGCACACACCTTTAATCCCAGCACTCGGGAGGCAGAGGAAGCAGATCTCTGTGAGTTCGAGGCCAGCCTGGTCTACAGAGTGAGTTCCAAGACAGTGAGGGCTGTTACAGAGAAACCCTGTTTCAAAAGCAACATCTACAAAAGAGGCTCACTTTGTTCGTTTCCTTAGGATTTTCTCTGCAAGCTCGGGGTAGTAGTACACTTTCTGTTATGTTTTTCTGTAATAATTGCAGCTTGACTGCATGTCTGCTACGTCCATGTATATGGCTTTTTTCCCACTTCATCTTTGTTCAAGAAGGATTTTTTATTGTAGAATTTTGTTTCAAGTTCTATCTTATCACCTTACTAACATCTCACCAAGAACAGCATTTCTTAATGTTTCATATTTGAGCCAGTTGTATTTACTCAGGAATTTCTTAGCTTTTAATTAAGTACAAAATAATGTGTTCAAAATTAAATATATTTTTTATTAAGAAAATGAATGGGAGCAGGTGAGATAGATGGCCTAGTGGGTAAAACACTTGCCCCATAGCCTCACCTGAGTTTCGTCCTTGGAACCCAAATGGTGGAAAGACTGACTTCTATAAGTTGTACTCTGACCTCTGTCTTTGCACCATGACACATGCATGTGTGGATGTGCACACATACACATACACACACACACACCCAAAGTAACAATGTAATAAAATTTTTTTAAGTGAAAAGAAAATAACTAGTCTGAAACACCACTAATTACTCATTTCTTTTCTTTTTTTTTTTCGAGACAGAGTTCCTCTGTGTAGTTTTGGTGCCTGTCCTGGATCTTGCTCTGTAGACCAGGCTGGCCTTGAACTCACAGAGCTCTGCCTGGCTCTGCCTCCTGTGCGCTGGGATTAAAGGCATGCGCCACTGCCACCCGGCAACTAATTATTTTACTATTTTGCTTAAGTTGGTCTTGAACTCAGTGTGTAGTCCAGGCTGGCCTTAGACTCATACAGGTCCTTCTGCCTCAGCCTTCCAAGTGCAAGGATTAATAGCTCATTTAAAACCTTTTTGCATTTATCTATTTATCTGTTTTGTGTGCATTTATTCAGAGGTTGGACAGCCTGTTGGCTTGGTTCTCTCCTGCTGCCGTGTGGGGTTCTGGGAGGAGACTCAGTTCATTAGGCTTGGGGGAAAGCGCTTTTACTTGAGGCATCTTGCTGGCCCCAGGGTTAATACTTCTTTTTAAAGATTTACTTTCATTTTAAAATTATTTGTATATATTTGTGTCTACGTGTAGGTTTGTGGATGTGAGTAAAGATGTCCACAGAAGCAAGAAGAGTCCTGGACCTGGAGTTACATGCAGTTGTAAGTTGCTGGGAACTGAACTTAGGTCCTCTGGAAGAATAGTATTCACTCTTAACCTTTGAGCCATCTCCCACCCCAATAATTCTTCTTTAATTTTCTTATTAAATATATTTTATGAGTGTGAGTGCTTTGTCTGCATGCACGCCTGTACACCACTTGTGTCTGGTCAACAAGGAGGCTAGAGAGGGTGTTAGATCCCCCATAACTGTAGTTACAGATGGTTGTAAGCTACCATGTAGTATTGGAAATAGAACTTTGGTTCTCTGAAGAGCAGCCAGTGCTCTTAACTGATGAACTGTCTCTCCAGCCTCAAGTTCCAGTATTACTACTTTGCAGGTATTGCACATAGGTTCAAAGTAAGTGCCATTTATATTCTATAACAATATTTCCAACTTTATTTTGTTGTCAAGTTAGTACTCCCTTAAAATGCTGTAGTTTTCTTGCCTAGCTATTGGTGGCACACGCCTTTAATCTCGGCACTCAGGAGACAGAGGCAGGCAGATCTCTGTGAGTTTGAGGCGAGCCTGGTCTACAGAGGGAGCTCCAGGACAGCCAGGGCAACACAGAGAAACCCTGTCTCAAAACAAAACACAAAACAAAACACAAAACAAAACAAAACACAAAACAAAACACAACACAAAACAAAACAAAACGACAAAGAAAAAAACTGCAGTTTTCTCATAGTCAGTAGACTCCTGTGCACTTATTTCTTGGGGTTCTCACCTAGCCAAGCCTTACAAAAACAGGAAAACTTGTGTGTGTATATGTGTATATGATGTTCCACAATTTGAAAGTTTGAACTCATGCAGTGTATTCTTTGAACAAAGTATTTCTTTGGGAATTAGAGAGACTGCTCAGCAGTTAGAGCACTGGCTGCTCTTGCGAGGATCCCAGCATGCACATGGTGGCTCATAACCATCTATAACTCCAGTTCCAGGGGATCCAATGTCTTTTTCTGGTCTTTGTGGGCGCCAGACACACATGTGGTGCATAGACATACATGGAGGCAAAACACAGAGACACATAAAATAGTAAAATAAAACTTCTAAACAAATCCTTTGTGTTAACGTCTTTTCCTGTCTTGAGGATTGCTTGCGGTTGATGTGTCTGGGGCTGACTTTTGTTTTGAGAGGACACTTTGGTTTCCCTTTGGATGATGAGCAGGAGAGCCTCAGGAAAGGCTTACTGCCCTTCCTTTTTGTGGTAGTCATCTCCTGAGAGTGACCGAGGCAGGAAGTAGTATGTGTCTACCATTGTCCCTTTGCTGATTGTTAACAGGTGCGCTGTAGTTGTTTGTTTTAACTCTTTGCTCTTTGTTCTTTTGAGGGGCCTGCCACCCAGCTCCCAGATAAATCACATGGAATCTTATTCTTACTTATGAATGCCTGGCCTTAGCCTGACTTGTTTTTAGCCAGCTTTGCTTAGCTTAAATTTTCCCATCTTCCTCTTGCCTCTGGGTATAGATGTAACCAACCGTCTTATTAAATAAGAAACACAGAAACAATGCAAAAGAGAAAGCCGAGAGGTCAGAGCTCAGAGCTAAAATCTCACCCTTTCGCCTGCGGTGTCCCAGCTTCCCGAATGAGGGTTCTATTTCCTGTCTGTTCGTCTATTTCAAGTATTTTGTTCTGCCTTCTCATTGGTTGTAAACCCAAACACGTGACTGCCTCGTCACTGTCTGAATGTACAGCCCCCTAGGTCTTAAAGGCATATGTCTCCAATGCTGGCTATATCCCTGAACACACAGATATCTATGGGATTAAAGGCGTGTACCACCACCGCCACACTCTTGCTATGGCTCTAATAGCTCTGACCCCCGGGCAACTTTATTTATTAACATACAATCAAAATCACATTTCAGTACAATTAGATTACCACCACATTTCCCCTTTTCTATTTTAATAAAAAAAAAAAGCAAAAGGTTTTATAACTAACAAAAGAAAAACTATATACAAAAGTACAATAACTATATACAATATATACAAATAATAAATACCTAAACAGGTATTGGATAAATCAGAGAAAATAATTCCATTATCTATCCTATTTTGGTAAATCTAAGATGTATCTAATGCACTTTCTATCCTAATTAATTTTCAACTATAAGTAACTAATCTTCAACCATAACTAACTAATCTTCAACTCCCTCAGAGACCCAAGAAGGAAATAATATTAGCTAACAAAAATAAAAAACAGGAAGTGCATGCAAGCAACTTCCAAAAAATTTGTGAGTTGACAGAAACAGCCAGCTGCCTGGGCAGTCACCTGAGGTTTCTCCGCAGTGTTGGGGCATCATCTTCAGCCTATAGGCTTAGTGTATCTGACAGACTCATTTGTGAAGTAGGATGTACACAAAGTCAACAGTTCAATCTCACATTGGGTGAGAGCAGTCCATGTACCAGAAACACCTGAATTCCACTAGTGTCCTGTCATGATTCAGGATTTTAAATTCTGGAAATTGTTGACAGTTTTTTAATTTAGCTGTCCATTCTTCTTGGCTGTGTATATATGGCTTCATCTCAGCATCCCCTTCTTCTCCACATCCCTCTATTAAATGCCAGTCTACTTTCGAGAGGCATGAACTTTCAGCTGCTGTTCCATTGCACAACAGAAGCCATCGGCCCTCTGCCTGTTAAGCTGCCTTCGAAGAAAAGGGCACCGTACCTTTTCCGGATGCGAAAGCCACTTCAGGGATGGGGCCATATTGTCCTGGCCTCAGAAGATGCCTTTTGATAAAGCCATAACCACACTTGTTTTGGCAAGAATCAGTATTCCATTGTTTCGTGTTCTGTCTGTCCATTTTGTCCTGTTGATTCGAGGATACTTTGTTGTCCAGTGGCTAACTTTTGCCACAAGGAAAGTTGACTCCATATGCAGTTTCTTTAATGTCCATATTTTCTCTGAAGTAGATTAGTACTGCCAGGAGCTGACATGTCTCAAAAAAGAAAAATTTTCTAAGTTATTAAAACATTTTAAATGCCATATTCTGTAGATCTCTGAAGGGTTTGAAGATGACCTGTCTAAAACATCTCTGCTCAATTTTTAAAACATATCTAATATGACTACAAGTTCTATTGTAATGTCTAACTACTAACTTTCATTTCTTTATATCCTAGTAGTTGGTAATAATAACATTCAAGGATCAGAAATTTGTATTACATTGTTAAATGAATGGTATAAATACAATTAGAAATATACATATAGCATTTTCTAACAATATCAGTTTCAAATTTGTATACAATATAAAACAATTCAATCCAATGTAAAGTGTTAGTAATTGTCTTTTTCCTTTCTTTCTTTCTTTCTTTTTTTTTTTATAAACAAGAACCTTAAATCTAATCTCCTTTGCTTAGCCTTTTTCTTAACCCTTGACAATAACTTGTAACCAACCCCCCTAAATACTGAAAATTATCCCAGACCCAAAACCCATTAAAAAGACCAAAAAACCACCCGCCCCACACCACCTCTTTGGGAATGTGGGCGTCGTATTCTTAAAATTGCTTTCTGCTGGGTATGGGCGAAGTCTGGCTGGGTTCCAGAACACCTTGTGCAAGGCAGAAGGAGACACTGCCAGCCACTGCCAGGTCAAGCAGCATGTGAAGATGCTGGTAAGCCACGAGCCGCGTGGCAAGGTATAGATTTGTAGAAATGCGTTACTTTAAGATATAGGAACAGTTAACAGGAGGCCTGCCACAGCCATACAGTTTGTAAGCAATATAAGTCTCTGTGTTTGCTTGGTTGGGTCTGAGCGGCTGTGGGACTGGCGGGTGACAGAGATTTGTCCTGACTGTGGGCAAGGCAGGAAAACTCTAGCTACATCTGGGCTTTTGTATTTCTGTATACCTTTCTTTACTTCTTATTCCCTGGCTTGCTGTGTAGCTGGGTGGCTGGCCCCTGGAGTCCTCCTCCTTCTCTTGCTCCCCCATCTCCTTTTCCCCCCAGATTTCTCCTCCT
Source organism: Peromyscus maniculatus bairdii (assembly GCF_049852395.1). Lineage (NCBI taxonomy): Eukaryota > Metazoa > Chordata > Mammalia > Rodentia > Cricetidae > Peromyscus > Peromyscus maniculatus. The sequence continues at coordinate 57,232,849 of NC_134853.1, read as the reverse complement.
CTTTATTCTCTCTGCCTACCAGCCCCACCTAGCCTTTCTCCTGCCTTGCTATTGGCCATTCAGTTCTTTATTAGACAAATCAGATGTTTTAGACAGGCTCAGTAACACAGCTTCACAGAATTAAACAAATACAACATAAAAAATGCAACACATCTTTGCATCATTAAACAAATGTTCCATATCATAAACAAATGTAACACATCTTAAAATAATATTCCACAGCAGTGCCCACATAAACCTGTTTCTTAAACTGTGAGTCATGACCTTAGCATTTCATAGTTGATTGTGGGAGTAGCAAAAAGTTTAGAAAGAAAGAAAGATTTCTCAATGCATATTAACCATTCTTTACTTTGAACTCAGAAGCATAAATGAATCCACGATAGTAGTGGCAGCTCTGCCCCTTGTTTCATGTGTGACTTCACCTCAGCTTGGTTCTGAACATAGAACATGCACATGGTGCACCACACATACCATCATGCCATGCAATGCCAGTGAATGCTACCGGAAGGAAAACATTGCAGTGTTTTTTCTGTTTTGTTAGACACACAAATAACATAATTCTAGGAAACAGACTTTTAATATTTTCCTACCTCCAAACCTCTTTGTCTAAGCACCAAATCGGAGTATCTTTGGATTGTATTGTGTTAGAGTGTCTAATTTAAAAAATTGGTATATCTCTCCAGGTGGTGGTGGCACACACCTTTAATCCCAGCACTCTGGAAGCAAAGGCAGGTGGATCTCTGTGAGCTCGAGGCCAGCCTGGTCTACAGAGTGAGTTCTAGGACAGCCAGGGCTGTTATACAGAGAAACCCTGTTTCAATCCCCTACCCCAAATAGTATATCTGTTGCTGGCTTGATTTTCATAAACAGTCACTAAATGAATTTTGGCTTGAGATTAGAACAAAATTTCCGACAACTGTTGAAATGGCCCTAAAGACACTTCTACTATTTGTACTATGTGTTTATGCAAAGCAGTGTTCTCCATACTGACCAAGCAATTTTAATAAGTGTTGAAATGTTGGGTTCATATAGTGTATCCTTTGGAAAAAAATTCTTTGGTGGGGGTTGGAGAGATGGCTCAATGATGTCAAATACTCAGACAAGATTTAATTCTTTGTGTAAAAATAAGCAACTGCTTTCATTTTTAGTAATGGTAAAATTTTGTGTATACCAAAGAATTGTTTTAAAATAAATTTTTTTACTGTTTATTATCAGAGTTTTTAATCAGGATTGTTATTTTATATACCTGTGTAACTCGAGTCACACAACAAATTTCTTGGGTGAAAAGAGTTTGTGAGAAGAAAAAGTTTAAGATGCCCTGGTATAAATAAGGCAAGCCCATTGAAGCTAGTAGGCTTTGGCTGGAACTTTGGGGAAAGACATTTTATTCCTGCTAGGATCACTAGGGAAACTGTATCTGGGCTACTAGAAAGGATTGCAGAATCCTAGCACCAAAGCCTGAGCACATGGTCCACTGGTGCCAGGGGAGCCACCTCTGTAGATGTAACCAACCGTATTATTAAATAAGAAACACAGAACTAATGTAAAAGAGAAAGCTGAGAGGTCAGAGCTCAGAGCTAAAATCTTACCCTCCTCCTGCGGTGCTCCTAGCTTCCCGAAAGAGACCTATTTCCTGTGTGTATGTCTTTAAATAGTCTTTCTGTTCTGCCTTCTCATTGGTTGTAAACCCAAACACATGACTGCCTAGTCACTGCCTGTAAGTACCACCCTCCAGGTCTTAAAGGCATCTGTCTCCAATGCTGGCTGTATGCCTGAACACACAGAGATCTATGGGATTAAAGGCGTGCGCCACCACTACCACACTCTGTCTATGGCTCTAATAGCTCTGACCCCTGGGCAACTTTATTTATTAACATACAATTAAAATCACATTTCAGTACAAATAGAATACCACCATACACCTCTAACTCTTGCTTATTTGAACTGAGTTTTAAATGGTTTGGGATTTATTTATTTTATTTTATTTTATGTGTCTGAGTGTTTGGTTTGCCTCTATGTATATGCACCACATCTGTGTCCGATGCCCGTGGACGTTAGAAGAGGGGATTGGACCTCCTAGGACTGGTGTTACAGATGATTGTGAGGCACCATGTGGGTTTTGGGAACTGAACCCCAGTTCTCTGCGGAAGTGGCTACTGATCTTACCCAGTGAGCTTCCAGCTTTCATTAGAAACTTTACATTCTATCTCCTCTGCCAATGCTTTCCTGTTACGTTATGACTCTAAAATCTCCACCCCACCCACTCTTTGAACACTTGCTCCTCTTAGCTGGTGGCACTACTGTGGGAGGCCATGGAGCCTTTAGGAGGTGGGCCAGCTGCTGAAAGTTTGTCACTAGGGGAGGTCCTTCAAGGCTTTAGTTTGATTCCTGGCCCTACTCTCTGTGCTTTGTCCTCCATGATGTGAGAGCCCTTCCCAACACACTGTTGTCATGAATTCATGAACTCTGCCATACCATCCACACTGTGGTGGACTGAGAACCTGGGAAACCATGAACCAAACCACTGTTTCCCTAAAGTTGCTTCTGTTCATATCCTGCCAGTGTGGTTTAGAATTAGTGATACAGTCCCTTCACAATCTGCCAAGGCCGCCTAACAGTCTCACAGAGATTGCACTACTCCATTCTCTCTCCCCTTCTCAAGACTCTCCAAAGAAGTGGACTTCCTGTTTAAGAACCTTCTGGCTCTTGACTCACATATGAGAAAGTTAGACTTTTCCTTGCTGTGCAACAAAAGTGCCCAATGCTATTGAATCCCCACTTAGATATATACATGGAAGAACAGCCAGGAAGTGTAAGCATTAGCTAACTCTACTTTTATAGAGGACAACTATTTTCTTTGGAGATTCAATACATGCATACTGAATTCCTGCAAACACGTGCAAAGGAGTATGAGCAACACAGAAAAAAAAACAGACTCTGAGAGCTAATATTCTTGTATATGTGTTTTGTGGAAGGCTTCATATTCAAATTCTGGGCCAGGTGGCACTCAGAAGCTTAATTTTACTACCTAAAACCCTTTAGTGGATTTCATTGTACTTAAAAATCTAAAAGCCACAGCACCTAACCAGGGCTGCTTCAGATCTGACTCATGTTACTTGTCCAAAATCTCCGTTGGGGATTTTCATCCCTGGTTACACTAGTCACAGCAGCCTGTTTCCCTCCCTTTAATACTACTCAGTTTCAGAAGTGTTGTGCCCACATCTTCTGTCTTGACTGTTTTTCTCCTGCTTGTCACCCTGTACTTCCCTTAGTATGGTCACAGCTCAAATGGTGCTTCTTCAGGGTGGTTTTTCCTATCCATCCCAACCAAAGCAGGCCTCCTTAAAGTTCTCTTCAAGAACCCTGTTTTCTAGGATGTTTTAATAAATTGCTATATATGTCTGTGCTTGGTTTTTAGTGTGCATCTACCACTGTTCTTACACCATTTAGTGTGTACAATGGTGTACACACTTATACCATTGTAAGCTCCATAAGGTCAGAGGCTATATTTGTGCTTTTCACCACCAAATTTCCAGTGTCTGGCATAATGTCTAGGACAAATATATTTGTTGTATAAATATTTGGCTTGTAGGGACAAATATATTTGGTGAATAAATATTTGGCTTGACTTCAGAGTCTTTGGAAGCAGTCTCAACTCTCAACTCTTTTTCTCAGTCTCAGGCCTTCTCAGTCAGACCCTTTCTAGCCTTCTTCTTTTGATGCCTATCCTAGGGTTATGCTGATACATCAGTCATCATCTATTTATGTAGTAGGTTGTGCTTCAAGCACCCAAGTTGGAAAGTGACTGCAGGGACCTGATGAGCTAACAGGAACCAAAACAGAAACGCTGCCCTCACAACTAGAGCTTCCCAGAGCTAGAACAGAAAGGGGCTGTTTCCCCATTGGGCCTCACTGGTCTGCTGAATCCCAAACCTGAGTGTGGACAGAAGACAGTCAGCCAACGACATATGAGAGCACGGTGAGACAAAGAGCATGTGCTGTTGGGAGTGAGATGTGTATGAGCTGGTGGCGTTATACCCTGACTAGCTATGTCTGTGTACAGGCTGCCTGTCACCTACAGAATGGCTGGGAACCTGGGTACGACTGACCTGGAGACGAGAGAACCACTATAGCAGACTGTGGTGTCTGAGGGTCTGCTCTAGTGAGTTCCGATGACATTCTGACCCATAGTTCTGGCTCTCAGTTTGGTTTTAAATGGAGTATAGACCATTCTCTCCAAACAGCATACTCTGGTCCTTTTAGATTTCAAACTTTCTCAGAATTGAGAAATGAATTTTCCTCCCTAATATCTTATTTTGAAAATTTTCAAATATAACTAAACTTCATTTTTTTTTACTTTGAACCCCCAGACCTCTCCCATCTAGATCCTCTCATTCACTGAGCCCATTTCATCACATCTCTACCTGTTTCTATATCCTTTATTTACCCATGACTACATCTTAATTTGTATTTAAAATTGGGGTCTCAAAATGCTTCTCAGAACTAGCTCCAAGTTCCTTGGCTCATGCAATTCTCCTACCTCATCCTTCTGGTTGGTGCCTGCCCTTACATTCGAGTTTTTCATATAATTGTTGTGCAATTTTTTTTTTTGCCTAAGTTGGTACCCTTTCCTTAATTCTTCAGAATTTATATCATTATCAAAATTCAATATTTTTACATATAATTTACATGTAATATATATTCAAATATTTAGTATACATACCAAATCCTATCATAATATAAATGCCATCCATCATCCCGGTAGATTCTGCCATGCTTTTTTCTAGTTAATCCTTTGGACATAGTCTCTAAGAGCCCAGGGTGGTCCTGCTTTTCATTTTATTTTGTTTCTTCTGACTAGTTTCAAGCTACTGATTTATACTAGTTGATGAATTTTGAAATAATCTTTCTTTAATGGTTATCTGTTCTTATTATCCACACAGAAAAAAATTCTGCTTCAAAAATTCAAACTCAAAACCAAAGAAAGAACTGGCATGAGAAAGCCAGTGTGAGCTTCATAGTCATTTTCAGTTAGGTGTTATGTGTCTAGTTCAGTTTCCCTGGTTACACAAGGTACAGAATACAAATAGGGTTGTACCTAGGTGATGCGAACAGAAACAAGGCAGAGTTTCCCTGGTTATTACCTCTTCTGTCCCTACCCCAAGATCTCTCTGGCTTCTGAAATTCTTACCAGTGCTTTGAGAACTGCTTCCTATTCTCACATGATCTTATTTATTTATGTATTGTGATTCCTTCAGTCTTTTTGGTTTTTTATTGAAACAGATTTTCTCTCTCTCCTACATAATATATCCTGATTATGCTTTCCCCTCCCTCTACTCTTTCCACACCTTTAATCCCAGCACTCATGAGGCAGAGGCAGGTGGATCTCTGAGTGTGAGGCCAGTCTGGTCTACAGAGTGAGTTCTAGGACAGGCTCCAAAGCTACACAGAGAAACCCTGTCTCAAAAAACCAAAAAGAAAAAGAAAGAAATAAAAAACCCAACAGCAAACAAGCTTCTAAAGGATAATGATAAAAGAAAATACAAAAAGATAAAACAAAAACTAACACATTGTGTGAGGAGAGCCTCAGTGGTCTATATATATATCAATTTATTCAGGGGTTCTATGGGGGAAACAGACTCACTGATACAGGATAAGGTAAATCCAGTTGCAGAGTCCTTGGAAAGCTGGGGCCTGATCACATGCTGCTTCATGCTGCCTTATTTGCTTTTCACAACCCAAGAGAGCGTGACCCCCTTTCTCTTCCCTTTTAAGTAGTCACCTAAGCAGATAAGAAGCACTGCCTCTGTCTCACCAGATAGCCCAAGGTCATGGGTGGAGGGAATTAGAATAGGACAAAAACAAAACAAAAAATGAAGAGAAGGGAAAGAACCCAAGGAAAGGCACAAGACACAGATATAGATGCAGAGACCACTCATTCTCATATTCAGGAATCCCATAAAGACATTAAAACTGGAAGCCACAATATATTCACAAAGGGTAAAAGAGAGAAAAATATATAAATAAAAATAAGATAGAATTTAAAAAAATAAAAGGAAAAGCCCAGTATGAGACAAGGAACCTCCAAAGATGCTGTTGAGTTCATTTGCTGTTGGCCGTCTACTGCTGGGCATGCAGCCTACCCTTTAGAGTAGTTAGTTTCCCCAGGGAGACTCCTTGGAGAAAACTAATTTTTCACCTGCAAGTGGTTATCAGTTGGAGATTGATTTGGGGTTAGGAACAGGGGCATGAGTCTGCTTCTCTTTTCAGCTCTAGGACATCATCTGGTGCAGATCTGTGCAGGCCGTGTGCATGCTGCCTCAGTCTCTGAGTTCATACTTGTTTCGGTCCTGTTGATTTTCGAGGGCCTTGCTTCCTTGGTGTCCACCATCCCTTCTGGCTCTTATATTCTTTCTTCCTTCTCTTCTGCTGGGCTCCCTGATCCCTGATGGGAGCGATTTAATGGAGACATCCCGGTATGGTGAGTGTTCCTAGGTCTCTCACTCTGCATCAAGTCTGGCTGTGGACCTTGTGTTTGTTGCTACCTGCTGCAGAAGGAAGCTTCTCAGATGATGGCTGACCTTATTAACCAGCCAAAGTCACCCCTCTGCACTGGCACTAGCTCTTCACAGTTCACTGGGTTTAACTGGTACCTTGAAAGTCTCTGTCTGAAGATGAGTAATTTTCCTGCAATGTCCTTGGTCTCTTTTATAAATAGAACTTTGGTGGTTGAATTGTGCTTGTGTTCTAGACATGCTCAGACATGTCTGGATTTTCTGTGTGTCCACAGCTTGGCTTATTCTTATTACAACTTATTCTTTGACACTAACCCATCGATATGAGTCATATGTTTTATCTAGCTCTTTCTATTCCAATACAGTGGAAGGCATTTTAACTGGGCAATGTCATATATACTTTTTCAGTATAGACTTCAATGTATTAAGCATAGATGCACAAAATGCCTTCTGTATATTGAATTTGAAATCTTTTTTTAAACTTTTTTTTATTTATACTTTGTGTCTCTTACATCATGCATCTTGATCCCATTCATTTCCTGTCCCTTCTTATCCACCCTCTGCCCTTGCAACCTCCCCACAAAATAAGATAACATAAAATTTAAGAGAAAAGAAAAAAGAAAAATCTTCTCATGGAAGCTGTAGTGTGACACAGCGAGCCACACAGTAAGCCCTTTTATCCATTTATCTTTACTTGCAAGGATTCACTGCAAGAAGCCATTGGTTTGGTTTGAGGCCTCTAGTTTCTGCTCCAATATCAATGCTGCTGGGCCCTCACCGGGGCTCCTCCAGGGTATCCTGTTGTTGCCGTGTGTTGTGGAGAGCCTACAGCTTTGGGCCAGCTGGTCAGGTCCATTTACATGCTCCAGCAGATCACAGATGGGGTGGATGTTGGGGTGGTTCAACTCATAACCCTGGTCTTGGGCCTGGGTAATTGCAGGGTTGGCCAGCCGGCCAGTCCCCCCCTCACCCCCACCCCATCACCACCAGGGTGAGCTCTGCTGCACTGCTCTGGCTAGTTCACCCCTAGCAGGGATTAGCAAGGGGTGGGGGCCAGTTCTGCTGCTTTCCTGCCCTCAGTTGGCTCTCCCACACCTGCACCATCAGGGCCAGCTCTAGAGTGTTGCCTAGGCCAGGTGCAGGGGCCACTCTCCCAAGTGTTGCAGCTTAGGACATCAGAGCCAGCTCTCCCACCTGCCACAGGCAGCGAGGGGCAGGAGGGTAAGGGTGAAGGGTGGAGGGCATCTCTTCTTTGCTCACAGCCCAGGCATTAGGGTCAGCTCCACTGTGCTGCCCAGGCAAGGAGCAGAGCCTGCTTTCCTGACTGCTCCAGCTGCTAAGGGGGAGGGAGCGTCAGCTACCATGTCTGTCATGGGCAGTGCTGAATTTGAAATCTTTTAGACCATTTTATTAGCTATGATTTTGGAATAATGCTGAGTTGGAATTGATGGCCAGTCAAAAGTTTAACCTCACTTGTTTGTGGTCTTATCTGAGGAGTAATATCTATTTATATACTTGCATAACTGATTATATTTTATCCTTATTTGAAAAAAATTACTCAGAAAAGTAAAAGGAACCAAAAAGATAAAAATACTTAAATGTCTTAACAGTAGTCTAACAATAAAGTTTAGACAAGGTCTAAAATAAGCTGAGAGTATTGTTACTTTCACAGGCTCTTCTGACTTGATAGCCTGTCTGTTGCAGTATACTGAAGGAAGAAAAAAGGTAGGTGCCTGTATGTGAGATGTTTCAGGAATATTCCACTCAAGGCTAAGTCTGAAGTATGATGAGAGATATGATGACATTTTGTAGCTCTTTGTAGGGAAAATCCTGTGTTAAAATAATTTTCTTATTTCTATTTATCACAACTTATAATGACATATGCTATGCGATTATTAATCATGTGTAGGTTTAGCCTGCCCTTATAAGCTCTTCTAGGTTTCTTCTAATCATTCTTTTATAAGAAACTTCTAAAATGACCAGGACTTAAGGATAGTTGGTAAATGTGTTGAATGAAGCAATGAGCTTGTGTGAGTGTTCCCAAAGAAAAGCTACCCAGGGGCATTGGAAATGGCTCAGTGGAAGATGCTGTCCAGCAAGCTCAATGACATGAGTTTGGTCCCCAGGACCCACACAGTGGAAGAGAATTAATACTCCACTCACTCACACAAAATAAATAAGTAAATGTAAAAAAAAAAAAAAAAAAAAGCTACTTTGATGTTAGGTTGAAAGGTAGTTATATTTTAAATATTGATGGATGTGGCCAAATAGTTCGTCAAAACAACAACAACAAAACATATTTTTTTCCCCTGTGGAAACTAGAATACCTAAAACTGTATGGAAGTTTACTTTATTTCTTGTGAAGAAGTTAATTTGGGGCTATTGTAAAGGCATCCCATTGTTTGTATTTTAAACAGGAGAGAGGAAAATGTGTTGTGTTGAGAGATTATGTATTAAGGCTTTGAAATGATTGCTTCTTAAATTGATGGTAGTTAGCCAACGTGGACAACACCTATAATCTCAGTACTTGGGAGTCTGAAGGAGGAAGATTACCATAAATCTGAGGCTAGCCTGGGCTATACAGTGATACTTCCAAACAAAACAGAACAAGTAAGCAACAAACGAAATCCCATAAAGTTGCTAGTGTGGTTTCTCTGGGGGAGTAACATAACAACTAAAACATTTGTTTAAATGTTGGCCAGACAAAAAGTATAGGGAATATGTTTTAGATAAAGGAAAGATAAATATGTTTAAGACAAGGATAAGAATAAGAGAAAAAAAATTCCAAATACCGTATAAGGCAGATGAAATTAAATGAATAGTGTACACCTGTGCCCTGAGTACTACGGACTTTTGCAAGGAAGGAAGCATCAGTAAGATGTTCTCATGTAACCGAGGAAAAAGCAAATGTGTATGATCCTGTTTCCATGAGCCGTAGTAGATCCCTCGTCTTATATGGAGGAACAGGCAGATAAAGAATGTGGAAGCTCCATTGAGATTGTGATGTTTGCATATATACCTGTGTTTTCATGCAAGAAAAACACAGGAAAAGTGGGAGCTAGAAATCAAAATGCAACTCTGCTCCCTCCAGGAGTGAATGGATTGGGGCTGTCAGATGGGAAGTCTTCATTTAATATGTTTTGGGTTCAATTATTTTTTTTTAAAAATTAAATCTATCTACTTTTTTTTTTTTTTTTTTTGAAGAAAGGACATACTATATGGAAGCATGGAGAGAGAGCTGCCTGGCAAGCACATAGTCAATAAACTTGCGGGAAGCTTCCAGAAAATTTTTAGGGGTAATTCTTTGTTAGACTTATAAACTAGGTTAGGCTACCTTGGTGATTTTCTGATCCTTTTGTAGCCATGGACTCTGTAGTTTGCATACAGTCTTAGGTAGAGCGCCTGTCCATGAAGAAGATGAAAGCAGGGTGCTTGCTGAGACGGGACTGAGGGGGGGTTTCTCTCTGTTTCCCTTCCCCACATAATCTTTTCACAGCCCCTGGGGCTCTGCGGCACACAGTTTGAAATACACTGGTCTCTTCCTGGGATAGCTTTGATTTAGTCCTTCCCGAAGGTCAGGGGGATATAGCAGTCCTGTGATTCTAAAATACAAAGAATAAAGGATGCCTAGAGGTAACCCCTGAATTCCACCTTGCCTTGCAGAAGACGTCTGGCTAGGAATCACTCACACCAGGTGAGATGTTTCCTGCTGTACAGAAGAAGAAGGGGCAGCTTCAGTTTGCATGTCTTAGCTTTGGAGTCCTGGAAGTTTCACGTCTTAAAGTTTAGGTTTATGGTCTGTAGCCTCTTCATCGTTAGACCTGCTGTTAAGGTCATGTTTGTAGGCCCTATAAATCGTTGCTCTTCCTCTCTTAGTTAGAACTAGAGAAGCAGCTTTTAAAAATAAGATTGCTTTATATTTATCTAAGACTCCACTTTTTTCAGATGCAAGTATCTGAACAAAGAAACTACATTTTCTTTAAAAGACATAAAAATATTTAATATTGAAACTTATGAGGAATCATTCTTTTAGGACGTGGACACAATTTTATATTTACTGTTTCAAGCAAACACTAATTTTCAGATTATCCCATTAGAACATTTCTCAATGGTACATATTGTTATGTTTTTTGGCTTGTTATAATTTTAAAGGCTTTGATATAAACATACCAGTATGTTCAAAATAACCCAGAATAATACCACTCTTTATCCACATAAATCAAATTTCTGCCTCTCTCCTAGGTGGCTTAATCTCCTTCTCTCCCTTTGCTCCCTCCCCCCCTGAAGTAGGGGGGAAAAAGACAACCCATAAAGTTGCGGGAGAAAATGAAATCCCTTTTCCCCACAAGGTGGCACTGTGGTTCTTTTAGTCTTTCAAACAGTCCGAGCACACAAATGATAACTTCTCTTCCTTCCCCCACCGTTTTCAGGTGATCCTCAATTAGATTCTCATAAAAATGAGAAATAATTTCAAAGGAAACTTGATACTTACAAGTTTGAAGTAACCTGCGAGCAACTTCGATTTCTCTATTTAGCTCTCTTTACAAGAGTCCCCCACTCCGAGCTTTGCTTTTAAAATAAAGTTCTTATACCAACTTTGGTTATGGTTTGTGGCGTTTTATTTATACTCGTTGTGCTCTGTGATGGTGTACATAGTAGTCTATTATGAGGAAATAACGTATATAAGGAATCTTTGAAATGTTTCGGGAAATAAGCATAATACCAGCTCATCGCCTTTAGATAATCCGGTTTTGTGGTGTTTGAATTTTCTCTTTTCTAGCCAACTTTTATACTTAAATTGATCCATGCCTCTTTCTATAGGTAAAAATTATAGAATATATCTTCATTTTTTTTGAGTAGCCTTTATGCCACATGCCTGTGTGTGTATTTATATAGATTTATATAACAAAGTAATTTTTTTTTGGCTTACTGTACTTTATTTTGTTGCTCTTATTCTAATGTAAACGTCTATATAAATTTGTTGTTTTCTGTACCAAGGTCCTGGGCGAGCTAGGTTCCACTCTGCCCGCAGACCACCGGCCTACATGAATCTCTAACGGTGGCGTAGGGTTCTAGAGCCAAGGCGACAAGGCCGGTCTGGTGGCTGCTGCTCTGGGGCAGAGGTGGTCTCCAGGGCGAGGGCCGGGAGCCGTAAGCCTGCTCGGCACAGTCAGCGGTTCTTCCTGGCTGCTGCTTGTTGGGTGACCTGCGGAGCGGAGTCGTGGGGGACTGAGGAGTGCTGGGTCTGGGGGTAGGAAGAAGCTTGGTGAAACTGTTGGCCACAAAAGCCAACAAGGGGGAGGAAAAGGAGGAAGAAACGGGGAGGCTGGGGAGACAAAAACAGAGAGAAACTGTGATCAGTCGCCAAAGCCAGGGAAGATAAAGGCGGCGCCTAAGAGGGGAAGAGCGGAGGATGCGAGGATGCCGGGTGAAGCCAGGCGCCAGCCAACACCGGGTCCCCCCAGGGCTGGAAGCTGCTGGGTCACTGACCGCCGGTCCCCAGCTCTGGAGGGGCTGCGGGGAAAGGAGCATTCGCTGGCTGCGGAGCTTCCGGGTCCCGGAGCCAAGGCTCCCGGAGCCAAGGCAGAGGCGTCCCAGAGATCGGCGTCCCTGGGCCGCGCCCGGGTTCCGGATCACGTATCCAGCCCTGCAGGCTGAGGCTGGGGGTTGCCGGCTGCTGCCCAGCTAGCCCCTGTCCCGAACCGCAGACGTCCTGAAACAAGGTCTCCAGCTGGAACGCTGCAGGGATCATCCCTGCCAGGGTGCCAGCTGAGACCGGAGCCCAGAGGGATTTATAAACCTCACGCTAACTTCCATGAATATGCACAAGTGCTTCGGACTCGGGGAGTGTGTGCCTCGCTGGCGGTAAACGCCAAGCCAGCTCTAGGAAGAACAGGGCCCAATCTGTACTGTAAATCGATGCTTTCTTAGTGATAAGCACCCCGTTTAGTGACTAGCTCCTGCCAATCTTCAGTGAGTATTTAATGATTATTAATTGACGAGACACCTTTCACCCGAAAACGGCCTGTCTGGATTGTCTTTCTTAGCAGAGAAGTGCGAATTAAAGTTTCTTTGTTAGGGAGAACAAAGAAATCCCAACTATTTTAAGGAGGCTTTAGCGTTCGACTTGGCAAACCGGTTTTTTTACCCCCTAGAGATCAACGCTCTTCGACTCGCCCCCTCTCTGTCACAGCCTCTGCAGAGTTGTCTGTGGGACTAGACTGGTGTTCCGGGTGGGCTGGATCCCCTCTGCTAGAGATTAGCAATTTAGAGTTAAGAAGTTTAGAAGCACTTTAATTCAGCCTTGTACTTTAACATGGGAGGTGATTGAGATCTGGGGAAGTTAAGGCCGTCTTGCAAGTTTGTGCCCAAGCCAGGAAGGGTCACCACGCCCCCAGCTCCTTGGAGAAGGGACTCGGGGTTGCTTGGTACCCTAAACTTAAGCTCATCCTCTTGGGAGCCCAGGACAAGCGCCCTTCTTCAAAGTTTGTCAAGAAGGAAATATCTTCCTCTTCATTAAAAAAAAAAAAATTATTTTCTCTTGCTGTCAGCCTCATTCTGACATAGATCAGGAGTGGAAAAGCGTGTGCTATGGAATAGAGTCATTAGTAAATCCATCTCGTTTTTTGTTTCATTTGACAGCAACACATTAAATTAATCCCTGTCCAAAAGAATCACATTAAGGGAGCTGTCAGTGCTAATCCCCAGCTCATTGTTGCTACCTAGCTCAGGGTTGACTTTAATAGGTCGCGCTGACATTTGTTTCTTTCAAGAGACAAGAGACAAGTCGGTGACTTCATCCAGACCGGAGAACGTTCCCTTCAGAAAGTAGAAGCACCTCAAGTTTTTGTATACTTGGGATTCTTTGGGGTTCCAGCTGTTGTAGGATACGTTGATTCTCGTTTCGCCCTTTTGAGTGAAGATGCTTATAACAATAAAAAAGAGCATAGAATCTCCCCATGAGGAAAAAAATCACCCCCAAACAGCAGCCTATTAAAAAATTAAAAATAAGGTGATATTGCTATTATTTGTGTACTTCTAGCATCCGATATTAGCTACCACCGTTGTCTATTTATAGACTTGATTGTGCACGAGCCAGATTTAAGATAAATTAGAAAAAAAATGTCGGAGAGGAACAGCTTGCACAAGCAGGGAATGAAAAGGGAAGAGAAGCAGGGCTGAGAAAACTTGAAAAAATAGATCAGTTAGGACTCTGGAGAGGGTGAGGAGAAGGGAAACTTGTTGGCCTGTCTTGGCAGGAATTCAGATAGGGAGAACTTAGGCAGCACAGACATTAGGAAAAATACATTACGCCAATATGAAAACACCCCTTTAACCGACATTCATAAACTATGGCTATAAAATGTCCATGCTCTCTCTCCTCTTGCACCCACCCCCCACCCCTGCACACTGAGGTGGATTTACCCCGCTTTGTGCTTCTGACATTTATGGATTCCAGATCTCATGGTTATATATTAGTCTTTGTTTGGGCAACTAAGAAAAAGCAGAGGGCTGCTTCAACCTTAAATCATTTAACCCGTTGTTAAAATATGCCTCCCATTTTTATTTTCATAGACATTTGGCACAATTTTGAGGGCAGAATGTGAGCTAAAAGTTGAGAAATGACCATCTATTGTTTAACAGGCTCATAGTGAATGGTTTGTGTACAGGTACTAGAAAAAGTGGTTGTGTGTGTATTATATATCGCTACTATTTGAACCATGCTTTTTCATATTGCAAGGTGACATCGTAAATCATTTCATCAGGTACAAACTCACCTTTGCCAGATCTAACCTCACCCCCCCCCCGAAAAAAAATCTGTACTTGAAAGTAAACTTAGTACAGTTGTGCCTCTTTGATGATTTTAGACATTTTGGTTTTATTATATTATTCTATATTATTGTTTTGTTATTATATATTATTATAGTTTCAGTTTCCATTCGCTCCTTTTATGTCCTAAGACTCACTTCTGGATTGCAGGGGCAGGGGGTGGGATAGCTTTCATTTTATACATATTGGGTTTACACTTGAAGACTCTATTTCAAAAGACAGATGAACAAGAGAAAAGCATGCGTATTTATTTGATACAATTATAAGTGCCATAGGAAATAGAGATGTGAAGAAAACAGTTCAATTTGATAGGTTTTTGTTGTTGTTGTTTTGTTTCTGTTTTATTTTTGAGGACGGATCTCACTTCACAGCCCAGACTGACTTCCAACTTGTGATCTTTCAGCTCCAGTCTCCTAAGGGCCTCTACTATGCCTGGTTTAATTTGAAGTTTTTAAAAGCAGGAAGCTTGAGGATGAGTGTTCAGTTATGGAAAAACATGATAGGACAAATGGAATGTGAGGCAGAGGCCATGAACTGGGGAACACAGCCAGATCAGTATCTCTCTCAGCTTTGGAGGTGTGGATTCTTTCCTCTGAATACAGGAAGGGCACTCCATGTGTGAGCGTTATGACCTGCTTCAAGGAATGCTAGGAAATCCTTCCTGGACTTTATCACCTGTTCAGAGAGGAAGGTGGGGGAAGGTCGAAGAGGATTTCCTATTTGTAAGAAAGCTTGGGAAAAACCAAAACTAAAACCACGGTCTTCTTAAAATATACTCAGGCTCTGTATTTGGTGGTAGCAAGTCCGGAACCCTGTCAGGACATTGCCACCACTGAAGTAACATTTGTGTTTTTTAAAAGTCACAGTTTGACTATGCAGCTTAGGCTGGCCTCAAAACTCGCAATCCTCCAGTCTCGGCCTTCAGAGGTGAGGTAGGAGAGGTGTAAGCCACCACAACCAGCTTAAAGCCAAGCTTTCCAGTCTCCACCAAACAGTCTTTCATTGCTAGCTCTTGAAGATTATTCCACTTATTTTAATGATTGAACAGACAAGTTTTATTCAGAAAATAGGCTAAGGGTTTTGTATTCCTAACAACAAGGCTTAATAGGATCAGAAAAAAAAAAAAAGAAAAAAAAAAGAAAAAAAAGGAACTATGCACGTACCGAGCCTCTGACAAATGTCAGGAGTCTATAAAATAAAAACTTAGGTTGTGCGGCACCAGTGGAAGAAGACCCAACTGACATTTAGAAATTGGTGGGTTAGTGCAGGCACAAATGGAATGTTAAAGCTCCAGGGACTCCAAACAAAACCAACTCTTAGATCGACAGAGTGGGTGTATGTGTGTGTATACATGTGAGTGTGTGTGCGGTGGCACGCGAGCACATATAGATGCCTGTGTGTGGAGGCAAGAGGTTAATTTCTGGTGTCTATCTCGATTACCTTCCATTTGGGGATTTTGACTGAACCTGAATATAACCAGATGCAGCTAGCCTGGCCACCTGGCAAGCCTCCGATATCTTCCTGTCTCTGTCTCCTTGGCACATGCTATAGTTCTGGCTCCTTATGTGGGTGTTGAGAATCCAAACTCAGATCCTCATGCATTCTGTACTTTACCATATGAGCCCTCTCCCCAGCTCCTATACTTAAATTTTCTCTCCTGCTTTCAAGTCCATTGAAAAGACCGTAACTGACAACGGTGGCTCATTTTCACTCAAATTCTATCTGTGTAACTTAGGTAAAAAGCCCATGCTTGCCTGGATACCAAAGTTACTGAATGCATTAACAGTGGACTAATCCTCTCAAGCGATGGGAGCGCTGGGTATATGGGGAGATAAGAAACCAGAAGACTGGGCCCCACCAATAATTAATAGTGTCTCAAGAGGTGGTCTACTGTTTTTGGATTTTAAATCTCCTTGTTCAATTTCTTGCTGGAGTGAATTCCACACAAAAAAGAACAATCTTTAATTTGATACTTAGTCACTTCAGTGTCCTGTGCTGAGCCAGTTAAGATTGCATATTCTTGTGAAAATATATGCATTCATAATCAGTCAGATAACGTTGCTCTCCAGGGTTCCTGAATGGGAAAGCAAGAGATTATATATTCAGATACGTGGCTTCAAAGTCCTAGACTCATCTGAGAAGTTCACATTCTTCATCTTTTACTTATTATTCTTAGGATTGAAAGGAAAACAACACTGTGAACATTTCTAATTAAATACACAATAAAATTAAGCCCGGCATCCGCAAGGTAAGGTTTTATTAGGAAAGAATTCTTGTCCTTTTGTGTAACAGCCTACACTGACAGACATTTTAATACGATGACAGGGTAAGTGGCGTATGCCTTTGATTAAGGCTTAATTACCAATTATCGTGTTGCCCCTTGTGCTTATGCCCCATTTACCATCATTTGCTTCGATTAAAATATTCTGAGACCACAGAGAAAGTGGGGAGGAGGCACACAATATTGAGCGTGGTAATTCCTTCCAGAGAATTCTTCCCACATCTGGAACATCCCTCACCTTCTGCCTGCCCTGGGTTTGGTTACTTTCCTTTCCTCCGTTCCACAGCTTAGGACCTTGGCGTTTCTGAACACATCACACTTGATTTCAGAGTTGCTTTGTTTACACTCTTGGATGCAGAGACAGAGCTCCCGGCCATCTTTTTTTAATATCCTTGACTCCTTCCTCTCCTCCAAAGGGACAGTGTCTGCTGTGCTGCAGTCTCGTTTAGAGTCTGAAGCATCTTCCTCTGACTTGCTGTAGTGGCTTCTGTGTGTGTGTGTGTGTGTGTGTGTGTGTGTGTGTGTGTGTGTGTGTGTGTGTGTTTTGTTTTGTTTTGTTTTGAGAGAGGGTTTCTCTGTGTAGCCCTGGCTGTCCTACAACTCACTTTGTAGACCAGGCTGGCCTGGAACTCATAGATCCACCTGCCTCTGCTTCCCAAGTGCTGGATTAAAGGCATGTGCCACTTCCTTTCACCTTAGGATTTCTGTCTAAAATTCGAATCTGATTTCATCTCTCCTCTGCTTAAACATCCCCTTCATGAGCTCTAGGGGAAAAGCGTATCCTGAGCAGATAGAAAATTTTATGTTGTCGTTTGTCCCTGGCTACCTTCTAGCTTCATTAGTTGCTTTCTGGCAATGGATCTTTATACAGGGGTGTTTCTTTATATGGGGTGCTTTGCTCCAATCATATTCTTGAATACGACACTCTGTGTGCTTGGAGGACCTCTTCCCTTGTGTTTGCCTTCCAGTCTTACTGAGAAATCACTGTACTGGGTAGGAAATGTTTTCCTCCTCAGCACCATACCATCTTTCAGGAGAATCTGTCCTTGGACTAGGGATGAATGAAGTTAGATTCTCTTTCAAAGGGTTTGATATAGAGACAGACAGAATGAATTAATTGGTGTTGGAGATCTTAAGGTCTTCAAGGCTAATGTGGTCACATGTGCAAGCTGAGATTTGATCTGTAGAAAGGGTGGGAAAATGAAACAGACTGCAGGAAGAAACAGACATGGCGTATCCTGGCTGTGGGCACAGGAAAGGTTTCTCCTGGTTTCTGTCTGCTTACCAGTCCTTCTTTGAGGCTCTCATAAGATTGCAATTGGTTGTTAGATACTTTTAGCTCTTTATGCTAATACTTTTTAATGTAACTTACTTGAACGAATTTTTGTTCCTTGTTGTCAAATCCTTTTTTATTAAGAGTCGTTTATTGCATGCAATATAACTGTGTGTGTGTGTGTGTGTGTGTGTGTGTGTGTGTGTGTGTGTGTGTGTGACTGAATGCACATGGAGATCAGAGGCCAACTTGTGGGAGATAGGGTTCTCTTTCTACCATGGAGGTTCTGGATATTGGACTCAGAAATGTCAGGTTTAGCGACAGATGCCGTCACCTGCTGATCCATTTTGCCAGGCCCCAAATTATATATGTAGGTATTTACGCCTATTTCCCCCACCTAGACAGTAAACCCTTTGAGAGTAAGGGCATTTAAACACTTATGTACTGATTCTGTGCAGTAGATCATCTATGGTTGATTGACATAGACCTATGGTAACAAACCCCAGTTTCCAATGCCCCCTTTAAACAGAGGACTTAAGTTATAGGCTGGAGTTGCTGAAATAGCGAGTGGTGAAGGGTAAGGTTTTAACCAGCATGTTTGTTTTGTAACAACAGTTTTTGATAATCAATCCTTTGAGGTACGGGAAAAGCCATAAAAATAGGAGTTTGCCAGTCCTGGATCTCATGGGGTGGTATTTTCAGAGCTATCTAACTTCTCTGGAATTTATAACATAATTTTGTTTAGTGCCCAGGCAGCATGATTGGGACCTTACTGGTGGAAGGCATTTGCTTTCTTGAGAATATCTTTAGATAAGTGCAGAATACCCAGGAACAACACACTATTAGTGAACTGGTCAAACATCCAGTTCCTTGTGGTAGTATTCGCAGTGGGACACTCTGCTCTGGGAATAATTGTGTTGTTCTTTAAATATTGTCTCTAATAATCCACTGCCTTGGACACTCTATGCTAGCATTTCTAATCGAATGACACTTAACAAACATTCAATAAAGACTTCTTTTCTGTGGTGGGGATTAAAAAGGACGCTGTCATATCATAGCTGAGACCTCACTATGGGAAAATCGAAGGGACACATCGCTGCCATTATCTTTCCTCCAATTAATTCTACCTTCCAAAATACTTAGGTCGTTAGAATTCTTGATCTCTTTTAATCACGAGCTGCACCCTCTCATCCTCTCCTCTCTTTGTGGTATTGCATTAGTAAACCTCCTCATATCTGGCTACACCAAACCAGGGCAGAGAAACTATTATTTTGAAATTGCCATTCTCCCTGCCTGGCGTCTGTGTGGACAGTTACCTTAGAGAACATTAATCTCCCCCAAACTGAATCCTGTTTTAGGTGAAGTTTCCCGAAGAACCATTGAATAGGGAATAAACCTTTCCCACTGTTTCTGGCAAACTCAGATCAGAGTTAGAGGCTATCTCTGTTTAAGGTCTTAATATATTCAACTGTGGTTTGAGGTGATGCTCTTTTAATGTTAAATGTAATTATAATATTGTGGAGAAACAGTCTATGCATGTTGCTGGAGAGACAAATGTGGGGTGCTTAACCGATTCCAGGCTTATTGTAAAGGTTATTTCTCCCTTGTGAAAATGTTGTTAGTTCTAGTAAAACATACACATATGAACCTCTGGAGACTCTGTGAGTATAAATACAGGTTAAGTAGTCGGACAGAATGCCAGTGCTTTAAAACGTAAGTGGGTGTCAAGGCTGGGAAACAAAAAAGACTTCCTTAGTCTCAAAGGCAGCCAGTTGTGTGGCAAACACTATGGTAATAGTTTCTTTATTCACAGGCTTATTATAGAAAGCACCACGCTGTCTTGAAACAGAAGAAGTTGCGTACAATCGTCTCCATAATCCATAATTGAAAGAATCGGAAATGGAACAATTATTTTCCTCTATGATTGCTTTCACAATTTCTTGTTCTCAGCAGGATTCTTTTTTGTTTTATTTTGTTTCTTTTGGTTCATTGTAAAAATCAAGCAACTACAGTGTGATTAATTTTAAGATGAAATTTTGTATGACTTCTGAGACATAAAAAAACGATTTTTTGTAATTGTGAATGATGTTTATGTAATCAATCTACTTTTAATGTAATAGTATTGATTGTAACATGTACTTCATAAGTGATGTGCATTTGGCTTAATTTTGTAAGTTTTGTCAATTAATGACTTATAATGTGGAGACTGTGGTGTATCTCAGCAGTATAGCACTTGTCCAACATGCCCAAGACTTTGGGTTTATAAAAAGCATCGTGATTAATTTAAAGATGCTCATAAATATAGTAGCATGGCATTTGAGTCAGAGAAACTGTTTTGTGTGGTGAGAAAGAGATAAGAAATGAAAGTGATTCTCCTCTGATATATTTAATCTTTAAACATTTCTGTCATCTTCCAGGAACTATTTCTGGCTTTACATACTATAAAATATTTAGCAGTGAACTCAGTGAAGGTGTTATTACTTCTCAGATTCAATATTGTCACTCTGTAGCACCACGTTGTGACAGAGAACTCGTGTGGCTCTATTTCCTCTTCTCTAACCCGAAGAGTTAATATTTGTTGAGCAGTGATTGTTCACTGGGCTTGGATGGGAAAATATCCAGCTTCTTTGTGAATCTTGACTCAATAGAGCAGAGGGCCTTAGGAAGATTTGAGAAGCTTCTTTTCTGTTTGCCCCTTCCTTCCCTGACCTCAAGACCAGGAGGCAGGAGAATGGAAGTAAGTAACAAAGAGCAGGAGGTGAGCACTGCAGAGAGGCTTGCATCCTTCCCAGCTAGGACAGGCAGCAGAGCAGCTCTCCATGCGCGTGTTCATTTGCGCTCTACCTATTTTAGAAATAGATCAAATTGTGATATTTTATCCTAAGCAATTAGCATTTCATAGGATTTTGAGCTTTATTTATAAAGCACCCAAATATTTGTTTCCATGTATTTTGCATGTATTTTTCACAAACCCTATGTTTTCTATGAGCTCAGAGGCCAAATTCATTCTCCTAGTTTTACAGAAGAAAATAAGTGAGTACTTTATATCAGAGTTAGAGTGACTGTATACTTTGTTGTTTAAAGCTGGACACATCTGAGAATAAAAGGATTTTCTGTTAATGATCACCCACAACAACAGATATAAAATAGGAAAATAGAAGTGATGATCACCATGATGATAAAAAGCAGAAATTAGGATTACCAGATGGATGAGGCATTAAAATTAATTTACTTGCTCTGTTAGAGTTCTACCATTTCCACTCAGGAAAAAGTTAAATTGGGCATTCTAATAATAGCTAATTCTTTAACAGATTTATTTTATTTGTAGTTATGTGTATGCATATGTCTCTGTGGGGCACATGCTTCTGAATGCTGATAGAAGCCAGAAGAGGGTGTCATATCTCTGGAAATGCAGTTTATAGGTGGCTGGGAGCTGCCTCACATCAGTACTGGGAACTGAACTCGGTACTCTGGAAGAGCAGTAAGTATTTTAACTCTTGAGCCATCTCTCTCTCCAGCCCCACTGGCATTTTCTTACTTGATTATTGATGTGGGAGGGCTCAGCTCACTGTGGGTGGAGCCACTGCTAGGCTGGTGGTCCTGGGTCCCTTAGTAAAGGTAGTAAAGCAGGCTGAGCAGGACACAGGGAGCAAGCTGGTAAGCAATGTTCCTCCACGGCCTCTGCTTCAGTTCCTGTCTCCAGGTTCCTGCCTTGTATGAGCTTTTGCCTGGACTTCCCTCGGTGATGGACTGTTACCTGTAAGCAAAACAAACGCTTTCCTCCTCCAGTTGCTTTTGGTCATGATGCTTTATCACAGCAATAGAAACCCTGGCTAAGACAGATGGCCTTAGAGTCAGGTCTCAAATGATAGTATTTGAAGGACTATGCAGATCTCAAAAGTTTGCAGTCTTTGGGGGTAAAAAAAAAAAAAAAAAAAAAAAAAAGAAACCCTAAATATGATGTTGTGAAGTAAATGACAAATCATTTGCTACCAGAGATCAGAAGCTAAGGAAACTACAGTTATGCGCAACCCTCAGTGTTCTTTCCACATGTATGTCTTATATATGTTATTATGAGAGTAGGGATCATGACCGAGTGGTGAGTGCAGGTGAGTAGATGTAGTAGCCTTGAACAGAGGAGGGAATACAGGTTGCTGAACACAGATTCAACCTACGTGTGACCTACACATAATCTTGGCTTCAGTTTTTTTTTTTTTTTTTTTTTTTTTATTAAAGTAAAAGAATTCATCGTATCAGTAGAAAATGAAAGGATGGAAGGAGCTTCCAATCCTGCTGCTGCTAGAGCACTGGAGAGCGTAGCAGACGTCTACCAGGCTAGTGTCATGCTGACAAGTCACAGAGGGACTGTCGCCAGTGACCCTTGGTGTCCAGCTGTCCTCACATCGGAGACGGAAAAACTCAGGGCCAATTCTGTCTAATGTGAGTTGTGTTGATATTTTAGACAGCTTTTCATCCTTAATGCCAATCGTTTGTCATTACATAGAGTTTGATGCAAATGTGTTTACTGCACATGTTTTCCATGTTGAAAAGTACATTATTAGTGTGTGTGTGTGTGTGTGTGTGTGTGTGTGTGTGTACACAAAAGTGGAAGTCATAGGACAGCTTGCTGGAATTGGTTAACTCCTTCCACCATGTGGTTCTGGGATCAAACTCAGGTTGTCAAGATGGGCAGCAAGTGCCTCTTCCCATTTAGTCATTTTGGTGGATCCTGAATACACTTTAAAACCCTTTGGAGCATGGTGTCTAAGTGTTCTTTAAGGATATGAGAGCACACTCTTTACTGATCATTCGCTCACTGGGTGGCAGCTATATTCTATTCATTAAACACAACACACTTAATCCTGACAATGTTGGTAAACCTTATTGAGGACCCCCATAAGCAAATAATGGTACTGTGAGGCACTCACATGAATGGAATAATTCCTGCTTTCAAAGTCTGGAGGTGGAACATACAGCAAACCAAACAAAAGGTAAGTTAATTAAACACAATTCAGATAATGGCCAGTGGCAGCAGAGATTACTTACCTTAATTCTCACTTGTTGTCACTTAAAAGTATCTATTTTACCTTATCATATTTTGTTTTACTACTAATCATGTATTTTGGATCAAAATAATGGAATCAAAAAGGAAAACATAACAAATTTAGAAATCTAATATCTTATAATTTGATGGCTCAACCGTTAAAGGCTAGGCTCACAACCAAAAATATAATTTTAGATTAAATGCAATATATAGATATATTTTCCATAAGTATTTAAAAAAATTAAATTGCAAATGACCTGATTTCATTGCCTCTTTAACTGGGCAATCTCCTGTGTTTTTGCTCAAGGTCACTTGGTTTCACAGACAGAATTAGAATTCAGCTTTCTAATACTTCAGTCTGAATTTCTTTTTATGTGTTTGCATTCTCTTAAAACAGTAAGATTGCATGTGTAGTTTTACTGATACACAAATATATGGAAAAAAGATTTTTTTCTCCAATAAAATATCATATTCCCATGATACATACAAAAAGCAGCAAATTGCAAAAATAATTCTGAATCCTTATCTTGTTTCACAAAGAGTTTTGTGGAATTTTGCAGTAGGTCAGTTTACCTCAGTGACAGTTCCTCCAGTACATAATACGAAAAAACGTCTTTATCTTCTGAAGCAGGGACAGGGTTGAGCAGTTTTGATTGTTTCCATTCACAATCAGGATTTGGCCGTCCCTCTTGCCAGGCATATATCTCATTTTGGAGAAGAACAGATTATGTAAGGGCTCACAGTGGTGGCATAAAGTGGCAGCTTTACATGCCATTTTCTGTCTATGTCTTTGGTTCTAATTCTACTCTTCTGGACACACACATAAATACATTTTCTGTGTTTTTCAGTTACAACAAAATTCTTGTTGGAAATAAGTTACATTATAAAAATACAACTTTTATAATTTAGTAAGCAGCACTATAAACTACTAAAGCATTCACCCCAAACTAAACTACTAAAGCATTCACCCCAAATTTCTGCCTCTCCCCAATAGCCAGTTGTTTATGTCACCTGGGTAATTTCTTAACCCCAATTATTTGCTGCCATTACAGTGAATCCAAAAATAAAGGGTCTAAACGCTGAGGAGAAATTGTGAACCTCTCAGCACAAGTAGTCAACTTGTTCGTATATTTCTATTTCTTCGACATGATGAAGATAGTTATTCACTTTTAGGTTAGAGAAACACATGTGAAGGAAGCACCAAAAATTGTCTATTTTTGGAATAATATTTTCTCTAAATCAGATACTTAATGTATAATACTAGAATATGTGCAATCACATTCTATATTTCACCATCAGTATATGCAAGAAGTAGCTATCAATACAAATAGTCGATGTGTTTTAAAATTGGCAACAAGCACTTAAATCTGTTTGGCAAAAGTCTGTTTGCTGTACCTCATCTCCAACTCAGTGTTTGTCTTTTGCTGCTTATTCAAAGACATCTGTTTTAATTTCAGAGGTAAAGTTTCAAGCCAAAGAAGTTACTTTTAAATGGAAACGATCCTTGAAATGAATATTGACACTTGTTTTGTGGTTCTCGTTACATTTTTATTTTAACCATTAGAGGGCACATTAGTTCAAGAGAAATTCAACACAAAGCAGAGCCATAAGATAGAAATACGTTTAGAAGTGGTAAAAAAAAATGTATGTATTTAATGGAGCTTATTTTCGTTCATTTTATTGTCATTTGCAACATAAGTTATCAGAATTTCTATATTCTGAAAAAGAATCCCAAGTGTTTATAGTTTCTTATTTAAAAAAAAAAAAATAGCTCTTCACTTTTTAGTGGCAGCTGCTGCTCCTAGGAGAGCCAGGCTGGCCTGGTTGAATTTGACGAGGTTGACTGTTATGTGACCAAGGAGGATACAATAAATCATGGCATTTGAAGAACACCCTGAGTTCAAAGGCGCTTGTGATTAGGTTATTATGAAGCAAGGGAAGGCACGTCCTCAGGCTTGCAGTCAGTAACACACACACACACACACACACACACACACACACACACACACACACACACACCAGCATCGGTGTGTGAATGGACAAACTCAGCAACCAGGCTGCACTGCGAGTATTTATAACCTTTAAAATTTGGTACAAATTACAGAGAGAACAATAGATGGCCCCAGAGTGAACACAGCCTTTATTTCACTAGAAAGCCTTGACTGAGGTCATAAACTGTGAGAGGGCAGGCAGCTCAAGTGGCTTATGAATGACTGCCGCGTCTCCGAATGAGTTCATTTGTTTCCGATCCACAGCAAACTATTATTATTTCTAATGTTCAATCTTTTGCTCTAAAGGCTGCAGGTTGTTAATCTGTAAAGGCTGAAATGGATACTAGCTAGCATTCAACAATAATACTGTCACGATGTCAAGTTAAAGGGAACCTTCCAGTGATTAATTCACTAATTTATTTAATAAAATTTACTGAGCACCCACCATGTTTCACATTCTGAACTGGGTGCTAAGGGATGAAGACGAATATGTTATTCTTGGCTTGAGAATACACTTTTTATTGTTGTGTGATTTATAGAGGGATAAATCAGCAAATAACAGTAGTATACAATAACTTTATATATTAGTGGAGAACAGGAAAGAGATTTATCAAACCTATTAGAAAAATACCTCACATATTTTTAAGAGAACTGAGGGGTTAGGAAGAGCATTAGTATATACTATCTTCAGTTTGAGACTGCAAAAGCACTCTGTTCCTTTTCTTTGCGAGTCAATTATACAATAAATTGTGGTAATTAGTAGCATAAAACAAGGTAATAATGTAATTAAAACCAAAATATTTACTTGCTGTAGCAGATACTTTGCTGCATTTTAATTCTGCTCCTTTCAGGCTAATAATACTCTATAGGAATTTCCGTGTGGCTTTTACATCTGGAGGTAGTGAATTAGTGTGTGCAAAGAGAGCTCAGAATTATGCTTTAATTATGATTTGAATGATGATTTGAGTCTGAGCATGAGTTGTCAACAGAATTGTGAGCTGAGGGGAAGAGATAAGGGCTGTTAGTGGGATAAAAAGTATATTTGCGTCACTTGCTTTTAAGTTTCTTTTGTTTAAAAAGAAGTAATTAATGTTAGGAATTAATTGGTTTGGGTTCTTGATTTTAAAGTTATCACTTGGTTGCAAAGATGAAGCTTTTTCAAAATTACTACATGATATGCAATGCAGGATCATTTCAGGAGAAGGTAGAAGACGTAATTGAAAAGCTGGCTTTTGAAGTGTTTGCTTATCACCCTAATTGATAGCAGATGAGCCCAAAGAACGGAAGACAGAATAAAGAGATGTATGTGGCCTGATTTCACAGTGAGGTGCTTGCTTCTGCAAGGCAAAGCGTGATTGTTGGTGTTTTCATAGGATATTAGGCTTTAAGGGAGCCTGGTCAGAATGCATTAATGCAAATCAATCATGAAGTCAATGGATAGATCTATAGTATTAAAATAGTTTAAGGTTTGGATCACCAAATGAAGATGTCCATAAAACTAAAAAAAAAAAAATAAATGTAGCCCTAAGTAATGTTTTAATTTTTGTTTGTTGAAAGAACTGGCATACTACAAGACAGATCATACAGTGCAAGTCCAGGATGGTAAGGAAACAGTAATGGGTAAGGGGCAAAAATCAGAAAGAACATCCACCAAATGTCAGCGGTGCTATTTTTAGGCACTAGGCGTAGGGAGATTTTCATTTCTTCAGTCTTATCTATATTTTCCTATAGCAAATATGTTTAATTATGTAACAAAGGATATATTAGTATCTAATCTACCCAATATTTCTTGGGAAACTTTTCATATGACCTTAGAACATACAATATATTCTTGCTGGCACTTAATTGGCTCCAATATATATTTACATTTCCCATTTATTCATGTCTTCTGCTCTTATATTTACTTATTCCCCAAATGCATTAATGCTTAGCAAGATATAACACATTAATTCTTAGTTCATCTCGCACAAAGGAGAGAAATTGGTGAGTTTAGAAACAGAAGACAAAGATCTATTGAACAATGGAACAGAATTTAGCTTTACACCTATAGAAGTCTTTGAGTCAATGTGAAGGGATTGGTTCAGGCTGTGACCTGGCCATCTAAAAAGGAAAGGAAACTCAGATGAGACTACAGTTGGAGTGGGCAGCAGGGTGGAGACGGAGGGACCGTTGGAACTGGCTGGTCAGCCTGGTCAGAACGGAGGAGGCTGTGGCATTCATTCCAAGAAGGACAGGCAGTCCTGGCACTCCCCTCTCAGAAGGCTGCTTTCCTTCCCGGAGGAGAGAGCTTGGCCTGTTGATCTGCTTAAGGAGGCTTTATTTCCTTATTTTCATTTAAGAGACTAGCTCTTGGCAGAGGCATTCTCCAGGAGCTTAAGTCTCAGACATCACATCAGCGCCACCAGCTCAACCACACTTACAAAAACTGAATGAGGTGGGTGGATTTGGGTGGCGATTAAGCATGGTTTTTCTATTGCTAGGAAGGGGAGTGGGAAACACCAAAAACCAAAACCAAAAACCAAACAAAACAAAAACAAAAAAACCCCAAAAAATCCCAAAACAACAACAAAAACAAAACAAAACAAAAAAACTCCTCTAAGCTGTTCACTTGAAAAAAAAAAACAAAAAAACACACACACCAAAACTAACACCACTACCACCACCTCCCCCCACGTATACGTGTAACACAGCTCTCTGTGGCATCTCTGTTCTGGGTCAAACAAGGTCAGGCTGTAAAAGAAAAAGCTTGCTTTCCTGGTTAGGATTAGCAGTTAAACAAAGGCAAGCATTCACTAGGTGTTGCCAAGAAATGCCATGGAATCAAAGCTAAGTGAGGAAGTTGTGCTCTTGGTGATAAAGTGAGTTTCGGTCTCCATTTTCTGATTAAACAAAATACTTTAGTGGGGGCTTTGTTTTCTTATTTATTTCCCGCATAATAGACGTTCTTCATTTGGACACGTGGAAAACAGCTTTTAACTACTTGTGAATGATTAATTTTCCCTTACAATTTTATTAACAGTAAGTAATTAATCCGTGTTTCTATTTTACTTAGGGGGTTGGTTCCAATAGCTGGCTCTGAGTTTTTTTCAATCTGAATGAAAATTTGTAAACAAACTCCATTTCAAATTAGTCCCCCACCTGACAAACTGAGCTTCTTGAGACAAAGCTCAGAATGGTTTCTAATCAGCAGTGAGACGGGATTTCCTGTGGCTCAAGGCTTTCTGCATTCTACTTCTTCAAATTATGCTGTAGAGCTTGGTGTTTTCTATCGATCTCTACCATTGTTCTCATTTAGAAGTTAACTGTGCAGTGATCTTTGGAAAGTGTGCTGGAGCCTCAAGTCAGCCCATCGTCCTCTCTGCCGAGCCAGGGGGCAGAGATCCCTGCAGCCAGGCTCTCCTAGCTGCCCAGCAGTGGTGTGGACGACTCCAGCTGCCAGCTCCTTCCGCACCAAAAGCTCTTCTGTTCTCGAGTCTGTAGCTCACATCATAAATGCCTATTCCCCATAAAGAGCTGAGAAGGGAATTATGCTGCATGCGCTTACCTGAGAAACTAAAGATCATTAATTAGGAAGGTGCTGCTGGGCAACAGGAAATGTTTCATTAGAAAGGTTTCAAATCTAAGAAAGTAATTAATTTCTCTTCGGAAGGCGATCACGTTCTCTCTTCTGGTGCCCTTCACTACTTCTATTGAATGGTTCCAGGCGGCACAGAGGGAATTTAACTCCTCTCTCATTAGCTCTCCTAACGTCTCCCTCTTTTCTGTGTCACCCCCTCTTGCCTTCATTTTGGCATGAGTGGTGCCTTCTAGGGATTTGGGGGAGGGGTGTTTTATTGTAGTTTTTTTGTGAGAGTAAGTTAAGGAATATTTTAAAAACGTAATATGTTTGAGTGGTATCCTTGCTCCCTTTCTCATTCTTTATTCTCTCCCACCTCTCATCCAGCTTTCCCTTTTCTCATTCTCTTTTTGGAGGGAGCAGTTATGGCAATCCTCCTGCCTTAGCCTCCCAAGCGCTGAAATTACAGGTGAGAGACTGCTCCTGAAGTAAGTAATGCTGTTTTTTTTCTTTCTTTTCTTTTTTAATGTGCATTTACTATCCAAAGGTCTTCAAAAACAAAACACCTTCATTTCTTAAAAGGAATGTCTTTTAAAATTTGTTAAAAGACACATGTGACAGATGTATGAGCATCTAGGTATCTGTTTATCCACACACATAGCCATGAGACAGCTTATAATCTTACAAAAATATTGAAACTCCAATCAAAGTAAGAGAAAGGGGCTGAAGGGGTGTCTCAGCAGTTAAGAGCGTTTGTTGTTCTTGCAGAAGACCCAGATCCAATTCCCAGCACTCACCCACATCCCTACTGCCTACCCTCTCCTGCCCTCTCTCACCTCTGCTGCCTCATACTTCCACATGTTTTTTCTTGTGAAGGTAGCCACGGGTACTGTGTTCCTAATTTTAACAGCCATGTCATACCCCGAACACATCATGGCATAGCATCCTTCCCCATCCTCTGGCTCTTACGTTCTTTCTTCCATGCTGTTCCTTGGGCCTGGAGTGGGAGGCTGGGTGATGCAGATGTCCTATTTAGGGCTGAGTTTACAAAAGTCACTTACTGTCAATGTTTTGACCAATTATGAGCTTCATCATTAACCATCTCCTGCTGCAAACAGAAGCTTCTCTGACCAGGACTGAATGCAGCCCTAATGTACATATAAACACATAGACGGCAGTTTGACTACATGTCCCTTTAGCAAAACAGTCGTAGATGCCACTCCCCACCCCCTCAGGACTTCCACAGCTCTAGGCCTTTGGCCAAGTTTACAGTACCTGACATGTATTCCCTGCCATGGAATGGGCTTCAAATCCAATCAGAATGCAGTTAGTTGTTCTCATAAGGGTCATGCCGTTCTCGCACCAGTGGGCATATCTTGCCTGTCAGGTTGATATTGTAGCCATTTCACAGGGTGGGTAAGACTGTTGGTGGCTTTTCTCTCCCAGCAATGTCCTGGCATTGTTAGTCCTTCTTACACTTGGAATCAGTATTTCTACAAGAGCTCCTGTCCCATTTAGTAGAGAATGGCATTTAGAAATGAAAATAGGTACCACATTAGTTCCTTTCCTTGGCCATGACCAAAGTTTCCTTTAGATAGAAAGAAGGGTTTATTTGCACTCACAGCTCTAGAGGGATGTGCGCATCATGGCAGGGAGTCAGGATGGCAAACAGCAGGCAGGGCAGCTGGAGAAGGAGACTGAGAGCTTATATCTTCAAACCCACGCATGAAACAGAGGAAGTGAACTGGATGGAGAATGTCTTTAAATTCTCAAAGCCCGCCTCCAGTGACATACATCCTCCAACAGGGAAGCACCTCCTTAACTGCCTCAAACAGCACCACCAACAGGGGACCGAGTGTTCAAATGCTTGCACCTGTGAGGAATATCTCATTCTAAATGTGTGTACTGTGATGAGGCTCCTCTAGGAAAACCTGTGTGTATGTGCATGTGTATGTGTGTATATTGGAAATTGTGAGCTCATGATGATATTTTAAGCCGTATTTACAAAGCTCTGTACAATTCTTCCTCCATTACTGATCTGCAGGCCTCTTTTCTGCAGCGAGCTCTCTGGCTTCTGGCAATGCCAACACATTCATTCAATTTGCTCATCCCTTCAGAGTGCATAAAATAGTTTCACACGCCTTTATCACTATAAAAGCAAACTCACTATGACAAGTCCAAGATTTATCTGCAATTCTGGAATTCCTTAGCTAGTGCTTAAAAGTAGCTCGAGTTGGTTCTTTATTTCTTCCACAACGTGCATGTAATGTTGGCTTAAAACATAGTTTGGCTCACTTGTTTCTGTTTGTTCTTCATTATCGATTTTGTGAGTCGCCTTCAACTTTGTTGACTTGGAACTTTTCGGGTTAGAGTATCCTTAGCTCTGCTCCTTGCTCTATTATTCCCCGCATTCCTGCCACCTCTACCTCTTTGTAGGTAGCTGTTTTCCTTTTTCGTTTTTAGAATAATTGTTTTTTAATTAGCAAAGTCACATCTTCATTATTGGCATTTCCGCACAAAACTTATTTCTGTTGATCTTTCTTCTCCACTTTGAGTGAAATTGAAGTTTTTCATATGGTTACAAAAAAAAATTTTGAGTCTTTTTCTTGGTGAATCGACTGTTCATGACTCGATGGCTTACTTTTCTACAAAGTATATATTTATTTAAAATTTTCTTTTTATGGCGATAATATTTATAATATATGGTATAATTTGCATTCCAATTTGTCATTTGTCCTTTAATTTTGATCCTGGTGTTTATGTTATGAATGTATCAAAAAATTTCAGCTTGTTGAATACAGGTCAAGCATCTGTAATCTGAAAATGTGAAATGTGAAGTATCCCCCAAATTTTGAACACCAATATGCTGCCACAAGTGTCATAGCTAACCATATACAACAATCACTGCAGTAAATAGGAAGTACTGTGTAAAAGGACCTCAGGCTACAGTATTACATGTAGATGAAACATAAATGAGGTTTGTATTCGGGGTCTGTCCTAGCTTCATTTCTGTTGCTATGATAAAATATCATCCAAAAAGGAACTTATGGAAGAAAAGGTCTTATCCGGCTCACAATTTCAGGTTAAAGTTCACCGTGTCGGGAAGTCACAGCTGCAGGTGCTGGAAGCATCCACAGTGAAGAGCGGAGAATGAATACTCACTTGCTTTCTTGTGCTCACCTCCATTTCTCATATTTACACAGAACTCAGGCCTTGGAAATGGTGCCACCCACAATGGGCTGACTCTTCCCATACCAATTAATTTAATTAAGACCATTCCCCATGGATATTCTCACAGGTCAACTCAATGTAGACAATCCCTCATTGAGACTTTCTTCCTCAGGTGATTTTAGGTTGGGTGAAGTTAATAATTAATTCTAACCATCACAGAGTCCTAACCTGAAGATATCTCATTATTATTAGACTTTTACCAAACTAACACAATTTCTATTTAAAAATTTTACCAACTGGGAGACACAGTAGTCAGTTAGGATATGGTCTCAAAGATCATGTGGTCTAGAAGCAGTTATAGCTATTCAAGCATGCTTAGGATGTATGCAAATAGGGAGTTGATCAATTGTTTTGGATGAATGCATATCAGGAAAGATTATATAGCAACTATATTTAGGTTCAGCATTGAAATGTAGGTTCACTAGCTAGCAGTGGACATTGTGAGTTAGAGAGGTGTGTAGAAAAGAGTATTACATCTAGAGTCACCAGTTACAGGGACTGACAGCAAACCAGATAGGCTGTTTGGACAATTCCATAAATGCCTATTGATTGGAAGTCTCCAGAAGGAAAGGTGAATGGAAAACCAGAAGCAGTGCTCTGTTGGAAGGATTACGTGTAAGATCATTGTTGCTGGCGGGCTTCTCTCCAGGTTCCCCAAGCCCCACAGTTCCACAATCCACTTATAAAATAATCACTCAGACACTTATATCACTTATAAACTGTATGGCCATGGCAGGCTTCTTGCTAACTGTTCTTTTATCTTAAATTAACCCATTTTTATAAATCTATACCTTGCCACGTGGCTGATGGCTTACCAGAGTCTCTACATGCTGCTTGTCCTGGCGGTGGCTGCAGTGTCTCTCCTCCTTCTTCCTGTTTCCCCAATTCTCCTCTCTCTTTGTCCTGCCTATACTTCCTGCCTGGTCACTGGCCATCAGTGTTTTATTTATATAGAGTGATATCCACAGCAGATCATAGCTCACACACCAGAATGGATATGGAAACTGAAGAGCATAGATTGCTAAATAGAGAAGTCTCCTGAAGTTTGTTTGGAAATTTTACATGCAGTTCACAATCTGGCCATTGTGGGTTCACATACATTCATTAGAAACTGCCTGTAGGAAACTAATTGTCCGCTATTGTCAAGGTATTTCAGTTTTTAGCTGCAGGAGAGATTCACAACAACCACAAATCAGGTTAAGTTTGAAAACAGATGTCATGAATATGTGAAGAAAGCAGCCACAACGTTGGCCATAAAGTGCTTGGTTAAGCCCCTGGGTAGTAGTTAGGTGAATTTTGAAATTTGAATGCTTCTTTGGACTCCACAATTTATTTCTATTAGGTTTTCAAGAAAAGAAACTTATCAGCCACACAACATCTCTTCCAATATCTGTCAACACCTACCTGCTTTTGCAATTATTGTTTAGAATTTTCTTATTTTATGAGGCATTTTGAAGCAATTTAAATTCTTAGGACAAACATGTTGCAGAAATACTCTGTAATTCCATAAAAATTTCTGTTGGGCTTTCTCCATTTTTGGCTATCTTTTTTTTTTTTTGGTCTATCTTTTACTTATTACAGGAGAAAGTTTATTTTGTTGCCTTCCAAAAGCTTAGTCTCAGACAGTTCAGCCCACACTTGGAATTTAAATTTAAACTCTCCTGGGTGTAAGACAGGATACTAAGGAGAATCATAATTCATATGCCTGCATTCTCCAAGGTGGAACAAGTGTCTAGACTCCGGAGAGCTGGATGTCAGCAGGTTTTAACACAGCAATTCTCAGTGTAGCAACTGTGGTGGGAAGCCACATCAAGGACTGAAAATGAGGGGGAGGCAGCTGTCTCCTAAAACACAGGAGACCGAGAGAATGTGAAGTGTGGCAGAGACCTTGTGGTTCCCATCTGTTCACAAAAACTTGGGTGAACGTTTTTGTTGGTTTCCATTCTCTGCTCTGTCTCATGATGTGTGCTTACTCTTCCTGGCATCTGCTCCACGTGTTGTAGAGCTGAGAACACACTGCTTCTCCCAGTTTGGGGTATGGTTGTATAGTTCCCATATGGTGTTAATAATGTCATCGTGTGGCTAATGTTTCCCACTTTACAAGATATTTTACACACGTTATTATATCTGATCCTTGTGAGAAAGCCTGCAGCATAGTTAAGATTTGAATTTCCCAGCAGGTGATTGATTCCACCATTCCCTGACCCCCACTCCCAGGTCACACAGCTTGTGTGTTAGAACTGGAACCTAGCCTTCTCACCCAAAGTCTGGAGATCTTTCTATTAGTCTTTAATTTGTGTTATCATTAGTTAACAATGACTTTCACATGTGATTTTGGGAAAAGGAAAACATGGCAGCAGTAAAGATATGAAAGGATCGCATTTCATGGAAGATGAAAACGGGGCTGAGAATCCCCTTCTGCGGCTGTTCTGGTTTAATTCCAGTGTGGCAGGATTTGATAAGAAGTGAAGCAATGATTACATCATAGTTTTGTATTATAAGCACAGCCAGAAAATCACCTGAGTTCTCTCTCTCTCCCTCTCTGCCCCCCTCTCCCTCCTCTCCCTCTCCACCTCTCTTTTCTGTGCTGAGGATCAAATCTAGATCCTCATACATGCTATAATCTGAGGTCTTGATTTATGAGATCCTGGAAGGAAAAAACAAACACACCTGGTTTCGGTTTTCAAGCCGTGTGTGTGTGTGTGTGTGTGTGTGTATGTGTGTGTGTGTGTGTGTGTGTATGTGTGTGTTTCTCTGTGTGGATCTGTGGATGCGTCTATGTATGCCTTTTTCTGTGTCTCTGTGTGCCTGTCCATCCTAGTTTTTCTCAATGTAATCCTTTGCAGTGCTTTAACCTTTCTCATTCTCTCATAGCAGAGTGTTGATGTCTGTCTCACCTAGATCCAGACTGCTGCCAGTGAAGCCCGCACACTTTGTTCAGTAGATGCTAGTGTGGGATTTTTATTGATAGCTTTGGAAGGGTGCAGGAAATATTCTTGAATGGTTTCTAACTGCGGGCTCTTCCCAGTCACCGATAGTCACACAGTCAGTTGGCAGGCATGGCTATTTTGGGGAGAAAAGACAGATATTGGCAAAAATATCTTTTTCTATGCAGGTGTGATTCTATGAAGGAATTTTGTGTCGGAAGTGAACCAAGTGTCCTTTATATTATCTGCAATGTCATCAGCTCCAAGACCGAGGTTTTCTTCTCATTATTCATGTTTATTTGGCTCCAAGTAAATTAAAAATCAGACTAAAATATTGGATTTAACGTAGATTTTGCAGATGTATCTGACACCTGTGCTGCTGCCTAGGAACTGCGCTTTGATTTGTACCGTTCAGCCTGCAGCCTGAGTCTCTGCAGCCCCGCTGTCTCAAAGGCCTGTCTCTGTCAGCAATTCCCATCAGCAGCCAATGAGGGAAGTTCTGCATATTACCACCATTTTTCTAGCTCCAGAGATTTGAAGGACAGGACTTCAACGGTTAGTAAGGAGCACACATTTAAACAGATTTACAACACAGAAGAAGCCGAAGTTCTCCGTGGTGTGTTGCTGGGCTTCTCGGTTTTCCTGTTTCACCCCACAGCCAATGGAGCAGAGCAGTA
Organism: Peromyscus maniculatus bairdii; assembly: GCF_049852395.1. Classification (NCBI taxonomy): domain Eukaryota; kingdom Metazoa; phylum Chordata; class Mammalia; order Rodentia; family Cricetidae; genus Peromyscus; species Peromyscus maniculatus. The sequence continues at coordinate 57,197,524 of NC_134853.1, read as the reverse complement.
TGAGATGGAGAGGGTGATCTGGGCACTGAGACACAGCACCCCATTGCTCTCTGATCTCGACTGTGGATGTAATGTGACCAAGCTCCTGCCCCTGTGACTCTCTGTCGCAGTGGACTGGAACTCCGTATTAGTTACTGTTCTATTGCTGTGTAGACTGGGCTGACAGAAAGCAGCTTCGAATGACTGGAGACCACGTGCTCCAATTACACGAGCCTCAGGAGGACATTTCTCATTCAGACCTCGAGTTGTGAACCAAACAAACCCTTTACTGTTCAAGTGTCCTTTGTCAGGGTATTTTTATCACAACCACTGGGAAATAATCCCCTTTATAGAAAAAGGTGTGTCCTAAGCTCCCGTGCAGCTGGACTAGCTGCTAGTTTTATGTTATCTGACTGGAATTCCGAGACACCTCTGGAGCACCCTATGATAACATTTATTAAAAAAGGAGTGAAAAATGTAAAATTTAATGTGAAACTCCTCAGCTTCCATTCTGGATGCCAGTTCTAACTGTATGGAAGTTCACCAACGTGTACCACCAGACCATTGAGTCTGGGTAATATAGGTGGGAAATATTTTTATTTATTTGTAAGGTTTTAAAAATAATACAGCTTATAAAATTGAAAAAGTAAAAAGATAAAAATGGGGGGAAAGAAAAAAAAGTTTCTTAGCAACTTTTAGAGATGTAAGGGGACCCACCAAAATAGCACATATGGGTCGTGCTAAGACCTAAGATGGCTAAACATGACTCTGCTTGGGAAAGCCCACACGCATGCTCTCTGGTTTGCCATACTTTTTGCCAAGTGCCTTGCTTTCTATTAATCTTAATACCTAAAATCTGTGTTAAAGTGTCTTTTAATAGACCCAACCTTGCTTTATACGATCAAGTCCTAAAACTATTCTGGAGTGAGGCCAGGACCTGTTCTCTGCCTGAGCTGAGGTGCCTAGAAAATCAAGGGAACTTCTCAGGATGCCGTAGGTGACCGAATGCATCCATGCCCCAATCTCTACCACAGCTGACAACTTGTTATTATTATTTTTAAATTTAAGTCTGTAATCCTACTACTTTATCTGGGAAGTACAGAACACGTGGAAAATCAAGTTCAGTGTTCAAAAGATAAACAATTTAAAAGCAAATTGTAAATTGTACCTCTTTTTTTCTTTTCTTTTTAAATTTTATTTTACAATATAATTTAATTCTACATATCAACCACGGATTCCCTTGTTCTCCACCCTCCCACCTCCTCCCTTTCCCCCAGCCCACCTCCCATTCCCATCTCCTCCAGGAGATGACTCCCCCGAGGATTGAGATCAACCTGGTAGACTCAGTCCAGGCAGATCCAGTCCCCTCCTCCCAGGCTAAGCCAAGCGTCCCTACATAAGCCCCAGGTTTCAAACAGGAATGCTGTAAATTGTACCTCTTGTACCCTATACAAATCACAGGTTCAGACAGACAATGTAGGTTTAAGTTGCCTTTTAGTCTTTGTTCAAAGGCAACAGCTTGTGGATATGCGTCGTGCACACGTGCTTTCTCTGTGTGCACAGATATGGCCCCTGGAAAGGTAACCTGTAGCTGCTGGAGTCAGGCAGGAAGCGGGGTTACACCGGGCATCACGGGACAGAAGATTTCTTATAGGGATTGTACCTGTCATGAATGTGGGAGTAACTGGGAAGCAGAAACAGGAGTGGGAGGTCCCTGGGGAAGAGCCACTAGTTAGTGTTGCTGAACTGATGGCCATGCTGCATAAGTCGGAGTGTGTAGGACTCTGTACTGGTCCATCTGAGAAGCTGGGTGCTCCAGAAGTCCAAGTGAAGCTGCAGAAAGGTCTTTGCGAAGCTGATCCTTCTCTGTGGCCAGCTAAGCAGCAGATAGTATATGTGGGTTACTGTTGGCCAGCAGAGGCAGCAGCAGCACAAATAAACTGAATGAAGGGCAGAGGAGGGTGAGAACCACTGGGGCTCCACAAGGAACCTCTGAGTCTGATTGTGACCACCTTCCAGGAGCAAGGGCCGCTGCTTTAATTCTGCATTCAAAATCATGTGCCAATTTCTCTCTCTTTTGGTCCGCTTAACCCCAGACCTTCAAAGGTCTCAAGTAAATGCATTAGAGCACAGGGCAACACTAGGTTATGAGACCCTGTGGGACTCTCCAGTAAGAGGAGTTACTTCCCGTGGTTAGAAGTAGCAGCATTGCAGGAGTGTCATTTGGGAGGTGTTGCAAGGTTCACCCTCTGACAAATATCCCCTCTATCTGCCAATGAGCCTTCACTGATGCTCAGGGCTCACTAGTCTCTAACATGATCTAAGATATTATATCTATAGAAATTTCCAGTTGGAATGGAAGATTTTACCGAGAGAGTCAGTATATTAAATCTGGTGTGCTTGTTGCTTATTTAAACACACCGTTTCCGTGATGGCCTAGCACCTGCCATGGGTGGGAATCTAGAACATAACCAACATTCCAGTGTTGCTGCAGAGGATGAGGTTGAGTGGACAGTCTTGATGGAAGTCCATGAACATATGGAAGGCATATAAGCAAGGGGTCGTGTGTAGAAGGAGAGGTGCTGAGATGAGGGGAGGGGATATGAAGGCCACAGGTGATAGGAAAGTAGAAAGGAGCCTGGGGGCGGGGCATGAGGGAAGGAGGAAGAACAGGGAAGAAGTGGGGGCTAGAGACACAAAACTTAAGTTTGGCTTAAACAAATACCATAATAGAACTCAATTCTTTGTAAGCTAACAAAAAATAAGAATGTTCTTTGCAACAGTGCTGAAGTTACAAACAGTCCGCATGAAATGACACTATTCATATTTGCCTTTATGAAGTAAACACCAGGATCATTTTCATGTTGAACAGGTGTATAACTGCAATCATTTGTTCTTTAGTACCAGAAAAACTCAACGCACATTCAGATTTCTCACTTTTCACACATATTTAGTTTAGCTTTGCTTGCTCCAGTGGTAACAGTTGGAATGGAACTTTGAAGACCTGGGTGTTTAGCGTTGTGCCTTCTTAGGCCTTTCCTTCCATTCCCTCCTTTCTGCGACATCTCTCTAAACAAAATGCAGTTGTTATTTCTGTCTCTGACCGCTGGCAGAGTGGCTTCCTGTAAATCACTTTGAGCCTCCACCTCTCAAGGGGTAGCGATACTGACAGACATGGGCAGTTGCTCATGTTCTAGTTGTTCTCAGACGTGATGGACCAGGGCAAAGTAAGGTAAACATGAGAGATTGACATTTGGGGCATGCAAGTTCTCTTAGTGTAGACATGAGACGCCACGGGGAATTAATAAGGGAATCTGACATTCATTTATACCTGTGGACGTTGGCAATCTTCTCGGCTAAGCTGCCTGCAGAAGGTCACAGCTCCCTGCCACAGAGGTGGCTAACAGTGAGTGGAGCTAAGACCAATTCATTTCCAAACATTGTTTAGATATCTTCTACTCTGTGGCAACAGAGGAGGGTCTCATTTCTTCTCCCCCAGCCCTTCCCTGTCCTGAATCTCTAGCTCACTTTGGAACATGCACACGCTCTCTTTCTAAAAACACGCAGAAGCAATAAATCAGCCAGTTAAAGAAGACCCAGCAAGTCCCACACAGATCGATTTCACAGGGAGGTCGATGGGCTGCTAATAGAATTACAACTACCTGTCAAAACAGGGAAAATATATCTGTGACGGTGACAAAGGGCAGATCAATTTGAGAAGAGGCTTTTTTCCTCTAGAAACATAGATGTGGAGTCCATGGATGACTCTGTAAGTCTGTAACTGTGAGTAGAAACCATCTACTAGACTGCTCAAGCTAAGGTTACATCAATGATTCCGGGAGAACACACTCGGTTCTCTTTTTCTTAATGGAGTTTGTCTGATAACTGTAACAATTTGCTTTCTAATAGATTATATACAACACAGAGCAATTGCCTGAAAGCACACTTTATTAACTCTCTTACCTAAATAAGTTGGTCCTGTCCATTAAATTAATTACATTCCCACAAACGTAGCATTTCTACTCTCTTCAGACAGAAGTGTGCATTCCCCAGGACATCCTTCTGGCAAATCCTCCTCCTGTAAGTCAACTTGGTCATTTTCAGAGACTTTAGAGACAGTTGACAATGTGACTTTCACTAGGAACCACTTCCGTGTCCAGGCTCAGTCTCCTCCAAAGAACTCAATGAAGAGTACAACTTGTAGTCTGGATCCATCATGAATTAGCAGGAGGCTCCTTCAGGTCAAGGATTCTTTTCTTCTCTTTCTTTTTTGTTTTGTTTAAATCTCTTTAAGAGTCAATTTAAACATTTAGTATACATCAATTTATATCAGAACCATGGATTTTCTGAAAAAAAAAAGGCACAAACAAAAATAACCTCCTGTTACACAACAGTAATAATATAGAAATGAAAAGTTTGTGGGAATGTAATTTACTTAGTGGGCAAGACCAGCTTTTATAGGTAACATAGTAAAGTGTGTTTTTAGTCCATTGGTCTGTTATAAAAGACTCTTGCCCTTCACCATAATCAGGAAATACAAGTGTCATGTGTGTCAAAGTTCTGTAATCCAAGGTACCCTAGTTAACAGGGCTGTTCCATCAGTGGAGGAGAGCTGCTGTGTGGCATGTAGACAGACATGAAGACACACAGCTTGGGAAGCAGGTACATATGCATTCTGGTCTGTTATGTGATGTGAGCCACTTGCCTGGGGTAAGCTGCTTAGGCCCTCAAGCCCAGCTCTTCCCTCTGGGCTGTGGTGACATGATCAGTGCTGACCTCCTGTATTGGTCATGATGAGGGGAAGAGCTGGCCTGCTGGACCCATTGTTCCCTGATGCAGAAGGGAGGGGACCGTGGCAGCCCTTCCACCATTTCACTTAACTCTGGGGATCCAGGTGAGTCGTTCCTGAGCTCTGAGTAAGTCCACATCTTCATCCCTCTCTTGCTATGTGTCTTGAGGCTCCTTCTCCCTGGGAAGCAGGTAACGTAGGTGTTTGTTGAGTGGCACTTGTTGCTTGGCCTTGAGGGTCCGTGACCCTGCCTTGTGGCCCAACCTGATCCTCCAGACACTCATTGCCACCCCACTTCCACGGGAGTGGGAAGGGAAGACACAGCAAGAGGACCGTTATGTTTCAGAATGTTAGTTACCAAGGACAGGTTAAAAAGTCAGACTTTCGGAAAGCCGAAAGGAGCTTTGAAGCCGAACCCCAATCAGCTATATTCAAAGCCAGTAGCTTTATAGGTGGCTCCATTACCAACTTACATCCACATATGTCTCTCATTGGGCCCAATCTCCATTCCTGTTCATGTAGCAGTCTGATGAAATGTCACCGTGATGGTTCAAAACCAGAGCTATGTATATTGCATGAACACTGTCCCTTGGCACAAAATAAGTATTGAGAGTAGCCTTAATTTTTATTCAATTTAACAACCCCCCTCCACTTAAAAACTTGTGTCTGAGCCCGGTGGTGATGGTGGCGCACACCTTTAATTGCAGCACTCAGGAGGCAGAGGCAGGCAGATCTCTGTGAGTTCAAGGCCAGCCTGGTCAACAGAGCAACTTCCAGGACAGCCAACGCTACACAGAGAAACCCTGTATGGAAAAACCAAAGCAAACAACAAAAGCTTAGGTCTGTGTAAATGGTTATGTAATGACTCCATGCTTGGGACACTTTTGCACTGTCACCCCGGGGAACTTGTCATCATCTTCATAGTGGAATGTCAAACCTCACTTTGAGGTGAGAGGAGCAGAGCGGACTTCCGGCTCTGTGCTGGATGTTTTAAGCACCATGGAGCGGCGGAAGAGTGCGAGGTAACCTAAGCTCCGCCAATCGCCCTTGCCCCGAGCTTCTTTGTGTAGGTCTATGCTCTCTACCTCAAATCCTTCTGCTCCTGGGAGGTGCTAACATTGAAAGCAGTCCGTGAAGGGGTTGCGAAGGTCTTACTTTGCGGTTGGGCAGTTATCTGCTGGTCTCCACCTGAAGCGAGAGTCTGAGAAGGTGCCCCGAGAAGAACTAGCGTCGTCTGGCTGGTATCTGGGCAGCATGAGCTTCTCTCTTGTTTCAGAGAAAAGAAGGTGGGGGCAAGGGGCTAGGACCGGGGGCCAGCTGCTGTCACTCACCTGCCGCTCTGTGTTAGCCTGGGTGATGCTTGGTGTGTGCCCTGCCCTGCTCTGCCTGAGGGCTGCCGTGCAGTACGTGGGGAGCCCTGCTGCTAGGTTGCAAAGGATGGAAAAAACAAAAAACAAAAACAAAAAAACAACAAAACACTCTCAAACTTAAGAGATGAATGGTGCAATGATTGCTTTTTTGGATCAAAGGCGAGGCCCTGTGAAGTCCTGTCGCTCTGCAGCCAGTGCGGTCATTTCCTTCCCTGTGGGTTCTTTCCTGCTCCCTCCAGCCTGCAGACCTGTTGCGGCTATCTCCTCTCCGGCAGACTTCAGACTGTGGAGGGGATACTGGTTAATTGCTGAGCAGCTCATCAGAATTGTAAAGGTCAGTGATAATAGGCAACAACTTACTCATGTTTAAAAACAGCAGGATGTGACAAAAGCAATTTATCTTGATAAATGTGCTTTAGAAAGCTGCTGCGCGTGTTTCGTTTCCCTCGGGCTCCCTGTCCATCTTCATCCACTCCTTCCCTTTGCTCTTAGCTCCCTTTGGGTGTAAGTTCTGGATTTTGCACTGTCTGTTCTCCTACAGCTCTCTCCACACTGTAACAATGTTGCTGTCTTCGGGCTCCCTGGTATGCCCCCTACCCCCATCTTCTTATCTGATTTCATTCTTTAACTTCTTCTATCCCTTATCTCAAACATTTAAATGTCTTTTTCCATTAATAAAACTGAAGCATTCTTGGTATTGTTACCATGGTTTCATGGCTTGCATTTTCACCTGCTTCTATATGACCTCCAGCTCTTCTTCAAGGACCTAGCCAATTATTTCCATAAAAACATACATCAGAGAGTGCACAGGTGAGATCTCATGTGAGCTCACAAGCAGCACCTCTGGTCCTTGGGCCAGGCTTTCTAGTGTCAGCTCTGGAGACTGCGAGTGCCCACAGTGCCCGAGTGGTGCATGACCCCCACGGTTCCTGCCATGCCTCGTTCCCCTCAGAATCGGGGATATTGCCCTGTGCCCCACTTTGAACCACATACCAAGACCAGAGGGACACCTGAGTGCTGACATGAGACAGGCTTTGGGAAGCATGAGGTGGCGACAGAGAGAGCTTCCAGAGTTGGTAGTTCTGGTTCGGAGAACCTCTGTGGTCACAGTGTTCAGGAAATAGAGCATCCAATGGCGTTTGCTGGCTTATGTGTAATAATTACACAGTTATAAATCACGCTTTTAGATGTTGTGTATACAGGTGAGACCACTGAAGAGTATTCATTTCCTTTGTAATGCAGAGACAAATCCCAAGCCTTTTACATGTCTATAGGGCCCTGAATCTCAGTACTTCACACAGTCATCCTCTGTACTCCACCTTTTTTGTTTTGCATTCCAACCAAACTGTCTTTCTAGGGAGGGTCATTGCTCATGCTGATCAAGCCTGCTGGAGCAAGCCTCCCACCCCACCCCTGTGCTTCTCTTTCCATGGTTAACCTATTTCTTATTGTGCAGTATCATTTTCTTAGTGCGTACACTCTTACAACATCATCTGCATTTCCTTCATAGAACCTATGATAAAAGAAGGTAACAGACAAGGACTATGATCACAGTGATTAACTTACCTCAGAGCACTCACACCTCATTCTCCTCGCCCCCATTCTACATGACTGCAGGGATCAAGTTCATGTTTTATATTCTGATCTTTCCCAGGCCTGGCACATAATGAAGTCAATATTCACTGTTGACTGGATGCTTACTTATGCTGTATGAGCCATTTCAGTTTTCATTGTAACTCTATAAGGCAGGAGTTGGCAAAGCACTGTTCAGAGGCCAGATCCCTCCCATTGCTTGCTCTCAATGGAGTTTTCTTACAACTAAGCCATGATAATTGATGTATGTATTGTTTATGACAACTGCTGACACAATGCCAGAAATAAGTAGTTACAAAAAAGCTACTTTTTTCGAAAATACCCAGGCATTGACTATGGGGCCCTTGATGGAAAAAGGCTGCCCCCTACCATAATAAAGTGATGCAGAGATGTGAGGGTGATCTAGCCATTGCTTTTGTCACCATGTTGATTGCTAGGACTGATTTGGCTAATGTGGTGGTTTGAACGAGGATGGCCCCCAAAGGCTCATGTGCTTGAATGCTTGATCCCCAGTTAGTGGAGCTGTTTGGGAAGGACTGGGAGGTGTGGCCTTATTGGAGAAGCTATGTCACTGGGGTTGAGCTTTGAGGTTTCAAAAACCCAGACCAGGCCCAGTCTTGCCCTTTCTCTGCCTGCTGCTTGTGGATCAGGTTGTAGGCTCTCAGCTACTGGGCCAACACCATTGCCTGTCTGCTTCCCGCCATGATGATAACGGACTAACTCTCTGAAACTGTAAGCAAGCCCCAGTTACATGCTTTTTTTTTTTTTTTTAAATAAGAGTTGTTTTGGTCATGGGGTCTCTTCACAGCAGGAGAACAGTGACTAAGCGAATCTGCTGATTGGGAGGGTTTCTCTTTGCTCCCTCCCTGGTGACTCCTGTTTTTTCTTGAAGCTGTGGATTAGGTTGAAGAGGACTTCCCCTCCAAGGGAGGACTCCTCTTTAGCCAAGGGTATGCAAACAGCCAGGACCCCCTGCTGAAACCTCCAAACACTCCAAGGAATGTGGAACCTCCATTGTGTGGGTGAAGACACAGAATGTCCTCTTGCCTGGCTGCTGTACACCTATTTCCTCTGAGTTGAAGCACTCCCTCCTTGAGGGAGGAGGAAAGATCCTAAAACTGAGAAGCTCAGGTACCCAGGCCGGAGCAGTTGTAGCAATTGTTGAGGGGAGGAGACTCGCCAAGTGGCTGAGCTGCCTGCAAGGCTTTCTGGAAGCCTGGGGATCAGCTTTCCAAGCAGGGCTGGCTTTTGGTGATGCAGCCTTTGAGTCATCCATTCATGTGTCATCCGCCTGGAAGCAATCTCAAATTCCCTGGTTTTCTAGGATACCTTGAATCTGTTTCCAGTGCCTTACATGGTAAGAATGATGCTTGCTCAGGCCTCGTAGAAAAAGTTACACAACACTTCAGTTCAGAAGGGAGAACTGGCTGAGGAGATGGGTCAGTGATGTGTTAATCGGGATTCTCTAGATAAACAGGACCAATGGATAAATGTCTATTAAAGAATTTAGTGAGTCGGCTCATGTTAAAAGAGCAACACCTGCTGAAACATACCTGAGAGCTGAGAACTGGGGAATTGTTTGGTCCTTGAGGCTGGGTGCTCAGCAGTTCCAATCTAGTGCCCCAAACCTGGAAGGTTCCTGAAGAACTGCTGGTTCTACATTCAGGATGGAAGCCTGGAAACAGAAACAGTTTTTCAGTTTTCCTGAAAGGAATCAGCATCAACAGTAACAGGCAAACCAACTGGACAGCAATGGGGAAGGCCGAGAGCCAAAGGTGAAATGACCTTCCTTCTCTATGCCCTTTTTTATCTTGGCTGCTATGAAGGATGCTTCCCATACTTAGGTAGGTCTTCCCATATTAATTAAGCAAATAAGACAGTTTTTCAGCTGAGGCTTTCTACTCAGATGTTTCTAATTTGTGACAAGTTGACATCAAAATCAACCACAAGAATGGGTGAAAGTGCTTCCAAATGTGAAGACCTGAGTTCAAATCCCCAGAACTCATATAAAAACTGGACACATAGTGCAGATGTCTGTAAACCAAAGCTTCTATGGGGAGAAGAGGCAGAGACAATAGAAACACCGGAAGTTCAAAGGTCAGCTTGCTTGAGGTATACAGTGGGAAATGAGAAAGAAAACCTGCCTCACAACCAGGTGGGAAGTGAGGTATGACATGAAGTTGTCCTCTGATTTCACAGATGTACTGTGGAAAACAGGTATCTGTTCTCATACACATGAGCACCACCCCCCAAGTGAGATTCAAAATCATCACACCCATTTTTCATTCCCCCCCCCCAAACTGAATCTCTTAGTCGATACATGTCTAAGAGAACAGAGAACGTTTACACAGGAGAGGTGGCATTTGGGAAGGGTCTTAGAGGAGGAGTGGGATTCTGTGATGGGCAAGAGAGGACGGCCATGCAGGTGGAAACACAGAGGACTAAGCGAGCTTTGTGAGGATAGAAGAAAGCTAGTCAGGTGACCAAAATGTAGTGATGGTAGGTGTGAGGGAGAACTGATAAAACAACAAACAAACAAACAAACAAACAAACAAACAAAGGCAGCTAGAGTGAAGGGAACTTGCCAGAAGCTTGAATTTGTGCTCCCAAGCCTCTCTGCTTGATCTCTGCTTTGCCTGCACATTTTCCCTCTCAGTTAATTAAGTTGAACTTTTGTTACAAATACATGCTCCATAAATTGTCCACGGGTGTCATGGTACCAATACTATATTGTATACATCACAAAACATAAATATTGACAATGTATCAAGTCAAGCTGAAGGTAAAGTGTCTTCCAAAGTATTTATATTTAGTTATTAATGATTCAAAAAACCCTTTTGGCTTCTGGATAATGATATTTAATGGGAGTTATTTAATAAATGTGCTTAAGTATATTTGAATCTTGGTTTTCACTTAGTGATGTAAACGTTTGAAAGAATCATTTTAAGACTGGTTTTCTGTAAAACGATGGCTCCTGGGGTGTCATAGCTGAAAACGGTGGGTGCAGAAGAATGCGTGGATTTCCATACAAGAAATGGCTTTTCTTACTTCTGAAATCGCCATCTATCAACCCATCAGTTATTCAAGTTTTTTTAAATCTCAGTTTACCCAGCGTGCTTATGCCTTTCGTACTGTCTGCTGCTTGTTGCTATGTAAATGAACTTGAAGGTAGTTGATCCTTACACATTTCCACAATGGGTTCGTAAACCACCTAAAACCATGGCCCTGGAAAATGATAGGAAGAATAGGAAATGGTTAAGTTTAAGTAGTAATCTTTGACATGTCTGCCAATGATGCATACCGCTTCCATTGACGAAATTCCTATAACCATAAAAATGTTTGTTTCTGAAATGTTCACCTGCAAAAAGATTCTTGCCTTCTGGCACTCTTGCCTGGAAGAGAAAGACTTTGTGTTTAGTGTTTGAAGGTAAACAAATACTTCGCAGTTACAGGTCTGATTGTATCACTGCTGATTGCACCTTCCCTCCTGGGTAAGAGAACAATCTGTCTTGCTATTCATTGCTTTCTTTAGTCCACTGCTTCTCCGAAAGGTCTCCTTAAGATGCTTGTACATTGGGCAATGGCCAGTTCAAAGTAACACGCATGACCTGCAATCCCACAGTAGCTTGTAAACTGTCATAAAGCATGCAAACGAATGAATGACTGTGGGCTCCATTATTAAGTCCTCCAAGTTAGCGTGTATGTTAAATAATAGAACTGTTTTTTCTTTCCTTTTTTAGGTAAATGCAAATAGAAGCAGCCAAATGCTCTTCTCATACCCCAGTGGTTTATCACTTCCCCCTTGGGCATGTACTTATTATTTAAGAGACTACTATCTGAGTGCAGAAGAGCAGCCACACGTTACAAGCAGTATGATCAGGTTCAATTTTGTTTTGGGGGACTATATTTTGTGCTTTGAGTCAAGACATTTTAAGTATTCCCTATGGTTTTCACTGTGTACATCTTCAAGCAAACAAATGTGCTGGTTTTGCATAATCTCCAAACATCCCCAGTGTAGGCAGCCCCTCTGAACCTCAGGAAACCCTGACCTCATTGGTACCCACGCTCTTTGGAGATCTCAGACAGCTCAGGGCCTTTGTTCTTCGGGTTGGAGAGATGAGATTCTTTGGGTATGAGCAAAGTGTGGGGGTAATTTAAGCACCTCAGAGTGCAAAGAAGAGCAGTTGTGTTCTGGGCGCGCCAGGCAAACGCTTTGGAGACCCTATTAAAAGTGAGGACTTGAGGGAAAGAATTATTGGCTCTGAGTCCATATTTTAAAGGGAGGAAAAAGAAGAAAGAAAACAAGGAATAAACCCAGGTTAAGAGTTGCTTGAGGAGCTGTGCCCTTTGCAAGTCTTATGGAACAATTGTTGTTTTGTTTTGAATATAAGCTTATGAAGATAAAGAACTAACCACTGACCTTGAAAGAGGGAGGCAAAAAATGGAGCTGGTCGCTGAGAAATAGAAGCTGTCAAAACAACCTCCCTTGGTGAAATTTAATGGCCATTTTGGATGAAAGCGCTGTGTTAGCTTAGTGTGCAGACCATGTGCCCGGTGCACCAGGGACCCCATTCCTTCTTAAGCTTATAGAATTGCTTTTGAAAGAATCTTCCCTATATTTTTAGAAAATAATTACATAAAATTTATTATTTAATTTTACAATTTCCCCCCAATTTTTGGGTTTGTGTGAGTTTAGAAGGCAAACATTTTGAAAAATTTGAGACGATTCTGTGTCTGCCAATGGCTTATAAGATTTAAAACCAGAACTTGTAAATGCCTGAGAGGATGGCAAGTGCATTTTATGTCTCAGGAGAAGGAATATTTGTCTATTATAGCTACTCAGAATGGTAAATTGGAATCTTAACCGAGGTTCCAAGGTGTGATTGGTCTTTGACCCTGGAATGAATTGTGTGATGGAACATCTGTTTGGAATTTCAAAGCAGGTTGTCAGAGACCAGTTTTATGACTCTTAAATACTGTGATACTGTACTCACTTTGAAGACGGAGTTGACAGGGTAGGTATCTGTGGGCAGATGTATGTGCGTGTGTTTCTTTGGAAAAAGTTTCCAGCTGGGTTGTGAGTTTTACCTCCTCATCCTAGAAAGAGAGAAAGTTAGAGGGTAACTGCCTCTGGTATTGGCATTTAATAAGATCCCGTGGGGATCTTGGAATGTATTTCCTGCATTCAGCTAGTCACTAGTGACACATACATGCCTCCTGCCTGGGGACTCTGAATGAGGAGGATGGGCACTGGAAGATGAGTCTTTCAGATTCATTGGAGTTGGTTTATGTTTCTTGAATTTGTTTAGTTAAACAAATTATGGGTATTTCCAATAATAGACATAGGGTTGAATAAGAGCTGATGTGGCCAGGCAAGGCTCTCTTCACGAGCATTGATCATAAGGACACTGACTGCCGAGCAGACAGCAAACTGGAAGTTACTACAGAGGAATCCAGTTAACTAGCCAGTGTATAGACGCGAGAAGAGAATCATTGTGCTTAAAAATTTCCAAGAGAAGCTCCCAAAGGTGCCTCAAAAATAAGACTTTAAACACTGGACAGACTTCATGAGAGCTCTGCACTGTGACTGATGAATGAAAGCTTTACCCCGTTCTCCTCTTTCCTGTTTTCCCAGTTTCATCATAGCAAGACAAGAAATTAGAATGTCAATGAAGCTTTGGAAATGTAGGATGGACGGGGTAAAAAGATGGGGCAAGGTAGTTTAAGTCTGTGCTTGTGACTTAAAGTATTGAGGGCGTTTTGATTTGGCAGGGAACTGAGAAGTTATGGGACTGCCCAAAGTTGCACTTGGGGAGTGAAACTTTCCACCGTGGAACACATTTTTCAAGTATAGTGGGAGGCAGAAATAAAAAAAAAAGTGTGATTACAGTATCTCAACAGTACTGTTTATTTAATGTTAAGGTCACCAGGGCACTGCTTACCTCAGGACTTCCAGAACAAAAGCAGCAGAACATAGTGCTATCCTTCTGGTCCTGGGACCAAGGGGAAAGGACGGCTTGTAATTTTCACCCCTTCCTCTCGGTATTGGTGGTCAGATTCTGGGCAGAGAGGATGAGCCAAGGATGCTAATTCTTTGTATCTGAAAGGGGGTTTACTATGGTCTAAATATTAGTGCTCCCTTTTTTGGTTTGCTTTTAAATAACCCAGCTGGAAACCTTTACTGGGTAGCACTGGACACTGATCATGGTTCTACAATGGGCTACTCTGTGACCACGAAGAGAACAAAAATGGGCTGGAGAGAAGGCTCAGTGGTTAAGAGGACCCAGGTTCAATTCCCAGCACTGACATGGCAGCTCACAACCACCCATAACCTGGTTCCAGGGGCTCTAACATCCTCTTCTGACCTCCAAGGGCACTGCACACATGCACTGCACAGAAACACATGCATTCACACATGTAAAATAGCAGGGCATTTTTTTAAAGAATTAAAACATTTTTAATTACGTAAATGTACATTGTGCATGGTAATGGGTAACATGAGGATATGGCCATTTTCTCACAGGGAAGCCAAGGTAACAGAGGACAGCCCATGGTAGGAAACCTTTCTGGTCCCTCTAATCCACTGTAGTCACTGTGTGTGTTCCTGTGAGAACACTGAGGAATGTTTAACACATGGGCTGAGCAGCCTTTTCTTCATCTGAGGGATCACTGTTGCGCTGGTGAAGCAAGGCCAGGCTTCTGACTCTCTACATCTTGTCAACCTGTTTTCTGTTTTCTGTCCATGTGGCTTCAAAAACACCCCCAGGTTTTGGTAACTCTCCAGATCTGGCCATTGGGAATAGGCTGTTGGACTATGTGAGGCTCACTGTACCTTCCTCAGATGTCACTATCTAAGCAGAGCAGCTCCTATCAGTGCTGAAGGCACAGAAGCCCAAAAGGGGTAAGGTGGCCTGGGGTAGGTGCCTGGGAAGGTAGGAGGAGGTTTCAGTGATGGGTTGCACCAGAGAATTCTCCAGAAGCATTGGCCTGGAACCAAAGCTGGGCACCAGTGGGATGTCCTCTTATGAGGAGAGGACACTAGGGATTCTCTGGCATGAGCAGGTCTTGTGTGGCCAGCAAGGCCATCTCTGGGAAGCTCACCCCATCCTGAAAACTTCTAGGCTATCTCTACTCATTGCTTCATCTCTTTCTATCCTTAGATTTTGGGCTCTTCAGGCAACAACTCCAGAAGCCCCAATGCAGGATGCCTCAGGGATGGGAGAGATTCTGCATCTGAGATCAGCTTCTGCTCCTGCAGCAGAGCCACAGGGAGATCTGAAACCACCCCCCAAGAAGACACTGAGCTCAAGGACCCAACAGTTAGGGAACCAACTGGGCCTGAAGATGTACCAGTGCAGCTAGCACACAGTCACCCCTGGATGTGGCTGCAGATGTTCCAGCTGCCAGGCAGGTATTTTTACCTGCTGTTGTGTTTAGTTCTTTTTTAATTGTTGTTTCCATTGTTGAGTTGTTAATTAGGTTTTAATATTAATACAAATTTATTGCTTACTCATTTAAACATTTTTTGGGGTGCATATCAAGGATGGGCTGTGGGGGAATGGCTGGAAGGGCAGGCACATGCTGATGCAGGATGGGGAGTAGGGGTCCTCCCCTGCCTCTCTTACCTACCCTGTATAACACATCTTCCCCAAAGTGCCTTAGACAGAGGGTCAGGGAGGAGATCATGTCACTGTCTCAGGGGCTCTTTCCTCCCTAGTCCTTCCCGTCCTCTGACCTTATTGTGCTGTACCAGCCTAGGGGTTTTTGTCTATTTATTAAAAAGTATTTGACAATAAAAACTCTGGTTGCTTTAGTTAGTTGTTTATTTTTGTTGTTTTTTAATTATCTTTTTATATTTAAAAGTTTTTTTTTTTCATTTCACATACCAACCACAGTTGCCCCTTCTTCCCCTCCTCTCTTCACCCCCCACTCTCCCTCCACCTCACCCCCTATTTACTCTAGAGAGGGTAAGGCCTCCCATGGGGAGTCAACAAAGTCTGGCTTATCAAGTTGAGGCAGGACCAAGCCCCTCCCCCTTGTATCAAGGCTGAGCAAGGTGTCCCTCCTTAGGGAATGGACTCCAGAAAGCCAGTTCACGCACTAGGGATAAATCCTGATCCCACTGCCAGTGGCCTCAAAAACTGCCCAAGCCACACAACTGTCACCCACTTTCAGAGGATCTAGTTCAGTCCTATGCAGGTTCCCTAGCTATCGGTCCACAGTGAGTCAGCTCCTACTAGCTCAGGTCAGCTGTCTCTGTGGGTTTCCCCATCATGATCTTGACCCCCTTGCTCATATAATCCCTCCTCCCTCTCTTTGACTGGACTCTGGGAGTTTTGCCCAATGCTCAGCTGTGGATCTCTGCATCTTCTTCCATCAGTTACTCAATAAAGGTTCTATGATGACAATTAGGGTATTCACTAATCTGATTACAAGGGAAGGCCAGTTCGGGCGCCCTCTTTGCTATTGGTTGGAGTTTTAGCTAGGGTCATCCTTGTGGACTCCAGGGAATTTTCCTAGCACCATGTTTCTTTCTAACTCCATACTGTCTCCCTCTATCAAGATATCTCTTTCCTTGCTCTTCCTCTCTGTCCCTCCCCCAACTCGACCATCCTGTTCCCTCATATTCTCCTCCCACCTTCCCTTCCCCTCTTCTCCCACCCCCCCCCCACCCCAGCCCCACTCAAGCTCCCAATTTGCTCAGGAGATCTTATCTATTTCTCCATCCTACAGGAATCCATGAATGTCTCTCCTAGGGTCCTCCTTGTTACCTAGCTTCTCTGGGGTTGTGGATTGTAACCTGGTTATCCTTTGCTTTACCTCTAATATCCACTTATGAGTGAGTATGTACTGTGTTTGTCTTTATGGGTTACATCACTCAGGATGTTTTTTGTTTTTTTTTTTTTTTAGTTCCATCAATTTGCAAATTTTAAGATGTCTTTTTTTTTTTTTTTTTTTTTTTTTTGCCACTGACTAATACTCCATTGTGTAAATGTACCACATCTTTTGTATCCATTCTTTGATTGAGGGGCATCTAGGTTGTTTCCAGGTTCTGGCTATTATGAATAATGCTGCTATGAAAATAGTTGAGCATTATTGTGACCCCAAAATGTCCTTGTGGTATGAATGTGGATCCTTTGAGTATATGCCCAAGAGTGGTATAGCTGGATCATGAGGTAGATTGATTCTCAATTTTCTGAGAAACCACCACACTGATTTCCAAAGTGGCTGTACAAGTTTGTACTCCCACCAGCAGTGGAGGATTGTTTGCCTTACTCCACATCCTCTCCATCATAGGCTGTCATCAGTGTTTTTGATCTTAGTCATTCTGACAGGTGTAAGATTACCATCTCGGAATTGTTTTGATTTGCATTTTCTTGATGGCTAAGGATGTTGAACAATTGCTTAAATGTCTTTCAGCCATTAATGTCAGGGTTTTCAATTTGATTCCATTGATCCATGTGTCTGTTTTTATGCCAATGCCAAGCTGTTTTTATTACTATAGCTCTACAGTAGAGCTTGATATCAGGGATGCATCCAGAAGTTCCTTTATTATACAGGATTGTTTTGCTATCCTGGGCTTTTTATTTTTCCATATGAAGTTGACTATTATTCTTTCCAGGTCTGTGAAGAATTGTGTTGGGATTTTGATGACGGTTGCACTGAATCTGTAGATTGTTTTTGGTAAGATTGCCATTTTCACTATATTGATCCTACCTTTCCAAGAGCATGGGAGATCTTTCCATTTTCTAATATTCTAATTTCTAATATGAAATTAATAATTTAATTTCTTTCTTCAAACATTTAAAGTTCTTGTCATACAAGTCTTTCACTTGTTTGTTTAGAGTTACCCCAAGATATTTCATGTTATTTGTGGCTATTGTAAAGGGTGATGTTTCTCTGATTTCTTTTTCAGCCTGTTTATCATTTGTATATAGGAAGGCTATTGACTTTTTTTAGTTAATCTTGTATCCTTCTACATTACTAAAGGTGTTTATCAGCTGTAGGAGCTCCCTGGTAGAATTTTTTGGGCCACTTATGTATACTATCATATCACCTGCAAATAATGAAAGTTTGATTTTTTTCCTTTCCAATTTGTATCCCCTTGATCTCCTTTTGTTGTCTTATTGCTCTAGCTACAACTTCGAATACTATATGAATAGATATGGAGAGAGTGGACAGCCTTGTCTTGTTCCTAATCTTTTAAAAAATATTTATTTATTTATGTGTATAATATTCTGTCTCCATGCATGCATGCCTGCCTGCATGCCAGAAGAGGGCATCAGATCTTATATATGATTGTAGGCTGCCATGTGGTTGCTGGAATTGAACTACTCTAAGCCATCTCTCCAGCTCTTGTTCCTGATTTTATTGGAATTGCTTTGAGTTTCTCTCCATCTAGTTTACTGTTGGTTGTTGGCTTGCTGTACATTGCCTTTATTATGTTTAGATATGTTCCTTGTATTCCTGATCTCGCCAAGACCTTTATCACGAATGGTTTGGATTTTGTGAAAGGCTTTTTCAGCATCCAATGAGATGATCATGTAGTTTTTTTCTTTCAGTTTGTTTATATGGTGGATTACACGGTCAGATTTTTATATGCTGAAACATTCTAGCATCTCTGGGATGAAGCCTACTTGATCATGATGGGTTTTTTGATGTGTTCTTAGATTCTGTCTGCCAGTATTTTACTGAGTATTTTTGCATCAATGTTCATGAGGGAGATTGGTCTGTAATTCTCTTTCTTTGTTGCATCTTTGTGTGGTTTGGGTATCAGGGTGACTGTAGCCACATAAAAAGAGTTTGGCAATGTTCACTGTGTTTCTATTGTGTGAACAATTTGAGGAATATTGGTATTAGTTTTTCTTTGAGATTCTGGTAAAATTCTGTGCTGAAACCATCTAGCCCTGGGCTTTTGTTGGTTGGGAGACTTAATAACTGCTTCTATTTCCTTAGGGGTTATAGGTCTATTTAAGTTGTTTATTTGGTCTTGATTGAATTTTGGTTAAGTGGTACCTATCTAGAAAATTTTCCATTTCATTTATGTTTTCCAATTTTGTGGAGTACAGGTTTTTGAAGTATGACCTGATGATTTTCTGGATTTCTTCAGTGTCTGTTGTTATGTCCCCCTTTTCATTTCTGATTTTTGTTAATTTGGATATTCTCTCTTTGCCTTTTGGTTAGTTTGGATACCGGTTTGTCTATCTTGTTAATTTTCTCAAGGAGCCAACTCTTTGTTTCATTGATTCTTTGTATTGTTCTCTTCGTTTCAATTTTATTGATTTCAGTCCTGAGTTTGATTATTTCCTATTGTCTACTCCTCCTGTGTGAGTTTGCTTCTTTTTGTTTTAGAACTTTCAGGTGTGCTGTTAAGTCACTTGTGTGAGATTTCTTCAAATTTTTTATGTAGGCACTTAGTGCTAGGAACTTTCCTCTTAGCACTGTTTTCATTGTGTCTTTAATAAGTCTAGGTATGTTGTACATTCATTTTCACTGAATTCTAGGAAGTCTTTGATTTCTTTATTTTTTTTCTTGACCCAGAGGTGGTTCAGTTAAGAGTTGTTCAGTTTTTATGAGTTTGTAGGCTTTCTGTAGTTTGTGTTATTGTTGAACTCTAACTTTAGACCATGGTGGTCTGATAAGATACAAGGGGTTATTCCAATTTTTTGTATCTATTGATATTTGCTTTATGACTGAGTATGTAATCAATTTTAGAGAGGGTTCCATGAAGTACTGAGGAGGTATATTCTTTTGTGTTTGGGTAAAATGTTCTGTAGATGTCTATTAAGTCCTTTTGAGTCTGTTAGTTCCCTTGTTTCTCTGTTAAGTTTCTGTCTGGCAGACCTGTCCATTGGTGAGAGTGGGGTGTTGAAGTCTCCCACTGTTAATGTATGGGGTTTGATATGTGATTTAAGCTTTAATAATGTTTCTTTTACAAATGTGGTTGCCCTTGTATTTGGAGCATAGATTTCAGAATTGAGACTTCATCTTGGTGGATTTTTCCTTTGATGAATATAAAATGTTCTTCTCAAGCTCTTTTGATTAATTTTAGTTTGAAGTCTATTTTGTTAGATATAAGGATAACTACATTGGCTTGCTTCTTAGATCTATTTGATTGGAAAATCTTTTCCCAGCCCTCTACTCTAAGTAATGTCTGTCCTTGAAATTGAGGTGTGTTTCTTGTATGCAGCAGAAGGATGGGTTCTGTTTTTGGATCCATTCTATTAGCCTGTGTCTTTTTATTGGTGAATTGAGTCCACTGATATACTGAGTATTACTCAGCTGTTAAAAAACAATGACTGACATCAAGAAATTTGCAGGCAAATGGATGAAACTAGAAAAAAATCATCCTAATTGAGGTAACCTAGACCCAGAAAGACAAACGTAGTATGTACTCACTCATAAGTGGATATTAGCTGTAAAATAAAGCATAACCATGCTGCTATCCACAGACCCAGAGATTCTAAGTAATAAGGAGGATTCAAGGGGGGATGCCTGGATCTCCCTGGGAAGGGGAAATAGAAGAGATTTCATGAATAGACTGCAGAAGAATGGGAATATGAGCTATCAGGTTGTGGAGAGATGTAGGGAGAGTACTGAAAAAGACTATTGGAAAGGGGGAGCATTTTGGAGTCAGGTAGAAACTTGGCACAAGTGTAGATGTAACCAATCGTCTTATTAAAATAAGAAACACAGAGCCAAGGTAAAAGAGAAAAGCCAAGAGGTCAGAGCTCAGAGATAAAATCTTACCTCCTGCAGTGCTCCTAGCTTCCCCGAGAGAGGGAGGTACTTCCTGTGTCCCTGTTTAAATAATCTTTCTGTTCTGCCTTCTCATTGGTTGTAAACCCAACCACATGACTGCCTCATCACTGCCTGTAAGTACCGCCCTCCAGGTCTTAAAGGCGTATGTCTCCAATACTGGCTGTATCCCTGAACACACAGAAATCTACCTAGCTCTTCTAACCACCACGCTCTTACTATGGCTCTAATAGCTCTGACCCCAGGGCAACTTTATTTATTAACATAAAATTAAAATAACATTTCAGTACAAATAAAATATCACCACATTTCCCCTTTTCTATTTTAATAAAAAGAAAAAAGGCAAAAGGTTATAACTAACAAAAGAAAAACTATATACAAAAGTACAATAACTATATACAATATATACAAGTAACAAATACCTAAACGATGTCTAGTCCATTTGTATTTGACAAATCAGAGAAAATAATTCCCTTATCTATCCTATTTTAGTAAGTCCAAAATGTATCTAATTCACTTTCTATCCTAATTAATCTTCAACTATAACTAACTAATCTTCAACTCCCTCAGAGACCCAAGAAGGAAATAATATTAGCTAACAAAAATAAAAACAGGAAGTGCACAAAAGCAACTTCCAAAAATTTTGTGAGTTGACAGAAACAGCCAGCTGCCTGGACAGTCACCTGAGGTTTCTCTGCAGTGTTGGGGCATCATCTTCAGCCTATAGGCTTAGCGTATCTGACAGACTCATTTGTGAAGTAGGTTGTACACAAGGTCAACAGTTCAACCTCACACTGGGTGAGAGCAGTCCATGTACCAGAAACACCTGAATTCCACTAGTGTCATGTCATGATTCAGGATTTTAAATTCTGGAAATTGTTGATGGTTTTTGAATTCAGCTGTCCATTCTTCTTGGCTGTGTATATATGGCTTCATCTCAGCATCCCCTTCTCCACATCCCTCTATTAAATGCCAGTCTACTATTGAGAGGCGTGAGCTTTCAGTTGCTGTTCCATTGCACAACAGAAGCCATCGGCCCACTGCCTGTTCAGCTGCCTTCAAAGAAAAGGGCACTGTACCTTTTCCAGATTGTGAAGGCCACTTCAGGGATGGTGTCATATTGTCCTGGCCTCAGAAGATGCCTTTTGATAAAGCCATAACCACACTTGTTTTGGCAGGAATTGGTAGTCCTTTGTTTCGTGTTCTGTTTGTCCATTTTGTCTGTTGATTTGAGGATACTTTGTTGTCCAGTGGCTAACTTTTGCCACAAGAAAATTAACTCCATATGCAGTTTCTTCAATGCCCATATTTTCTCTGAAGTAGATTGGTACTGCCAGGAGCCGACATGTCTCAAAAAAGAAAAATTTCTAAGTTATTAAAACATTTTAAATGCCATATTCTGTAGATCTCTGAAGGGTTTGAAGATGACCTGTCTAAAATACATCTGCTCAATTTTTAAAACATATCTAATATGACTACAATTTCTATTGTAATGTCTAACTACTAACTTTCATTTCTTTATATCCTAATAGTTGGTAATAATGTAAAGTATTTAAAACTAGTAATTGTCTTTTTCTTTTCTTTCTTTCTTTCTTTTTTTTTTTTTTAAACAAGAACCTTAAATCTAATCTCCTTTGCTTAGCCTTTTTCCTAACCCTTGACAACTTGTAACCAACCCCCCTAAACAATGAAAATTATCCCAGACCCAAAACCCATTAAAAGAACCAAAAAACCACCCGCCCCACACCACTTCTTTGGCAATGTGGGTGTCATATTCTTAAAATTGCTTCCTGCTGGGTATGGGCGAAGTTATCTTTATCCTGAAAGAAAAATTTAGGTTAATTGTCAAATTCTAGGAAAGGTAATTATATCCTTCATTATTATCCAGTCTGTGTATAAAGCCAAAGTTCAGGGTTTATCTCAAGTCCTTATTCAAGTAGTCTTTGAGACTGGATCATCTCAGCTAGTCATCTCAAAATTGCTCTGAGCACCTTGTAGTTCAAAGCTGATCTGTAGATGATGGTTGTCAGTTCAGTGATATTATTATTGTCCACGTGGAATTGTTGTTGTTGTTGTGGGGCCCCATTTTCTTCCTGGAGACTTCAGTTGATGTTAGGCCTGGCCATGATTTCCTGCAGAAAACTGATAAGAGACTCGAACACAAAGACATATATATGCAGCTAATTGAAGCCTTTTTTCTAGAATTAGTTAGTACTCTATATGACCATTCATATCTTAACAAAGTTTAAAATGTATATATATATATTAATCTTGTAAATTTTGATATAAAATTTATACTTTAAGAAAAGTTTAAAGAATCAGAATAGAATCGAAGAGTTGAGATTAGTAATAGAATAGTCCCTTAATTAATTTGGCTTTTGTCCTGTCCCATAGCAGAAAATGGCTCTTTCTGGCATGATACAGGGAGTTTGCATTTTCCTTTTAACAACATGCTTGAGTTTGAAGAAGGAGAGAGCCATTCTCCAACTCCAAAGTCAGCTTTAAATTTTAATTGAACTGGGACTATTAGAAAACCAATAGTGTTAAATCTTTAGAGAAAAGCAGAAACAAACATTTAAGAAGACATAAATTTTTTTTTTTTAGATTATATATACCCATATGCCGTTTCACTTTGTTTCCTGGGATAGATGATTTGTCCCTTTTCTTCAGTTGTCTCATTTGTCTTGTGTTCTTCAGATTCCTTAACCATCATTCTCCTAAAAGACAAAAACAAAAACCTTCCCCCAAGACTAATTTTGGGGATGTTCCTTTTTGGCAAGTTATTATCTGATTAAATGAAAAGACATGTGTTACAGGTACAAGTTAGTTTAAATTGGATGTTCATGCTGGTTGATGAACTATCACCTCCTCTAATTAAGAGGTTTCTCTTGTTCAAATCGAACCTTTATCAATTTTGATGGTACCCACAGCTTATCTTCTCCTGTAGAAACAAAAGCAAAACCTCGTCCCCAACGTAATACATACCCTGGTTTCCATTCTGAGGTCAGCACATCCTTAAAGTATATAGGCTGATTTAATTCTGTAGTTTTTTCTATTACCCAATGTCTCTCTGCAGCTGTTGTTCCTTTCTCATTGGCATTCAGAAAATTCAAAGTTAATAGAGCATTATGCAGTCTATTTCTGGGGGTTTTTGTTACTCCTTTCTGTTTATTTAGCATATCCTTTAGAGTTCTGTTTGATCTTTCTATAACTGCTTGACCTGTAGGATTATGTGGTATACCTGTAATATGCTTTATTTTGTAATAATCAAAAAACTGTTTCATTTTAAGAGAGACATATGATGGAGCATTGTCAGTTTTGATTTGTGCAGGTATACCCATAATGGCCATAACTTCTAGCAAATGAGTGATTACAGAATCAGCTTTTTCAGAACTCAGAGCAGTTGCCCATTGAAATCCTGAATAAGTATCGATAGTGTGGTGTACATATTTCAGTTTTCCAAATTCTGCAAAGTGAAACACATCCATCTGCCAGATTTCATTTCTCTGAGTACCCTTTGGGTTACATCCTGCTGGTAATGGCGTCTGATTATAGAAGGAACAAGTAGGACATTTCTTTACTATTTCTTTGGCTTGTTGCCAGGTTATGGAAAAATCCTTTTTTAAACCTTTACTATTGACATGATGTTTTTTATGAAATTCTGAGGCCTCCAGCACATTTCCTACCAATAATTTATCAATCTCATCATTGCCTTGTGCTAGAGGGCCTGGCAGACCAGTATGAGATCGGATGTGAGTTATATATAAAGGATGACTCCTTTTCCTGATTGTATCTTGTAATTGAATAAATAGTGAAGTTAATTCTGAAGCATCAGGGATAAATTCTGCAGTCTCAATATGTAATACCACTCTTTCAGCATACTGAGAGTCAGTTACTATGTTGAGAGGTTCTGAAAAATCCATTAATACCAACAGAATAGCATACAATTCTGATTTTTGCACTGAATTATAAGGACTTTGTACCACTTTACTTAAATTTTCTGATTTGTAACCTGCCTTTCCTTGTTTGTTGGCATCTGTATAAAATGTACGAACTCCAGATATGGGTTTTTGCCGTACAATTCGAGGCAAGATCCAATCAGCTCTCTTTATAAAATCAATTCTGTTGCTTTTGGGATATTTGCTGTTAATTTCTCCCAAAAAATTACTGCAAGCTCTTTGCCAAGGTTCACTTTCTGTCCATAATTTTTCAATGTCCTCCTTAGTTAAAGGTACGACAATTTCTGCTGGGTCTATTCCTGCTAATTGACGAAGTCTCAATTTTCCTTTCCAAATCAAGTCAGAGATTTTTTCCCCATAAGTTTTTAATTTTTTATTTGGTTTATTTGGTAAAAATATCCATTCCAATATAATATCTTCCCTCTGCATTAATATTCCAGTAGGGGAATGCCTAGAAGGTAAAATAACCAAAATGCAATCCAGCTTTGGATCAATACGATCCACGTGCCCTTCATGTACTTTCTTTTCTACCAAGGCCAATTCTTTCTCAGCTTCAGGTGATAATTCTCTTGGACTATTTAAGTCCTTGTCACCTTCTAAGGTTTTGAACAAATTAGTCAGTTCATCATTTTTTACCCCAACAATAGTTCGTAGATGAGAAATATCTCCAAATAATCTTTGAAAGTCATTAAGAGTCTGTAGTCTATCTCTCCTAATTTGCACCTTTTGGGGTCTAATTATTTGTAGCTCTATTTTATATCCTAAATAATTAATAGAATCTCCTCTTTGTATTTTTTCAGGAGCAATTTGTAATCCCCAGCAAGGCAAAATTTTCTTTACTTCTTCAAACATTCTTTCTAAAGTATCTGCATTTGAGTCAGCTAGTAAAATACCATCCATATAATGATAAATTATAGATTTAGGAAATTTTTTACGTATCACTTCCAATGGCTGTTGTACAAAATATTGGCACAGAGTTGGGCTATTTAACATTCCCTGTGGGAGGACCCTCCATTGAAATCTTTTAACCGGTTGAGAATTATTGTAAGTAGGCACTGTGAAAGCAAATCTTTCTCTGTCTTTTTCTTGTAAGGATATTGAAAAGAAACAGTCTTTTAAATCAATAACTATGAGAGGCCATCCTTTTGGTAACAGAGTAGGCAAGGGAATTCCAGATTGTAGAGAGCCCATCGGCTGAATTACTTTGTTAATTGCTCTAAGGTCTGTTACCATTCTCCATTTACCAGATTTCTTTTTAATAACAAATACAGGAGAATTCCAAGGGCTGGTTGACTGTTCAATATGCTGAGCATTTAACTGTTCTTCTACCAGCTCTTCTAAAGCCTGGAGTTTCTCTGTTGTTAAAGGCCATTGCTGAACCCATACAGGCTTGTCTGTTAACCATTTTAAAGGTAGAGCTGTTGGTATTTTTGGAGGATTATCAGTTGTTGTGCCCTGTTCTTGTATAATATGGATGGCTGGTGACCACTCAAAATAATGCCTTCTAATATTTCTCTCAGAAACATGTGCTAGTTTATGATTTGTTTCTGAGATTGGAGGGATTTTAATCTGAGTATTCCATTGTTGCAACAAGTCTCGACCCCACAGGTTCATAGCTATGTTAGCGACATATGGTTTTAATTTTCCTCTCTGTCCTTCTGGACCTATACATTCCAGCCATCTTGCACTCTGTTTCACTCCAGATAATGTCCCAATTCCTAACAGTTGAACGTTTACCTCCTGAAGAGGCCAAGCTGGATGCCAAAATTCTGGTGCAATTATGGTAATGTCCGCACCTGTGTCTACCAGACCAGACAACAAAACACCATTTATTTTTATCGTTAATTTTGGTCTCTGTTCATTAATAGAAGTTTGCCAAAAAATTTTCTTTATGTTTTCTCCTGAATTTTCTATTCTCTCTTTTTCATCATCCTGACCAGCATGATTTATTCCAATAGTCATTTGGTTATTTAATCGCTCAGAGCAGGGATTTCCTCTACAGCTGCAGGAAAGGTTTGAACTGGTTTTGCTATGGGGGCCTGCATGAGGCCCCTCTGGGAGTTTCCCGAAAACTGAGGCAAAGGATTACCCTGTCTGTCCTTTGTTGATCTACATTCGTTGGTCCAGTGTTTTCCCTTACCACACCTTCTGCATACTCCAGAAGGAAGGGGCATTCTGTTGCCATTGTTCCTTGAAGAAACATTGCTTCTAGGAATGACCTGTTTACAGTCCCTTTTCAAATGTCCTTGCTTTCCACATCCAAAACATCTAACACTCCTCAAACCTTTTGAAATTACTTCTCCTACCCACGTATCATCATGCTCATCAGCCTCAACATTAATTGTTTCTCTAATCCAATCTTCCAAAGGTGCAGATCTTGCCCTTAACGGCCTGATTATTCTTTTGCATGCTGCATTCGCATTCTCAAATGCCAAAGCTTCAATTATTGCCTTACTAGCTTCTGATCCTGAGACCATTCTGTTTACTGCTGAAGCCAGTCTTTCTAAAAAATCTGTGAAAGATTCTTTTGGGCCTTGCATAACCTTTGTGAATGACTCAGGTTTTTTTCCTGGTTCATCAACTCTGTCCCATGCATTCAAGGCTGCCATTCGACATAAAATTACGGTTTGAACATCATATAAACATTGTGTTTGTATTGAAGCATATTGGCCTTCTCCAATAAGCTGATCCTGACAAACTTGTATTCCTTTATCCCTCCATTGTGTTTCTACGTTTCTAGCTTCCTCCTTAAACCACGTTAGAAATTGAATTCTCTGGCTGGGTTCCAGAACAGCTTGTGCAAGGTCCCGCCAGTCCTGTGGTATAATCCTATTATATGTTGACCAAGAGTTTAACATTTGCTTTACATATGGGGAATGCATGCCATAAGATACTATTGCCTCCTTAAACCTTTTAAAATCCATCAGTTCAATTGGAGCCCAGATATTTTGTGTAGCCATTTGATCAGGCATCTGCTGTACGGTTACAGGATAAATTAAGGGTGACTGTGTGAAAACAGGCTTTCTTTCTGTAACCTTATGATCCAAACTTGAACCAACTTCACTGTTAAAATTAACAGGTTTTTCTAAAGCTGTTATCCTGGCACTTAAATCGACTATCTTTTTAAATAGTAAAATGAGAATAAGCATGGTGATTAACTGCATAATTCCCATAATACTAATCTTTTCATATAGTTGTTCCATTGTCAGACTGCCTAAAATTTCAAACAAAACCCAATTTTCTTCCAATGTACACAGGAAACCCATTTTTTTTTTAATGTGGAAAAAATTTGTCTTTTAAATAGTTTCCTTTATGACTTACCAAATCTGCGTAGAACAGTAGAAATCCGAGCGAATTTCAAAACAGCCACCTAGAGTCCTAGGTGTAAATCCAGAGAGAGAGAGAGAGAGAGAGAGAGAGAGAGAGAGAGAGAGAGAGAAACAGAGAGACAGAGAGAAAGCAAGACAGAAAGCAAAAGCGAAAGCGAAAGTGAAAGTGAAAGCGAAGGGGTAGCCGGCTAAAGCTTAAAGCCAGCCACTTGTTCCCTCTTGAGCCGAGTCAAGGCTTGGCTTTACAGCCAGGGGCCCTGTTTAGCAGGGCAGGCCTGAGCTGTTTGTAGCACTGGCTTTAAGCAAGCAGCTCACAGTCCAGCCTGAGCCCAGACCTGGGCCGGGGCTAGGGAGCCGGCTGCTCCGGCTAGGGAGCCGGCCCCAAGCAGTTTTTAATGGATTCTCCCCACGTTGGGCGCCAGATGTAGATGTAACCAATCGTCTTATTAAAATAAGAAACACAGAGCCAAGGTAAAAGAGAAAAGCCGAGAGGTCAGAGCTCAGAGATAAAATCTTACCTCCTGCAGTGCTCCTAGCTTCCCCGAGAGAGGGAGGTACTTCCTGTGTCCCTGTTTAAATAATCTTTCTGTTCTGCCTTCTCATTGGTTGTAAACCCAACCACATGACTGCCTCATCACTGCCTGTAAGTACCGCCCTCCAGGTCTTAAAGGCGTATGTCTCCAATACTGGCTGTATCCCTGAACACACAGAAATCTACCTAGCTCTTCTAACCACCACGCTCTTACTATGGCTCTAATAGCTCTGACCCCAGGGCAACTTTATTTATTAACATAAAATTAAAATAACATTTCAGTACAAATAAAATATCACCACACACAAGAGAATTTCCAAGGATGACCCCAGCTAAGACTGCTAGCAATAGTGGATATGCAGCCTGAACTGGTCATCTCCTGTGACCAGGCAAGACTTCAAGTGGAGGGGTTGGGACACTAACCCAGGTACATAACCTTTGACCTACAGTCTGTCCTGCCTGTGGGATGTGCTGGGTTAAATGTGGCCTAGAAATTGAGGGAGTGAC
Organism: Peromyscus maniculatus bairdii; assembly: GCF_049852395.1. NCBI lineage: Eukaryota > Metazoa > Chordata > Mammalia > Rodentia > Cricetidae > Peromyscus > Peromyscus maniculatus. The sequence continues at coordinate 57,168,707 of NC_134853.1, read as the reverse complement.
AAACCAATGACTGGTCTAGCCTAAAACCCATGCCAGCAGAGTAAGCCCACCCCTGACATGGCCTGGAGCACCAAGATCCACAGGCTGGATGATCCAGGGACCTAGGATAGAACCAAACATGACTGGAGAAAAAAAATATCAATGTAATGATGCCTAACAGTATTCCAGTATACTCACAGATTGGTGCCTACCCCAATTATTATCAGAGAGAGGCTTCATCCAGCAACTGATGGAAACAGATGCAGACTCACAGCCTAACATTGGGTGGAGCTTGGGGAATCCTGCAGAAGATGGGGAGGAAGGATTGTAGGAGGCAGAGGGATCAAGGACATCACAAGGGAACCCACAGAATCAACTAATCTGGGCTCATGGGGCTCACAGGGCTCACAGAGACTGAATCAGCAGCCAGGGAGCCTTTATGGGACTGACCTAGGCACTCTGCATGTATGTTACAGTTGTGTAGTTTGGTCCTCTTGTGGGAATCCTAACAATGGAAGCAGGTGCTGTCTCTAACTCTTTTACTTGCTTTTGGGACCCTACTTCTCATACTGGATCACCTTGCCCAGCCATAACACATGGGGAGGTGCTCAGTCTTACTGCAACTTGATATGCCATGTTTTGTTGATATTTATGGGTGGCCTGTCCTTTCCTTAACAGAAATGGAGGAGAAATGGATTGGGGAATGGGGAGAGAGGGGTGGTGGTTGTGGGCTGGGAGGAGAGGAAGGAGGGAAAACTGTGGCTGGGATGTAAAATAAATAAATTAATTAATTAATTTAAAAAATTACAGAACTTCCAATATTCAAGAGAACAACCTTGATCCTTTTACCATGTAAGGACATAACCAAAAGTTATCATCTGTGAGGAATGAGTCCTCACCAGTTTTATATTATACTACTATCATCACCTTGATCACAGCCTCTACAGTTTTGAAAAACAATTCTCTGCTGTGGTATATGTATAGTTCCCCCATTTATGGTATTTTGTTACAGCTTTCCAAGTGAACTATCAGACGATGAAGAGTGTTTAGTTACATCAGTTGTCTCATCAATGAACTGGACTGGTGGGCATTGTGGACCGGGATGAAGTGTGGACTTCAGTGAAAGCAAGATATGTCATCTCAACATTCATGTATGTCCAGTGCAAAGATAGTGTCTTAGTTAGGGTTTCAATAGATTAAGCACCATGACCAAAACCAACTTTGGGAGGACAGGATTTATATCATCTTACAGCGTGCAGTCTGTTATTTAGGGAATCTATGCCAGGAACTCAGTGCAGGAGCCTGGAAGCAGGAACTGAAGGAGGCAGGAACTGGAGGAGTGTGGCTCACTGGTTCTTATAGCTGCCAGGACCACCAGCCCAAGGACGGCAACTCCTACAGTGAGATTAGCCCTTACGCATCAGTTATCAATTAAGAAAATGGCCCACAGGTTTGCCCACAGGCCAACCTAGTGAGGGACTTTTCTCACTGAGGTTCCCTTTTCCCAAGATAGCCAGCACAGATAGTTTCTTGCCATATTCCCATAGATGTTATTGTCATCACCATTGTGTAAGTAGGAAACAAGGTAATAAGCATCAGTTTGAATCCTGGGGCCACTGGTAACTAACTCTAAACCTTGGTATCGTCATCTATAAGAAGTAAAGCACTGAACTCATTGGTCAGTGCAGAAGATAGTCCCCCTAGCATTGCTACTGTAGTTCTCAGCATTTGATACATACTAATTATTAGTCAAGACTATGGTTGTTTTTCTAACACGTACACCAGTTCTTATTATTCATAGTATTCATGTTCTCTTACATTACTTGAACAGTCAATTAGCACCTCCTGAGTCATTGTTTCTGAAGATAATATAGGGTTAAGATTTTTTGAACCTTTGGCCACATCTTTGTCAATGAATACATAATCCTGTTTTATATATGTTTCTGTTTAAAGACACCTTATTACATATGCATAAATAAAATGTGTTATTAACTTACTGACTTTATACTCAGCCTAGAATCCACACAGATTGAATATTATCTAACACATATGTTTTCTGTGCTCTCATTCCAGAAGCATTTCAGCATTATAATTGGGGCCAATTAAACAGAAAGTCACCGAAACCCCAAATGACACTTTTGATATTGTGAAGAAGGCAGAGCATGAGCTTTAAACTTAGCTGGGAATTTGTTTGCTGGTTGAGTTAAAGTTTTCAGAGTTTTGAAGAAGGTATAAAAAATTATTTGGAGAGTTGCATAATATTCATTTGAATAGAAATAAATTATAATTGAATTTACAACCATAAGATCCACACATAACAATAACTGCCTATATTGGGTGACCAGTACCTAGTGATCGAAGGACTATTTATCTGTGATGAAACAGGAAAGTGTCAGGAAAAGCAGTTCATCCCATCCTTGGCCAGAGCTTTTACAGAGCTTGCCAAGTTCTGCCCCATGGGACCTTGACGAAGGACTTCAACATTCCTTTAAAATGACAGCTATTCATGTCCTGGAAGACACCGTTGTCTCTCCTTGGACTGAACAGTAGGTTAAGCAGCCCCATTTCCTGTAGCTATTCTCCATATGATAATTCTACGATTGCCCTCCCTGTCCCTGCTGCCCTTCCAGAAGACCTTCAGTATTTCAACATCTTTTTTCTTCTATTGTTTTTGAGACTATTGTATAACTACATCATTTCTCCCTTTCTTTTTCTCTTTAACCCTTTTCATATACCCCTTGGCTCTGTTTCAAATCCATGGCCTTTGTTTTTATTGACTCTTGTCACATGTGCACACACACACACACACACACACACACACACACACACACACACACACACATTCCCCAATACAGCCCAATCAGTCTGTTCAATGCTACCTGGCTATATGTTTTCAGGGCTGACCATTGGTATTAGATAACCAATTGGTGTGCTCTTCCCCGGGGAAGACTATTCCTCTGATTCCCAGCATTCCTCGGTTTCCTGTAGCTCTTTGCTTAGGCTTGTGGCCCTGTGGGATTTTCCCCGACCACTTTAGCATGGCTGTTGGTGTCATCTTTGTTCAGCTCACACTTGGGCAGCCATGTTGTTGAGACTCCATGAATGTAGCTTCTGACGTTCCTAGGAGACACAGTCTCACAGCACACTCACTGATCCTCTGGCTCTTACCATCCTTTGATGTCTTTTTTAAAGTGAGGAGCTCTGGACTAAAGCTGAGCACATGAATGCCAGGTGAAGTCTGACCACAGCTCCGCAGAAAAGTGGCAGTTAACTCTCACATTCTCTCTTTGACTAAATTTTTTTCAGAATTTGAATGGAAGAGACTGTTGATGTCCAGACAGTAAACACCCATGCTTCTTAGCATTCCTGTGCCTCATGCATCTAGGCAGGACCATATGCATGCTTTTTGCCTGTGGATCACAAGTGGCAATGGTGTTATGCACTGGTAAGCCTCTAATGTTTCTCAAAGAATTCCCAGCAGCCACTTTAGGAGCAACAAGGTAAATGCAGCCCCAAGTTCTGAGGGACCGTGGGTGGAGAGCTGAGCATAAGGGCCATCTCACCTGCCCTGAGACCTGCACAACTGAAAGAATCTCCATTTTGTTTTTTTAAACAGCAGATAGTCTTAATTTGTATCATACACATAACTCACAAAGCCTTTTGGATAGTCATAGTACCCTGCCAACACATCCACTTAGATGAAGTCAACGAATTTTTTATTTTTGGATAGAAGTCCCAGTACTATATTTATTTTTATTAGATTTTATTTATTTATTTAGCTATAGCAAATCTTTTTCCAGCTTCTCAAAAAAAAAAAACTTATTTTTTTTCCAATCTTGTATCTTCCGCAAATGGATAATTCTTTAAATTCATAGGTAAACACTTTATTATTCAATGCCTTGGACTTAGCATTTGGGCAAACAAGATGCAAATTATATATCTTGTCCAATACAGATTATTTTTCCATGTGAATTATTCATCAGTGCTGGTGATGGTCAATTTTCTTTAGTTCTCCTCTCTTTTGTATGCTTTTCGTCGATTCTGGTTTGTATGTTTTGATTGTATTTTCCAAGGATTCCTACATTTTGTTCCACTGTGAGGGATTATGAGGATGGGAACTTTATCTGACTGTGTAATTAAGGGTTTGAGGTCTTTGGAAATAGAATTTGATAAGTAATCATGGCAGAATTCCCTTGATTGATTACTGGTGGCTTTATGAAGGACATCCCAGAAGACACAAGCACACGGGCTTCCTGTGTCTTGGTTGATGCTCTGTAAAACCTGAATACTCTGCCAGCAAGAAGGCCATCTCATCGTCTAGGCCTTTGAACTGTCAGAACTGTGAGCTGAATACACTTCTTTTCTTTGATAGCCAGATGCAGTTTTTTTGTTTTAAAAATAATAGTTATACAAAATTGACTAGTAGACTTCCCTTCAGCAATCATTATTTTATCTGTTGCATGGAGTCAATGCATTAAAGATGCCTCAGACAACCCCACACAGTCCTCATGTGATCCTCACATGGGGCACTAACATGTAGTTGGTTTAAATTCATTAATAATAAATGCCAAGTCACCAGTAATGCCTTGGTGTTGTGTTAAGGAAGGAACCCGAAGTACTTTCCCTTGGTATCATTTAAGCTAGGTTAAGCCCAGATTTAAATTCTCTGCTTTGCTTGCCCTGCATCTTTGGTCCTTCTACCTTTCTGCTGTGCGGGCCTGAATCTGTGTCTGCCTGAAGACTGTTTATAAATCTGTCCTTGTGTGTCTTTCTGAGTGACTCCCCCTGCCCCCATGTGTGTATGTTTCTGTCCCTAACAAAGGACTTTGCTCTATATTTATTGAACAGCACAGAAAGCATCACAAGGGGAAGGAATGATGAAGGATACTTTATAGCAAAAAACATTAACAGTTTTACAATGGATTAAGTCACTGACTCTAATGGACCCCGATAACAAACTTGTACTACAAATACCTTTGCTAAGCAATATCTGAATGTTGTAGTCAACATTCATCTCTACTAGATTTTACTTTTTTTAGCTATAGCAAGTTTCTTTCCAGATCCTCACAAACTTCTGTTATCTTTTCTGATCTTGTATCTTCTGCAAATCAATAAAATTGTTTAAATTCACAGATAAACACTTTATTACCCAATGCCCTGGACTTAATTACTCATTTTACAAGATTGGTCCCAACATTTGTTGTTTCTGTTATCAGCAAATGATTATTAGAACACACATGGATTAAGTTAGGTTGTAAAATTTCCCTACATGGAAATCCAAGGCAAATGAGGTTGGTTGTTACATTGTTCTCTTAAACACAAGTTAAACCAACGGCTGAGCACACAGTAGAACAGCAGTCTTAAGTCGTAAGGGACCTCCAGGTGTATTATTAACTCTGGCTGTGAGGTCCAGCAACAGTTCCAGGCTCTTAGTACATAAGAGATATTTTTATGATATTACATGGCCACAATCTGTTTCTCTTTTCCCTTTACCATTTATTTTAGCCCCTAGAAAACGTATTTTCTCTTCGTGAGAAAGTTCTTGTCAATAGAATGGAATATGCATTCTGGATTCTGATGCTGAGGGCTCAGGGATAAAAACCTGACTTTTGACATCATCTACAAAGAAAAATCCTGCACTGGTTTTTCTAAAATCTTCACTGTTATTTAAAAAGAGATTAAAAACCACTGTGATGCGATGTATTTTGAGCCCAGTGGAAAGAGACCTGACCCCAGAATTTGATAGAAGACAGTGGTCTTTCCAGTGGTGAGTTTAATGGTTTTGGTAAAATGCCTCAACTTTTATAAACTTCAGGGATGCTTTATTTTATTTTAGTTTTGCTTTATTTGTCTCAATATATAAATAGGAATAACTTCTTTCCTGGATATCCCCAGGATTGTGTGATGATTGGTGAATAAATGCTGTCCCAATGCTTAAGCCTGGATGGATATCACTGTAGGTACTCTCTGGCCCAAAGACATGTCTTATGTCTTCCCACAGGAGCCTGTATCCCCTCACAGACCAGGAGAAGTGGGCAGTGGTCAGTACAGTAGATTTGAAGTAATTTGTCTGCATTTCAGATATTATCCTGTAAGTCTGTCTCAGGAAGAGAGAAACACTTCCCACAGACCGTTTTAGACCTAGTCTCACTAAAGTTTCATTCCTCAGGGGTGAGAGAGAGCTGTGGTTCCGAGTTGGCACCACTGTTATTCAGCAGACTTAGCGGTGGACTTTTCTACTGTTTCTTCTAGGTTTTTCTGACAAGAATGCTTTAGGGCCATAGGGCCATATCTTTAGGGTGTCTTTAGGGCATCAATGGCCAGATACTCTTCAATGAGTAGTAATACTACATCTAATTTTTATTCTAGTTCTACAATTTAGATCTGTTCCAGAAAGGCTTTGGGGAGAAGCCACAAAGCAAGTTTGAGTATCACTTTGTTTGTTAACGTCTCATACACTGAGAAGAATTTTCTGGACTGTCAGTCTTCCAGGTATGCATGTGTCTGTGTTCCTAAATGTAAAGTCATCCTTTAGGTTGTGTGACATCAAATAGCTTTTGGGAGATGTGTAGCTTTTGTATGTGCCTTTGTGAATAGGCTCGAAAACAATGGTTCTCAACCTGTGGGTCATGACCCCTTGGAGGGTGAGTTGAATGACCTTTTCACAGGGGTCACTTAAGATCATCAGAAATATTCACATTATGATTCATAACAGTAGCAAAATTACAGTTATGAAGTAGCAACAAAAATAATTTCATGGTGTGTGGGGGTCACCACAACATGAGGAGCTGTATTAAAGGGTTGTAGCATTAGGAAGGTTGAGAACCAGTGCTCTAAATCCTGAAGACAGGAACATGGCAGGACACTGGAGAAACACAGTACATGATATAGGTACAGCAGATGGATTAGCACAGCTCAGGGGAAGGTGAGGTTGATAAAGGGTGTGACCTATTTCTTTTACGTCTTCAGCTTTCCAGCCCACTCTTGTTTCAGAACTCTAGTATAATCCTGTGGTGGTATTGTGTTCCCCAAAATATTGTGCACCCTAATAAACTTATCTGGGGTCAGAGAACAGAACAACCACAATATTAAACATAGAGGTTAGGCAGTGGTAGCACAGGCCTTTAATCCTAGCATTCCAGAGGCAGAAATCCCTCTGGATCTCTGTGAGTTCAAGGCCACACTGGAAACAGCCAGGCATGGTGACAAGAGCCTTTAATCCCAGGAAGTGATGGCAGAAAGCAAAAAGGTATTTAAGGCATGAGGATGAGGAACTAGAGTCTGGTTAAGCTGTTAGGCTTTGAGCAGCAGTTCAGCTGAGATTCATTTGGATGAGGACTCAGAAGCTTCCAGTCTGAGGAAACAGGATGAGCTGAGAAACTGGCAAGGTGAGGTAGCCATGGCCTGTTCTGTTTCTCTGATCTTCCAGCATTCACCCCAATACCTAGCTCCAGGTTTGTTTTATTAATAAGACCTTCTAACAATTTGTGCTGCATAATCATCGATCAGCTTTACCCAAATGAAACCACTGCAGTCTTGAACCCCAAGCTCTCATTTCCTGATAAGGGTGCCTCATTTGCTATGTGGTCCCTTCCCTTGATAAGCTCAACATGAATTTGGTGATGACAACCACAACTATTGCTTCATAGGAGCTTTCTATGCATTAGGTGTTGCTTACAGTACTTCACTGATATCAGGGTCCTCAGTCCTTCCAGCGTCAACGTGATCTAAGAACACAGGAGAGAAATAAATATCTGCGAAGACATCTATGTCTACCAGCTCTACTAGTTCATGGTGAAGCTAAGCTCTAGAACTCAGTCTGTTCATCCCCCAAGCCATGCTGTTCCTAATAATTCTATATTGCCTTCTTTAGGAGAGATGATGATGATTTCAGTTTTTGAGGGGAAGTTTCACTATGCAGTTCACCCTGCTTCAAACTCTCCAGCCTAAGCTTGCTGAGTGTTGGGATGGCAAGTGTGCACCTCTGTACTAGCGTTTAAGACACGTTAGATGCCGAATGTGGTGGCACAGTCCTCAGCACCTCTGAGGCAGAAGCAAGAGGATCACTTTAAGTCTGAGACTAGCCTGGGCTAGTGAATTCTGGGCCAGCCTGGGCTATATAGTTAATTTCTGGATAGCCAGGGATACATAATGAGACCACTGTCTCAGAAGCAAAAACAAAAAAATATAAGTAAATCCACGGGTTATATTATGTATTTAGAATACATATGTATGTGCATATATATGTATATGTATGTATGTATGTATGTATGTATGTATGTATGTATGTATGTGTGTATGAAACAACAATTAATAAAAAGGAGTCCATGAATTTGAAAGAGGGTAAGGAGGGATACATGAGAGTGTTTGGAGGGTGAAAAGGAAGGGAGAAATGATGTAATCATATTATAACCTCAAAAATAAATATATGTTTTTTAAAAGATACATACATATATATGTATATAATTTTTTTTCTCAAGACAGTGTCTCACTATGTAGCTCTGACTGACCTGGAACTCACTATATAGACCAGGCTGTCTTTGAATTTACAAAGATCCACAAGCCTCTGCCTACGGGTGCTGGGATTAAAGGTGTGCACCACTACATCCAGCTAAAAAGAGACAGTAGACACATCCTCTCCAGACAGCAGACTAGCACCTTTCAGTATTCTGGATTTTCTCAGCTCCTTCACATAATGCTGAGCTGAGCTTTGTCTGCCTTGATTTTTCCTCCAAGGACATTGCTTCCTCTGTAGCTAGTCTGTAGGCACTGCCGGAGACACAGAGTCAGGCAGATCAATAGTGGCAGATGTAGGCTGTCCTAGTTGTCTCAGGCTCTTAAACCAATCACCATCCTCAGGGTGGGTAACAGCAGGCACACTTCTGAAGTCTGAATGTCCAAGGTCAAGGTGGGAGACTTGGTGACTCTTGGTTTGCAGATGGCTATGGTTCTGTATGTTTCTTTATATCTTTATAGGGAAGGGATGGAGAGAGGATGGAGAGCTGGAGGAGGAGCAGGGAATATCTATTCCTTGTCGTACAAGAACGTGAATGCCTCATTCCCTTTAGCCCCTTCTGCACTCCAGAATGCCGACTCTCCACCTGCACTTGCCTGTTTCCCACCACAAAGTGCTGTCATATTTTCCCTGCTTCTGCTTGACCCATTTGTTACCCCATTTTTCTTCCTGGTTCCCAGAGCCAGGACCATAATTTCTGCTTTCTAATGCCTCTTGGGCCTCTCTTGACATCAGTCATCACTTCTGTGTTAGATCTGCGCTCACAATCCTACCTTTGCTCCAACTATGCATGTCCACCTGTCTACAGCGTAAGTGCTTGAAGAGAAAAGTAAACACATTGCTTCCCTTTAATGTGGCTTCCATTTCAGATGTACTTTATTTATGGTAATAATTGTGCCAACAGGAGTCTTCATATAACATTGAAGTTATGTTTTATGCTACCTAACTCCTTCATTCAATCTGTATTAGCTTTGTACTTTTCTTTCAAAATGCTTTTTATATTTTTCTCATTTTCTATGTGTCTGCTCCCTGTGAACTCTTGTTTAAATTGAAGCATGAAAAATTTGTTTTTTAAGACCCAAACTTAAGCAGTTCTGGGCCCTGAATGCCTTCAGGGACCTCTGTTTCTTGTTTTCTCAAATTGATCGAGCTAGGAGTCTATCTCCCCACCCCTCCCAACACCCCCAGTCAAAACTCTTTCTCAAAGAAACCTTTGAACTCACAGTACCTGAGGTAGGATTATGTAATAACAATTCATCTCATCCTCCCATTCTTGACCAGCTTTGAATTGAAACAATGAAGGCTCTGAATCTCGGCTACTACCCCCTGTGAATAAGACTCCGAGGGCAGGGCAGCAGGAGGGATGGTTACTGACTTTGGTTTGGGAAGACCGGTGCCACTTCCAGTGGCAGCCTTTGCCTCAGCCACCGGCTCTGTCTCCTTCTCATTAGATTGCCCACTAACTTCCTACAGTCCTCCTTCTTCCTCACTGCGTCCGTCCGGTGCCACCAGAGCACCAAGATAAGGCCGTGTGCCCTTCCATGTGTGTTCTGTGGACTTTCACGGCCTGTCCCACTTGATCCCTCTCACTGAGCATTCCCTCAGCACCGGGTGGGCTCTTCTTCCCCCTTTCTACACTTCCACCTCTCCTCCGTGCTCTGCCTCTGCTATTCCACTTAGCCTTCTGTTTGGGTGCTCATATTGTATTTTGCTCTCGAGGACAGACATCTACTGTAGCACGAATCTTAAAAGGTCTTATTAAATAACAAATACGGAGTCAAATATAGGGGTGAAAGCCTTAGATCAGGGAAATAGAGAAAGCCACCAGCTAACCTTACCTCACCAAATCTGCAGCTTCCAAAATGTGAGTTATTTCCTGTCTACCCATGCTTTTATTGCCTTGCTGTTCTGCCCTCTCATTGGCTATCTTAGCCCAGCTACCTCACTTCCTCTTCCTACACAGCTCTGTCACTTCCTGTCTGTCTGTACAGACCTCCAGGTCTCTATGGTTGGTAATGTCAAATGTTAATGGACTGGACATTGTTGATGTATATAATGGAGTTTTTTTGTCTGAATCTGTCAAATGTTAATGGACTAGACATTGTTAATGTAATTCTTGACTATATACATTGTATATACTTTTTCTTATATTGATTATAACTTTTTTAATTTTAAACTAAAAAAAGGGAAATGTGATTGATATATTGTATACTCCATTAACCTTATCTGAGGGTCAGAGAACAGAACAGCCACTATGTTAAACATAGAGGTTAGGCAGTGGTAGCACATGCCTTTAATCCTAGCATTCTGGAGGCAGAGATCCTTCCTGATCTCTGTGAGTTCAAGGGCACACTGGAAACAGCCAGGCATGATGACACACACCTTTAATCCCAGCGCTTGATATCTCATGTCTTGATTGGGAAAGACACACATCTTTAATTCCAGGAAGTGATGGCAGGAAGCAGAAAGGTATACAAGGCGTGAGGACCAGGAACTAGAAGCTTTTTAAGCTTTTAGGCTTTTAGCAGAAGTTCAGCTAAGATCCATTTTGGCGAGGAGAGGACTCAGAGGCTTCCAGTCTGAGGATTCGTGGGAACAGGATTGGTTGAGAAGCTGGCAAGGTGAGGTTAGTTTGTTCTGCTTTTCTGATCTTTCACCATTCACTCCAATATTTGGCTCCTGTTTTTTATTTAATGAGACCTTTTAAGATTCGTACTACAATCGACCCTCTTTCTTTATGAACACAAGTACGAAAGCTTTATCTAACACCCATTTCTCCTGTTTTGCAATTCCATGGTAACTGCATCAGAATCATCTATGTCAGTGTGGAATTGTCCCCTGAACCTTGCATTGCTCTTGGTTTTGCCTCTCGAATGTGCCAATGATGCTTTATGTCCTTTTAACATTTATGCGTTACAAGCATTAGGTCAATGACAGTGGGTTGGCAGGTTGTTCTTTCATGCTTATTATAAATTCCCCTGAGGTGATAACTACTTGAGTGTATTGCTGCTTATTTCTTTTATTCACCCAAGAAATGGAAAAATGCATGCCCATCATACCCATAATATTTGCATGTATTCCACAGATGTTACTACAAATACTTGGCTTACAGTGAAAGTTTTGGAAATCAGTTCTAAATGATAGGGTAGGGTCTAAAGAAGTTTCACAATGAAGGCATTTTAAAATAAAAATGTAGATGAATGTATGAATATGCCTCAGACTGAGGCATGTAACCTTTCCAAAATGAATGGCAAAAATAAGGACTGAAATAATTTCTCAGGCTCTTACTGGTAAATTATAGTGAAGTGAAAGCATTTAGATGGGGGGAGGTTATGGGCATCACATCGTTAATTACAGTGGCTGCCTTTGCCTTTGTTTCTGTGCATTGTAATTAATGAAGATCTACAGCTCTATGCTTTGTCTTGGGAAACACACACTGTTTTCATAGGCATCAAGATAGTTCTGCTATTCTTCACTTATTTCCCATGAGTGACTCTTGGTAGCACAGGGGAGCCTATTGTTGAGGAAACAACGTGAAAATCACTGCAAGATCTGAGCTTTGGTGGATCAGAGAGCAACCGGCTCTATTCATGTGCCCTAACCTTGTCTTGACATCCCACAAACGTAGGCTATAATGACATATGGGACATTGTTTAGACTAGCCCAGTAATGACTGAATAATCATAGACTTGAAAAACAGTTTCAAGCTCCCAAAATGACTTCAGGGTACAAGCGAGGAAAAGTAATAGCAATGGGCATACATTAAAATGTATATCCAAGACCTAAATCTTGGTGTGGCATCTGTGATTATATAGGCTTGCCAATTTGAGTTGAAGAATATAGAAAAGTTTGGAGGGAAGGGAAGGGGAAAGTGGGTAACAAACAGGACCCCCCAACCTTAGACACATCAATGTCTTGTGTGCAGTGAAATGGGGAAGCAACAATAAGAGAGGTGGGGGTTCGATCGCCAGTGCCTGGTGGATGCGTTCTATAAATGTAAAATGTCACCAGGAAGACCATTTCTGTATTTTCCCTTCTGTCTGATTCTGTGTGCTAAAATCCTTTCTCCAAAGGGCGTTAGTGCTAAGAGAAGAGGTGATGATGATTGAACTTGTGGCCCAGGGGAAGCCTGCCAGTTATCTGTCTCCTTGTGGAATTCATGGACATCAGGGGCTTTGCACGGCTGATCTTTTTAAATACTCAGTGTGCACACAAGATTGAACATACAAATTGTGCTGTGTGATCTTTCCTTTCTGCTCTGCAGGGACCAACAGGGTATCCTGTGGAGAAATGGATGGGAGAAAACTCTTCCTTCTCGCCTTTCCAAATTTCCTGCTGGAGCCGGCATCTAGCCTGGTGGGTGTTGGGATTGTTGACTAGTGGCCAGAGCCTTTTTACAGGGAGATAAGCTGAGGTGTGATGCCTGGGTGGTACTTTACACCTTGGAGATTCCCAAGGATGCAGATGATGGGCCCCATGGGCTACCAGTGGCAGAAAAATGGGCAGCTCCTTCAGCACAAGGGGGAAGCTGAGTCCTCTTTGCCTTAGGAAGGCAGAGCCAATTTTACTCTCTTGGAAAAATCCATAGAGAGCTGCAAGCGATGAGCTTCTGAGAGTTTCATTTCCTTTCTAAGTGTTGAAAAATTGGGCTGATTTTGATATTTTGAAAAGGAGTTTTAGAATTTTGTTATAAGTACCACTCAGGGTTTTTTTTTAAGAAGCACTTTCCTGTTTATAGAGGAAAACACTCTGAACATCATATGAAGAAAAAAATCTCTCAAATCTGGAAACAGTTAATTGACTTTCGATTGTCTTATCAGAATATGAGCTAGTATCATAGGACTCCAGCAGCTTTATCCACTACAGATCTTTTACTTTAATTTATTGGTTACTTCACAGAATTGCCAAGCACATTATGGTCCTGTGTGTAGTGGGGAAGCACTATCGTCCAACTCTCGAGCAGATGTGCTACAAGAGTCTTTTCATTTCCTTTCTTCAACCCAAAGAATAATGGCACTGCAATATCATGTTGTGAAAAGAGCAATAATTTGATAAACATTGTCTTTCCATTAGATTAGAGCAATTAATCTGATTCTAATTTGGCTGAAACATTATCCTACTGGAGTCCCCAGAGCCCTGTGAATAATCTCTAAACACATTGGCAACGCAGTAGACAAACATTATCTCTGCTCGCACTGTTCTTCCATATGGTCTCTTCCCATGGTGATGGAGAGCACCCTGCTGTTTCAATCAAATAAATGTCAATTATCTGAGATAGATTTTTTTGTTCTCAAGCCCGGGCTTGCAGTGCAGCCAGAGTGACTTCGTAGACTAGTCTGCAGCTCTCTTCTGCAAATGTAGCTTGCGTTTTAGAAAGGAGTCACATCTCACCACATCGTGCAGCAAGCACTCCAGGGACGATAAAGAAAATGGTCCGTCTCAGAAGCGCGCTGGTATGCGTGAGCGTGCAAGTGTGTATATGTGTGTGTGTGCGTATGCATGGGTGAGAGAGAGTCAGAGATAATGACAGAGACATAGAGAGACAAAGCGAGGGAGACAGAAAGACTGTTTACTTTCTATTTTCGAATATTTTTATTTTGCTTGTTCTGGCAGTGAGTAATAAAAAAAATATAAATAGGGAGGGATATTTCTTTACCGCTATGGTCTAAGCTAGGTTACTATTCAGACTATTCCCTTGCCCCTGTGACCTCATGGGCACTTCTCAATTTGCAGCATCCTTCTTTGTTCCTGGGGACAAGTTGGAGACGCATGCCAAAGCCAAGAGCTGCACCTGCTTGTTGGCTTATCTCACAGGCCTTTCCCTAGGCCTTTGGGAGGAAGCTGTGCAGGTATGGGGCTGGTTAGTGACAGCTCTGGACTCCAGAAGGAAGTCTAGGAAGGAGAAAAGGGCACATTTTCTTCATGGCTGGGACAGGACCCTGCTAGGTGCCAGAGAAAACACAGACTTAAAAAAAATGTATATGAGAGAGCACTTGGTAGGAAGCAGGTAAAGCGGACAGGGTGAGATGCCTTCGCTTCCCATCCCTCTGCAGTGCTCTGTATCTTTAGGGTGTCAATTACAGGGTGTTGGTTTTGTTATCAGACAGACCCTTGTCTCAAAAGCTTGTAAATTTGCCCAGAGCCCCAAGGGCCTCTGATGACTGTATGTCTAGACTAAAAGTACTGGGTCACCCTCCTTGCTGCTGCTACAGTGACAAGCTGGCTCAGAAAGAAAGGCAGTCCATGGGGATCTGGACTAATTCACTGTGGCAATCTAGCAAATGTTGTCAGAAAGGATTTCAGCTTCCGCACTGGCTCTGATCCTGAATCAAGGAGGGAAGCCATGAATGCTCAGGGCAAAAAAACTGCAGTGGCCTCAAACTCCGTCTGTTTCTGACATGGCTTAATTGGAGACTGTCAGCCACTGACTTCAAATGTCAAGCCCTGGGTCACCTACTGCATTTAGAGGGCAGGAAGTTCCTGGCTCCAGGGGTGGCCTCTGTGTGCCTGCCTTTTCAGTTGGGAAATGAGGATGGGTATTTTGGAATAGGTGGATCACCTGCTGAAGAGAGGGAACAAGCATTATTTCAGGTGGACATGAGATGAGATGCATGAAGACAAGAAGTACACTGAGGTAACAGGAAACTTAATATTCAGCTTAGGAGGGAGGTGGCTTGGGTTCAAATCCAAACACCACTTAGTGTATGATGGTGGGTAAATTACTTACTTTATAAAATTCTAAGTCTCTTTATCTACAAGCTGAGGATTCATAATAGCTCTTATACCCTGTGTTTGCTGTGGAGACTTAATAACGTAGCCTAATGCTGGCAGGTAGTATATGCTCAGTAAACGTTTGCTTCTACAAGAGTGAAGGAGTCAATTGAGTTGTCTTTGAATTGGGTGGCTTCCGTTTGTTTTTGAGTAGGAGAACGTGTCTTACATGATGCATGTTTCACATGGTTGTTTTGAGGCTCAAGCAAAAAAAAAACTGTGATATTATAATGAGGACACACCAAAATGTTTGTGATATGTGTTGCAGAAATAGCTATATGTCCCTATTGTGCATACCAGGCATGGGCCCTCTTCAGTGTCCTACCTAGAAGCCCCATTTTGAGTTAATTATCTCTTAAGACCTAATTTCCAAGTAAAGAAGAGAGTGAATTTGTACCCTAAGGAGGATTTGGGGGAATTACACTGAAATGTCTTTTTTAAAAAACTCATTTTCTTTGATGTCTTTTTTCACACTTATTTATTTATGGTGGTGGTAGTGTGTGTGTGTGTGTGTGTGTGTGTGTGTGTGTGTGTGTGTTTATGTATGTTGGTGTATGTATACGTTTATATATGTTGGTATATGTATATCATACACGTACATACAGAGGTCAAAAGACAACTTGCGAGGGTCAGTTCTTTCTTTCCACCGTGTAAGTCAAGTCACCGGGCTTGGTGGCAAGTGCCTTTATCAGCTGAGCCACCTCACGGGCCCTGATGTATTTTATTTATTTATTTTTTGCCTGCAATGAGAGGGATGCTACATTATTGTCTCTGCTATGTGCATGGTTTTTTTTTTTCATGCAAAATGACATTTCTTACTTTTGGAAATTACTGATTAAATTCTGTATTATATAACACTAGCTAATAGAACAAATGAGCCCCCTCACCCCAGTTCAGGATTATCACATCATACAACCTTCCTTTTCAGATCAAGTCTCAAGCCTCTTGTGTAGGTATGTCTGACCAGTGAAGAACCTTTGGTCAGAGGTGAATGAAGAATCCTGAGCTGAGGCTTCCTCAGTCCTTTGGCCTTGCCATTCATGTTAGCTCCACAAAGCTGTTGTGGAAAAGTACCCCAGGCTTGGCTGGTAAACAGAAGTGCTTTGCTTTGTAGTTCCAGGGGCCAGAAGTCAGAGATGAGGGTGTCAGCAGGGTTTGGATGGTCCTGAGGGTCCAGGAGGGAAGGGTCTGCTCTAGCCTTCCTTCCTAGATCTCTTTGCTCTGTCATCTTCTGCTTTTGTCTTGGTCTGCTTCCTCTTAATTTAACATGAGCCATAGTAGATGAAGGACTCACTTGATTCCAATATGACTTCATCTAAACTAACTATATCCATGAAAATCCTATTTTCAAACAAGGTCACATTCTGAGATCTTGTGGATTAGAATTTAGACATATCTAAAAGAATTTAGACTTCTGTACTTTATGTGTGTTAAGGTTTTGCCCATAGAAGTCAGATGAGAACTTTGGATCCCCTGGAACTGGAGTTATGGATGGTTGTGAGCCACTGTGTATGTGCTGGGAGTTGAACCTGGGTCCTCTGGAAGATCAGCAAGTACTTTTATCCATTTAGCAACATCTCCAGCCTTCGTCATACTAAGTTTTTAGGTGATACTTGGCCCATAAGTTTGATAACTGGATTGTATTGAAATAGGGATACTCTCAGCTCTGTATGATTTGAACAGCAATAAGGTAGGGGAAAGAGTACTGAATCAGGTGCCTTTGGACCTGGTAAGCATTCACACACATGGATTGAATGACCATGTGTTCCATGGTTCTCAACCTGTGGGTTGTGACCCTCTTGAGGGGGGTCAAATGACCCTTTCATGAGGGTCACATATCAGATATCTTGCATATCAGATATTTACATTGTGATTCATAACAGTAGCAAAATTACAATTAGGAAGTAGCAATGAGGATAATTTTATGGTTGGGGTCAGCACAACCCAAGGAACTGTAATAAAAGGTCGCTTCATTAGGAAGGTTGAGAAGCACTGACCTAGACAATGTCTCCATTTCTTTTCAATGTCTTCTTTCTAATGTTCATTCTAGCATTACCATCTTCAAATGTCTTAAATGCTATCTACCCATCTGATCCTCTCTCTATCCTATCATCCATCCATCCACCATCCATCCATTTTTCAACCCACCTATTTTCTCATTCAGTCAATAAGTGTTTGTTGAGTATCTATATCATTTCGAGCACAAAGCCAATGTCTGAGAATACAATGATGGATGAGACACAGTCCTTCCCCCAGGGCACTTACTAGTCTAATGGAAGAGGCAGACAAGTAGCAAGCATGCAGACTGCTTTCCCTTCTGCAGGACAACTCCAATATGTGAGGAAAGCTCACTCTTTCCATTTGTACTTTTTAGCATCTTCTTTTTAGATTCAGCATGCTCTGATTTTCAAAAAACTTCTTCTTACTCCCTTTTCATTGTTGTTAAATTAATTTTTGTGGTATTTTCTAACTGTCATTCTTTAAACAATTAATGGGTAAAGAAGAACTGTGTGACCATTAGGAAGCAGACTACCATGAGATTTTGCTGGGCCTGGGACTCCACTCTGATTTAATTTGGATCAAGATAGGATGTTAGAAATCATGCTGGCATCTGGGATTACATTTAGCTCCCATTTTTATTTTCAAGTTACTCAAGCACATGTACTGAACTCTCATTTATCCTGAGCATTGTGTTGGCAAGGTTACCAGATACCTTTTAGCCAAATGCAAAAATGAAGAGCAGACTCTCCCGCACCCAGCCAATAGTCACGTGCTAGGCACTTAGTGAACTTATCTCATTTGGTGATTATACAAACATTCTGAGCCATTCAGCATTTTGTGCTTGGGATGCTGAGTGCTGGAGGTCACAGGACTCATCTGGGGTCACACAGATGGTAGGGGAGCCAGGATTTGTTCTGGATCTCTTTGATTCTAAAGTTCTGCCTTATATTTTCCATGCATCAGGGTCTCTTTCAAGGCCCTTTCTTCAAATGAAAGAACAGGGATTGTGAGAGATTTTGCATTAGGCTGCTTCTGCATCAGCGTTCCATTGAGGGGAAATCAGCTGGCAGATCTGGGACGGCCCCGTGGGGAGTGTACCTTGATGGAGATGTTATAGTCCTGTCTAGGCCCCAGCTTTTCCCTTTCACCATCTCACTTTTATTATTTTGTCAAGGCAAACAGGCTTTGAAGGATAGAATCTCTCTAACAAAATACAAAAGAGAATGATTTATAAACCACAGCACCATTTTACCATGGGAAATAGAACAGATTTTTAAATCAGGAGCCTTTCTTCAACCAGGCATTCCCTTGCTGTGGGGTCAGTCATTCAGAAGAACAAATAATAATTCAGAAGGTTGCTTGGTGAGCATAGAATTTACAACAAAGAGATTAGGTGTTGCCCAAGGGAAGTCTCCTCAGGCTAATATACCATGGACTTAATCCTTCTCTGCCCTACAGTTATTTCTGCCTAAATTACTGGAATCCATCTTCTGGAATCACAATGTAATTTTCCTTGGTCACTGCTACACTCAGCCACACCGACAGTCTGACCTCCCAATTCTCTTTGGGCAATATTTATCTTTTGGAAGTATCTATTATCTAGCATCCCTTGTGACATTGTTTCATGCGGTAACATCCTAAATTATTGTTTATCTTTATTAGTTCACCCTGTAGGTTGCCTGCTCCTTAATGAAGCTTGGACTTTACCTTGTAGCCCACACAGAGGCTTGAGTCACCCATGTCAGAGGAGCAGCTGCATGTTTGGAGCCTTGGCCTCAGCTGGAAGGATGGACTCTAATTTAAAATTTCTCAGTAAAGTCTCATTCATAAGCCAGTTCCAGGCTCTGATTTTGGGAACCAGGCCTGAATTGTCACTCCATTTCTATAACTAGAGAGATTAATCCTGAAATCTGCTCAATTCTGATCTGAATAAATGAGACCTGGAGGCAAATTTAGAAGAGAACACTTGTGGTGTGTGTGTGTGTGTGTGTGTGTGTGTGTGTGTGTGTGTGTGTGTGTGTACACATTTGTGTACATGCACACAGAAGCTGGTGGCTCATGTTGGTGTCTTCCTCAACTGCTTTACATCTTGTTTTTTAAAACAAGGGCTTTCTTTTTCTTTTTTTTTTTCATTTTTCTTTATTAAGAAATTTTCTACTCACTCTACATACCACCCACAGATCCCCTTCCTCCCTTCTCCCACCCTCTAGCCCTCCCTCCCAAGCCACTCCACATCCCCCAAATCAAGGTCTCCCATGGGGAGTCAGCAGAGTCTGGAACCCCGAGCCTACGCAGGTCCACGGCCCTCTCTACTGCACCAAGGCTGCGCAAGGCGTCACACCACAGGCACCAGGCTCCCAGAAGCCTGCCCATGCACCAGGGATGGATCCTGATCCCCCTGCCTGGGTGCCCCCCAAACAGTTCAAGCCAAACAACTGTCTTCCATATCCCAAGAGCCTAGTCCAGTCCCATAGGGGCTCCACAGCCACTAGTCTACAGTTCATGTCCACTAGTATGGCCGGTCATCTCTGCATGTCTACCCATCATGATCTTGATGTCCCCCACCTGTAGAATCCCCTCCTCTCTCTCATCAATTGGATTTCCAGAGCTCAACCTGGTGCCTGGCCATGGATCTCTGCATCTGCCTCCATCAGTCACTGGATAAGGGCTCTATGATGATGGTTCGGGTGTTCACTAGACTGGTCATCAGAGTAGACCAGTCCAGGCACCCTCTAGACCACTGCCAGCACTCCAAGGGGGGGGGTGTCATCCTTGTGGATTCCTGGCACCCTGCCTCTTCCTATTCCCATGATGTTCTCATCTATCATGGTATCTCCCTTCCTGCCCTCCCACTCTCCCCCAGAAACAGGGGCTTTCAATGAACCTCGAGCTCACCAATTCAGCTAGACTGGCTGGCTAGTGAGTCCTAGGAATCCTCCTGTCTCTGCCTCTTCAGGACAGAGATTAGAGATACATACCACCATTCCTTTTTACATGAGTGCTGTGCATAGAACTCAGGTCCTCACGCTTGTGTGGCAAGCACTTTACCAACTGAGCCATGTACCAAGCCCCCAAACATCTGCTTTTAAGAGGGAGACATGGAAAGAGTAGAGAACCAAATACAGAAGTTTTGGAGGAACTATTCTTCCACTGTGAGGCTACATCCCATGACCAATGGAAGAATCAGTAGAGATGCATGGACTGGAATCACTCACTGTACTAGGCCAAAACCCATCCTACCTTTAGACTTTAACTTATGCAGCAAAATGAAGTCCTTTGTTCAGTCCAATTAAATTTGGCCTTCTAATATAAGTACATGAAAAAATACAAACCAAAGGTTGACTTCTCAAATTAATTTCATATTCAGAACCTATCAGAAAAGTTCTTTAGATAGTCAAGTATATCTATTATATCTATTTTTTGATATTCAATGTGATGGTTTGAATAGGAATGACTCCCATAGACTCATGTGTTTGGCCCATAGGGAGTGACAATATTAGGAGGTGTGGCCTTGTTGGAATAGGTGTGGTCTTGTTGGAGGAAGTGTGTTACTGTGCCAGTGGGCTTTGAGATCTCATATATGCTCAAGCCAGGCCCAGTATGGCAGTCCTGCAGATCAAGATGTAGAACTCTCAGCTCCTTTTCCAGCACCATGTCTGCCAGTGTGCTGCCATGTTTCTTGCCATGATTATAATGGACTAAACCTCTGAACTGCAAGCCAGCTTCAATTAAATGTTTTCCTTTATAAGAGTTGCTGTGGTTGTGGTGTCTCTTCACAGCAATAGAAACCCTCATTAAGACACTCATTTTAGTGAGTGAGATTTTTCCTTTATTCATTTTATTTATTCTCTCATACAATAATCCTGACCACAGTTTCCCCCTCCCTCTACTTCTCCTAGTTTCTCTACTTACCTCTACTCTCCCCATATCAACTCTTCCTCTATTTTCCTTCAGAAAATAGCAGGTTTCCCAGGGATATCAACATAACACAGCATAACAAGATGCAATAAGACTAGATGCAACAATTTATTTATCCATTTTTCAGTTGAAGGGCATCTAGGTTGTTTCCAGGTTTTGGCTATTACAAACAATGTTGATATGAACATAGCTGAGCAAGTGCTCTTGTGGTATGATTAAGCATTTCTTGGGTATATGCCCAGGAGTGGTATAGCTGGATCTTGGGGGAGATTGATTCCCAATTTTCTAAGAAAGCGCCATATTGATTTCCAAAGTTGTTGTACAAGCTTGCATTCCTACCAGCAGTGGAGGAGAGTTCCCCTAGTTCCACATCCTCTCCAGCATAAAGTGTCTTCAGTGTTTTTGATCTTAGCCATTCTGACAGGTGTAAGGTGGTATCTCAGAGTTGTTTTGATTTGCATTTCCCTGATGATTAGGGATGTTGAGCAATTCCTTAAATGTCTTTCAGCCATTTGAGTTTCCTCTGTTGAGAATTCTCTGTTTAGTTCTAAAGCCCATTTCTCAATTGGACTGTTGGTCATATACACAATGGAATACTACTCAGCAAAGAAAAACAATGACATCATGAGGTTTGCAGGCAAATGGATGGATCTAGAAAAAGTCATCCTGAGTGAGGTAACCCAGACTCAGAAAGACAAATATGGTATGTTCTCACTCATAGGAGGATGCTAGATGTGGAATAAGGATGACTGGACTGCTACTCACATCACCAGTGAGGCTACCTGGAAAACAGGACCCCAAGAAAGACATGGAGAAATGGATGAGATCTACATGAACAGCCTGGACATGAGTGGGAACAATGAAGGGTGAGGGTCGAGGGAAAGAGAGCGGGAGATCCTAGCTGGATCAAGAAAAGAGAGGGAGAACAAGGAATAGGAGACGATGGTAAATGAAGACCACATGAGAAAAGGAAGAAACAAAGAGCTAAAGAGGCCCACAGAAATCCACAAAGATACCCCCACAAAAGACTGCTGGCAATGGTCGAGAGACAGCCGGGACTGACCTACTCTGGTGATGGGATGGCCAAACACCCTAATAGTTGTGCCATAAACCCCATCCAAGGACTGAGGAATCTGGATGCAGACATCCATGGCTAGGCCCCTGGTGGAGCACTGGGAGTCTAATTAGTGAGAAAGAGGAGGGTTTATATGAGCGAGAATTTTTGAAACCAAGGTTGGATAAAGCACAGGGACAAATAACCAAATGAATGGAAACACATGAACTATGAGCCAAAGGCTGAGGGGCCCCCAACTGGATCAGGCCCTCTGAATAGGTGAGACAGTCGATTGGCTTGATCTGTTTGGGAGGCATCTAGGCAGTGGTACCAGGTCCTGGGCTCGTTGCATGAGTTAGCTGTTTGAAACCTGGGACTTATGCAGGGACGCTTGGCTCAATCTGGGAGGAGGGGACTGGACCTGCCTGGACTGAGTCTATCAGGTCGAGCCCAGTCCTTGGGGGAGACCTTGATCTGGAGGAGGTGGGAACGGGGGGTGGGGTGGGCTGGGGGGAAGGGGAGGGGGTAGGAAGGGAGAGAACAAGGGAATCTGTGGCTATTATGTAGAACTGAATAGTATTGTAAAATAAAAAAAATATATAAAAAAAAAGACTAGATGCAAAATCCTTCTATTGAGGCAGGACGAGGCAACTCAGTAGGGGAAAAGGGTCTAGAGAGCAGACAAAAGAGTCAGAGACACCCCTACAGTGAGTGAGACTTTTTAAAACAGCCATTAGATGGTGAGGCCCAATTAACCTTCCATGAAATCACTGCAGTTACCATTAATCCAATCTTTGGTCCCAGAAATACCAGCATAGCCATTTCTCGGAGTTTAAGGCCGGGACTGACCTGCATGCACGTCGATGTATCAGTGAAATGCATCATCCCCCAAATTCATCAGTTTATAAGCTCCAAAGATGAACCTAGACCTCATTCTGGCATTAATAGCATCCTCAGCCCAACCAGACTCCCATACACTCTCAAAGTATTGGTTTGTAATGAAGTGTAGAGGTCATGCCAAAATGCATTAACATACTGCATCTTTCATAGAAACAATAATGAAAAGGCTCTACTAAACAGTATCCTTTGTGACCTAATTAAGTTTTTGGAGCAAGCTTCTTGTGTTGCTGACTCAGGGCACTGGGGATGGAACCTGGGGCCTGTACAAGTTAGCCAAGCACTCTTCACCAAGCTACAACTCAGCCTTTCTCATCTTGCTGTAGATAAAATATTTATCCACTGGTTATCTGATATTTAGGCTTCACCTTGGCTTCTTAAAAATTAATATTTTAAAATAGGATACAAAGCAATGGGGTTCATTATGCTATTTTCATAATAACCCATTTTTCTTCATTTTCTCGGCTTTCCTTTGAATATAGGCTTCAGTTCAGGTAGCAATGAACACACTTCTAAAAGGTTCTTTTACTCATTGATTGAATATTTGCCAAATTAATGTAGAAGTAAAGCAGGTATACATTTGTAAGTTATTTAAGACATCTACTTTACTCTTTGTATTTAATCAGATCTCAAACTTTTCTTTAAATTCCCATGCTATCAAAAATTTTAATAGAGAAATCTCATAACTTAATGACACACCTGAAAGCTCTAGAAAAATAGGAAGAAATAACACCCCCAAAGAGCAAATGGCAAGAAAGAATCAAACTCATGGCTGAAATCAATGAAACAAAAACAAACAAATACAAAGATCAATGAAACAAAGATTCAACCAAAAGTTAAATCAAGATAAAAAAAGCAATTCAAACAGACCTATAACTCTAATGAAATAGAAGCAGTACTTGAAAGTCTCCAAGCAAACAATGCCCAGAGCCAGATGGATTCAGTGTATAATTCTACAAGACCTTTAAACAAGAATTAGCACTAATACTCCTCAAATTATTCCACGAAATGGAAATTAAAGGAATAAAATTATTTTTAGGAGGCTACTATTACCTTGGTATGAAAATCACACAAATACCCAACAAAAAGAAAATTATAGAACAATATTCCTTATGAACATAGATGCAAACATTATCAATAAAATACTTGCAAACCAAATCTAAGAATATACCATAAATGTTTTCCACCATGATAGTGTTGGCTTCTTCCTGGGGATACAGAGGTGATTCAACACAAATAAATCAATAAATGTAATCCACCACATAAAGAGACTGAAAGACAAAAACCACACAATCATTTCATTAGGTGCAGAAAAGGCCTTTGATGAAATCCAACACCCCTTTGTGATAAAAAAAAAATCCTGGAAAAATTAGGGATACAGGGGATATGACAACATAATAAAGGAAATTTACAGTAAGCCTACAACCAGCATCAATGTAAATGGAGATAAACATAAGCAATTCCATAAAATTCAGGAACAACACAAGGTTCTACATTCTCTCCATACTTATTCAGTATAGCACTTAAAATCATATCTAGAGCATAAGACAGCTGAATACTCATAAAAATCAGTAGCCCTCCTATACAAATGACAAACATATGGAGAAAGAAATCAGTTAAATAGTGCCTTTCACAATACTGTCAAAAAACATCAAATATCTTGGGATAATTCTAACTAAGCAAGTGAGAGACTTTTATAACAAAAACTTTAACACAATGAAGAAAAATATTGAAGAAATCACCAGATATGGAACGATCTACCAATGCTCATGGATCAGTAGGATCAATATAGTGAAAATGGCCACCTTACCAAAAGCAATTTACAGACTCAGTGCAATCACTATCAAAATTCCAACAAAAATCACAGATATTGAAAAAAAAAAATTTCAACTTCAAACAGAAACAAACAAGCAAAACCCCAAGATTAGCTAAAACAATCTTTAATAATAAAAGACCTGGTGGAGGTATCAACATTGGAGATTTTAAGTTGTACTGTACTACAGAGCTATACAAACAGCACACGATATTGGCATTAAGAATAGACAAATTGATCAATGGAATCAAATTGAAACCAGCCATAATTTTACACAACTATAGATACCTGGTTTTCGACAAAGAAGCCAAAAATACACACTGGGGAGTAGACTGCAACTTTAAAAAATAGTTCTGGTAAAACTGGATGTCTGCATGTAGATGAATACAAATAGCTTCATATTTATCACCCTGAATAAAACTCAACTCCAAATAGATCAGGAACATCAATATAAGATCAGACACACTGAATCTGATAGAGAAAGTGGGGAATAGGCTTGAACTCATTGGCACAGGAAAGCACTTACTGAACTAGACACCGATAGAGCAGTCATTAAGACCAACAATTAATAAATGGAACTTTATGAAATTGAAAAGCTGCTGTCTCTGAGACGGCACCATCATTTAGGATAGAATATAGCCTACAGATTGGGGAAAGTTCTTTACCGTGTGTGTGTGTGTGTGTGTGTGTGTGTGTGTGTGTGTGTGTGATTGAGGGTTGGTTTCTGTTTTAGTTAGGGTTTCTATTGCTGTGAAGAGACATCATGACCACGACAACTCTTATAAAGGAAAACATTTAACTGGGGTTGGCTTACAGTTTCAGAAGTTTAGTCCATTATCATCACAGCAGGAAACATAGCAGCATGCAGGCAGACATGGTACTGGAGGAGGAGCTGAGAGTCCTACATCTTGACTTGAAGACAGCAGAAGTAAATGCCACACTAGGCTTGGTTTGAGCATTTGAGATCTCAAAGCCCACCTTAAGAATGACACACTTCCTCCAACAAGGCCACACCTACTCCAACAAGGCCACATCTCCTAATAGTGACATTCCCTATGGGCCAAACATTTAAACACATGAGTCTATGGGGGCCACTCCTATTCAAACCACCACAGTACCTAAAACATTTAAAGAACTAAAAAAAATTGAACATCAAGAAAAAAAAATAACCCAATTAAAAATGGAGTGTAGAACTAAGCAGACAGTTCTCAAAAGAGGAAGCACAAATGCCTACGATATACTTAAAGAAATGTTCAATATCTTTAGCCATCAGGCAAATGCAAATTAAAACTTCTTTGAGATTTCATCTTGCCCAAGTCAGAATAGCCAAGATCAATAAAACAATGACAGCATATGCTGGTGACACTGCTTAAGTGTCCAAGAACTGGAAACTAGGTAGGTCATGGACTTAGTGGAAAACCTAATACTGTTATTTTGATGAAGGAACATAACAATAAAATGACTCCTAACAACATTCTGCTTTGCCTGTAGGTCAGTGCCTAGCTTAGACCTCATCAGAGAAACCTCCTCTTGTAGTAAAAGGGTCCTAACACAGAGACCTACAAGTGGACAATGTGCAAAGAGTGTGGGACTTTGGAGCACTGTCCCAAATGGGATGCCTTCATCCCTCCCCTCAATGCCCAGGGATATATGCAGAAGAAGAGGTGAGAAGATTGAAAGAGCTAGAGGGGATGGATGATTCGAAGGAAACAGTGTCTTTCCGACACAACAGAGTTGGCACACAGATGAACTCACAAAGACCGTGCAACATGCACAAGTCCTGTGCAGGTTCAAGCCAGACAGTGCCTCAACACTGAGATGGGGAGGTAGACAGGGGCCTCTCACCCCTACCCAAGAAGCTATCTGCAATTGGTACCTGGTGGCAAAGAAAAAATTAGTTTTCTTCAACGGAGTCGCATTTGGTATATCAACCACACTTCAGGTCAGGCCCCATACTCAAATATAGTTGGCTAACATAAAACAAACTAGTGTACTTTTGTAGACTTTTTAATCTCATTTTTTGTTTGAGCGTTGTTGTCTTACTGATATTTTGATGCATATTTTAATTTCTTTTTTTGTTGTTTGTTTTTGTGTATGTGTTTCCTTTTTGTTTTTAAAGAGTGGGAAAGAAAATGAACATAAAATTTGGTGGGTAGTGAGGTGATGAGAATTTGGAGAAATTAGGGGAAGGAAATAATGATCAAATACAATGAATGAAAAAAAATTTAATAAAATGTTTTTATTTATTCTTTGAGAATTTCATATATTTTGATCATATTCATTTCTTCTGCTCCAACTTCTCCATAATCCTCACTTCTGTACCCACCCAACTTTATGCTCTTGGTTTCCCTCTATCAAAATAAAACCCGTGGAGTCCAGTTTGTGTTAGCTGGAGTGCTCAGCACTACATGAGATGCCTCTATATTACATCCCTCCCATCAAGGCTCAGGGTTTTATGTAAAAAAGGAGCCAAAAGATTAGAACAGCCAGAGATGGTGGATGACTCCAAGGAAACAGTGTTTCCCAGACACAACAGGGCAGATGCACTCATGGACTCCCAGAGAACGCACCTGCTGCCACTAGCCTTATTTGGGTTTTGCTTTCTTTCAGAAGTGCTGTCCCATTTGTCCTCTGTAGGTCAGAACATGCTATTAAAACAAATATTTCCATTTTCTAGATATTTCTACCTTGGTGTCAAGAGAAGTTACTTATGGTAGGTATCTACCATATCATGCTAGTGCCTGATGGCATGAATGCTCTTATATAATGAGACTTCTACTATGATGTCTTGAGATGAATGTGTTCTTCAATTTGTAGCTTTCTTGGAAGTGTCCATTTATGATATTATGTACTGGAGAATATTTTGGATTTATAATCAGTGTAAAGGACAATGCTCATCCTGTGTGTGGCAGAGACAAAAGGGGATACTTGTTGGATGTTATAATCTGAATTATGTAGTAGTTTAAGCACTTTAGGAAGTGATTTGGATAAATACGCCAAAAAGTATTGTGAGTAGATGTTATCTGAAATCCCAAAGGGTACCATAGTTATTGTAACTCATAAGGACAGCTGACTCCTGTATAAATGGTAGTGGAGTTGCCAGGCTTTAATTTCAGGTGCTTTGCTGGGAAAGAAGCACAGTGGTGTGCTTGTGGGAACCTTTAACTTCATCTCTCTCAAAATGTGCTTTACTAACTCCTGAATTGAAGAACTGAAACTTTACTTTGTCATTTTACACAAACATCACTGAAATTTATTGCATTATTTTGTTTCTGGTAGTATTGCTAATCACACTTCTCACAGTGGCTTTTTATTCATCATTATGTATGTTAAGTATATCTCATTTTTCTCTCAGGTAGAAATAAAATTTTTGGTAGTTAAGTTAGTTGGTAGTGTTTCAGCTCTACATAATCTTTACTTATGAAACTGGCTTATACAAGTTTAGATCAGCAAGAATACTGGAAGGAGATTGTCCCTACAAGTGCTTTAAGTGCTACATTTAAAAATATTGTTTATTTTTATGTTTATTGATCAATTCTGTTCTTTGACAACTTATTAAAATAACAATATATTATTAAATTATTTAATATTATTAAAATATATAATAATATCTTATACACAGATAATATATTCTGATTAGACTCTCTCACACTCTGTTATCCCCCATCTCATCTCTTTGGCTTCCCCTATTCCTAACAGTTTCTTTCTAAGATTCATGACTTTGGTTTGATTTGGTTTTAGCTTAGCCAGTGCTATCTTTGTGGCCACTGGATTGGAATTGTTCACTGGAGCCTGGTAGGGTCACTTGTGGCTACACTACTGAAGATCACAGTTCCTCTCCCTGAATCTATTAGTAGCGAATAGTTAGCAGTGAGAGGCCTCCGGAACTCCTTGTCCATCTATGGCTGACTGTTGGCAGGGCTGTTCTTGTACAGACTCAGTACAGACATCTGCAGCTAGAGTGAGATTTTGATCACCATGGCTATGTCTTGTTCAGATGTTAGCATTTCATGGCCCTACTCTCCATTTTCTAGGTCTTACAGTCTTTATACTCTCTCTTCTAAAATGCTCTCTGTGCCTTGGATGGTATAAATAAATATCTTGTTTAAGGCTGAGCATGCACCCCTCCCCTATTCTCAGCACTTTGTATAGTCAAAAGTCTTCATGTATTTACCACCATTCACTACAAGGAGAGCATCTCTGGTTAAGGCTGACAGTAACATTTTTCCATGGATATAAATAAATATTTGAAGGCAATTTAATACTAAAGAACTATATCATGTTTTTTATCTTTTCCTCTAGCAATTTCAAAAGTCTTGATCCATTTTGAGGTAATTTTTGTGCAGAACGAGAAATACAGATCAAATTTCATTTTTTTACATGTGGTTAATCAGATAGCCTGCCTTTTTTCCAACGTATGTTTTTGACACTTTTTTAAAAAAATCAGTAAGTCATAACTGTGTCTATTTATTGCTCTTATCTTCCATTCCATTGGGCTGCCTCTTTATGTTTGATTATGCTGTTTTGGAGTATATTTTATCGTCTAGACACCACTGGTGTTACTCTTTCTGCTTGAGGTTACTTTGACTATTCTTGGGCTTTTGTGCTTCCTTATAAACATTAGGAATTTTTCTCTAGTGATGGAAAATGACATTGGAGTTTTGATGGGAGAAATATTTAAAATATAGACACAGGCAAAGACTTTTAAAGAAAGAATATGAACCCCAGAAAACGATAGCAAGAATTGGCAAATGGCATTGCTTGAATTTAAAAGCATCTGATGATCAGGGGAAACAATGAATGAAATAAAGAGGCAGCCACAAAATGAGAGAAAACTCCTTGCCAGCCATACATCTGTCAGGAGATTAATAACCTTAACAAACAACTCAAAAACTCATAAATACCAAAATACCACAAGTCCCCCAACCAAAAATTGATCAAGGTAAGTGGAGAGTTTTTAAAGATGATGCACAAATAAATATATGAAAAATGTTCAATATCCTTAGCCATTAGAGAAATGCAAATCAGAAGAGTATTGAGATTCTGTCTCACCCCAGGCAGAATGGCTATTATGAAAAGAGCAACATGAACAATCGCCACCACCCACGGCTGCTGAGAAGGACCTGGGAAACAGAATTATTATACAATGCTGGTAAGAACGTAATATAGTACAGCCACTATGGAAATCAGTATGGAAGTGCCTCAAAAAGGTAAAAGTAAAACTACTGGGTGATTAACTAGACAACTCCTGGTATATACCCAAAGGAATGAAAGTCAGCATTCCACAGAGATACAAGAACATTCACTTTTGTGGTATTATTTACAATAGCCTAGATGGAGAACCAGTCTAGGGGACCACCAACAGATATATTGATATATATGCACAATGGGATTTTATTCAGCCATAAAATGGAATGAAATCATGTTATTTTCAGGAAAATGAATGGGATTGGAGATGAACATATTAAGAGAACCAAGCCACATTCAGTAAGGCAAATATTGTTTTTTTCCCTATTGTATGTAGATCATATGTATGTGTGCATCTCTCTCTCTCTCTCTCTCTCTCTCTCTCTCTCTCTCTCTCTCTCTGATAATATAGATGGGAAAACTTAGAGAAAAGTTCAGGAGAGGGTAATGAGGAGTGAACATGGTCAAAGTATATGATCTACTTGAATGGAAAATGTCCTTATGGATCCCATCATGATGTATGATATAATGAATATACATTAATAAAAATCTATAGCACTCAAAATGTTTTTATGATATAGAAATTGAGTATATACTCCAATCATTTATTTTACTGTAGCTAAGTATTTGATTACTTAAATGATTACTTCTAGGGACTTCAAATTCGTCAGGAAAAGACAAATTATTCTTAAATGATGCTGGAAAATTGTCTAGTCTGTAATAGACTCCCACACAGATTTAAAGTGCTAGGAGATGAATATTTATATGATACTGAGATGGCAAAGGCTTTTGAATAAACATATTATAGAAGTAAAGATAAAGATTGATGATATACATAAATGTTTTTCAGGCTTTGAATTTTATACATACTCCAACCCCATAATATAAAAGACAAATGAAATCTTAGTCATTAGGATGGCTGCTATTTTTTTAAAGGGCAAAAAAAAAGTGTTGTTGAAGATGTAAGTGTAGAAGTTGGAACCCTTGTGCCCTCTTTGTAGGAATGTAGAATGTTATAACCACTGTAGAAAACAGTGGAGGCTCCTTAGAACATGAAAATAAGACCTTCCATATGATGCAACAGTTCCTCCCATTCTGGGTATATATGCAGAAGGACTGAAAGCAAAGACTTGAAGTGGCATCTGTAAACTACATTCTTAGTAACATTATGTATGATAGCTATGGGCTGAGCAACCCAAATGTCTATCAACAAATGACCAAACAAACTAGGTGTGGTGTATAAGTGCCATGGACAATGAACAAAAGAAACTCTGACATATGCTACATCATGGAAAAACACTTAGGATACCATAGTAGGTGAAATAAACCAGTTGTAAAATGCATACTTTAGAGGAGGTATGTAGTGTACTAAAATTTATAGAGGCAAATGATAGAATGGTGATCGCTAGGGGCTGAGAGAAAGGGAAATGGGCAGTGATTCTCAATAAACACTGAGTTTCAATTTAGCAAGATGAAAAGAGATTTATGGTGGAGATGCCTGCACTATAATGTGAGTGTGCTTAATGCTGTTAACCTGTTTAACTGTACATTTAAAGATGATGTGATGGTTAGTTTTAATTGTCAACTTGATCTGATCTAGAATCACCTGGGAACCAGGGTGGGTGGGGGTCTCAATGAAGGATTGTCCGCATTAGATTGGCCTATAGGAGATTATTTTGATCAATTGAGATAGGAAGAACTGTCTACTGTGGGTGGCACCATTCCTTAGAAAGGAGATTCTGACATGCAGAAGAATAGAGAAATCTAACTGAGCACAAGTACACATGCACTAATTCGTTGCTCTCTACTCTTGACTGTGGATGTGAGGTGACCAGTTTCTTCAAGTTCCTGGCACTTTGACTTCTCCATAATGAGGAACTGCAATCTGGAATTGTGATCCAATAAGCCTCTTCAACCCTACATTGCATTTGTCAAGGTATTTTATCACAAAAACTGGAAAGAGAACTAACAGTTAAGATGACAACTGTTGTATTTTGTGTCTTACAATAATCACAAAATAATAACAAAAGAATAGGGTGCTTGTAGTCAAGAACACTATCCAGAGCCAGACTCACTGGAGTTATGCCCACTTCTCCATTGCTATTTGCTAAATGAACTTTGGCAAATTTGTTTAGGTATCTTTAGTTGGAAGTTTCTCTCCTGCCTGCCTGTTCTCAAATACCTGGCAGCTGCTTCTTAAATAATTGACTCTGAGGCTTAATATTACTTATAAATGTCCAGCTGGTAGCTCTGGCTTATTACTAACTAGCTCTTACACTTAAATTAACCCATAATTCTTATTTACATTTAGTCACATGGCTTGGTACCTTGGTAGATACTGGGAATTGAACCTGGAGCCCCATGCCTCAGCTTTCTTAATGCTCAGATTACAGGCATACTCCACAATACCTCACTTAAAATCTTGTCCTTATTTTTTTGTTATTTATAGTGTATTCTTATATCCAGGTTGCAGGGATGGAAATTAGGGCCTTGCTCAGGTTAGGAAAGTGCTCTACCACTGAGCCTACCCTACCAGCTACGCTAAATATTTCTAATTTCTAAAGGGGAAGACGTTTGGGAGACAGCTTGAACCACTGAAGAATTTTTGAAAGGTAAATTAAAGAAGTAAGTTCTTAGGGAAGCTAAGAGCTGAGAGGATGGAGCCTCGGGAAGGCTCGCAGTAGCCTCTCCATGTCAGCCTCCTTTATTAATGTGACCGTCTCTTCTTGTTTAGTATCCTTCTCATTTCTTCACATCTGATAACTCACTGCCCCTTTCCTTAACTTGTTTTATCTACATTACAGCTTTTTCTAACTCCAGGTTTGTGCTTCCTTGTAGTGGCAGTGTGCCCATCACTACAGTTTGCTGTAGGGCCTAATGAATCGTACTCAGAATCTCTCGGATTCGGTTTTCACATATGACTGTCTGCTTTTTCTTCGTTTACCCAAATCAGATTATTAAAGGTAGACTCTGATGGGAACTTACCTATTTCTTGGCAAGAATTGCATTTGTCTTTGTGTTTAGTAGAGCTTTTGGTGTTTACCATCTCGATGCTCATAGGTCATGTGTTTTTTGTCATGTGACAGCTGCATGCCAATTAACTGTGACATGGGTGTTATTTTCTGGGTGATACAAAATAGGATTACCTGGGGCTCCCTCTTTATAGGGTCTGTTTGTACTTTTAGAATATTCATTATTAATCACCACTGTAATCGCCCAATTATTGTGTTTTTCCCATTAAAGGTCTGTTAATACTACCTTTTAGATCTGCTTTGCATAGTTCATTCCTAACTCTTCATATTACTTTGTTCACCAACTGCTAATCACTTATTGGGCTTTAGTCTGTAAAACAGCATAAGATAAAGGTCTAAGGAGATGTTAAGTAGAAAACACAGTAGAAAACCACACTACCAACCTTGATTGACAGAAGGTTGGTGAGCTCTGCAGTGAGGTAACCTGGTGTTTTTTTGTCCAACTTTTTAATGAAATATATGGTCTTAGCTCGGAGGCTGTTGGAGTATCTATGTTTGTGTCTGAATTCTAAGGTGAGGTGGCTGAGTCCCACGTCAGGTAGAGTCAGTCTCTTGCTCATCTGAGCCCCTGCAGCAACTTCGTTGACAGTCTGTCATACTGCTTTATGTATCACTGCCCCCCCCACCCCCGTGCCTTCCCCTGTAATGTTTCTTTTCCAGTAGAAAAATAAACCGCGTTTGCTTGTTATCTTTTGGCTAACACGGGGCCATCTTTCAGGGAAAACAATTAAAAGCAGAATAAAGCCACAGCGTCGAAGTAAGATGATCTTTTTATGCAAATAACTACTTTGCAGTTTTTAGCCATCTGCTTTTAATTGAGCTTGTAGGCTATTAGCCTCATTGTCTCAGAGAAGACTGGTTAGGTACCTGCCAGAGAGCTCAAAAAAGCGGGGATCGACACCATGTATGTCAAAAGAAATTACTCCTATGAAAAATTGTACTCCAGCTTTTGCATGCAAGATGAGACCCAAATCAAAAGCAGCTGCTGGCGGCTTCAGCGGCAGTGAATGGCGAAGCCACAGGTGTTCACGCAGGAAGGCATGGTGCTTTCACACCAACGTGCTGTTTCTGCTAATCCTTACTTATCGTGAATTGAACTTTGATGAAAGACCACACAAAAGATCAATAAAGTATTCTTCATCTCACCTTTTTTTCCGGGGGAAGCCATGACTTGCAAAGGAGGATTCTTCCTGAGAATGTCTTGAATGAGTTTTGGATTTCATATGCTGGCCCATGGTGAGAGGCTGGGACAAGGCAGCATTCAGAAAAGCAAGGGCAGAGTCGGGAAGAGACTGTGGTACTAGGTGCTGCTTGGGCCCTGTGACTTACGCACAGCCTGACAGTTGCACAGGTTGATGGAAGTGGGGCTATTGGTCTGGTTGCAGAGAAGCAGCATGGATGAATCTCTGTCCAAGTGGGAATTTGTTCCGCTAAGTTCTCTCCTCTCTGCCCACCACAAACAACATGAGACCCAGAGAGCTGGAAGGACTTGGAAAGCACAAGGTCTGCGTTTTAGAAAGGAACAGGTGGCACTCAGAGAGATGAACACGTTCACTGAGGCAGCCATCGAGTGGGTGGTCAGCTAAGGACCAGAAACCACACCTCATTTCATTGCACTGCTCCAAGCTATTCATACGAAGTAGCTGTCAAGCTAGAACTTATTTTTACAGTGCGTTACTGAAATAACTCTTTCAAAATTTGTTACTATTTTTCAAGATAAAATAAGTGGTTTATTTTTAAAATCTGTCTTTCCTTTCTTTCCCCTCCTTTTCTCTCTTAGTCAGACGTGATGGTTCGTTTCATACATGGGCATAGGATTCTGAGAGAGCCTGTACATTCTGTAAATTGGCCAGAGGTTATATACAGCCCTGTTGTTGGACTAGAGACTTCCTTGTGTCGGGTGAAAAGAAATGTGATTTTGTATTCGTTGTGTATTAATGACCCAAAGCTGTGACTAAAACATCTGGACTATGGTCCCACTTCTGTATTAATTAGCGCTGTGCTCTGGGTCTTAATCTTCTCATCAGACCAAAGTAAGTTTCGGTTAAATAATCTCTAAGGTCCCCACAAGTTTAAATATTATCATATTCTAGATCAAAAAAAGTTATAAAAACTTTGTACTCATTACAAGGCTGTAATGGGCTTTTTATTTTTTATTTTTTAATACTTGTCTACTTTGCCACAACTCACAAAGCAAGTATTTGATTCTTTATTTCATACGGCTTTTATGTTTTATTTGAACTGTCAACAGGAAGGAGGACACTGAGGCTGGGGAAATGGCTCAATCATAAAGTACCTGCTGTGCAAGCATGGGGGTCTGAGTCTGGTTCCCCAGAACTCATGTAAAACCCAGGCTAGGTGGCCATAACCCAAGATGTAGCTGGGCTCAGGTATCTGGAGCTCACTGGCCAGCAAGTCTAGCCAAGC
This sequence comes from Peromyscus maniculatus bairdii, assembly GCF_049852395.1. Taxonomy (NCBI): domain Eukaryota; kingdom Metazoa; phylum Chordata; class Mammalia; order Rodentia; family Cricetidae; genus Peromyscus; species Peromyscus maniculatus. The sequence goes on along the minus strand of NC_134853.1, from coordinate 57,133,113 downwards.
CGAGTCAGTGAGCTCCAGGTTGAGTGAGAAGACTTAGCTCAAAAACTAAAGTGAATGGGCTTGGGGAGAAGGCTCAATGATTAAAAGCACTGAGTGCTCTTCTAGAAGACCCAGGTTCAAATCCCAGCACCTCATAGTGGCTTAGGACTATCTGTAATTCCAGTACTAGAGGATCTGATACCCTCTTCTTCTGAGGGCACTGCACACCCATGGCACAGGAAGTAGAATAGAGCTAAGTGCTGTGTTCAAGGATAAACAGATTAAGAAATGGGATAAACAAAATGGTGACCTCAGAAAACCCAGCTAAGTTTCCCACTTGTGAAAAGGAATTAAAAAAAAGCTTAGAGCCAGGTGTGGTGGCGTGCACCTTTAATCCCAGCACTCAGAAGGCAGAGGCTGGTGATATCTGAGTTTGAGGCCAGCCTGGTCTACAGGGCAAGTTCCAGGACAGCCCAGCTCAGGCAGTGAAAGAAACCATGGAAAACAGAAAGCTGGTGAAAATGTAACTGAAACATCTCTGAGTTCAAGGCCAGCCTGGTCTATAGATCCATTTTCAGGACAGCCAAGCTTAGGCAGTGAAGAAAATCATCGAAAACAGAAAGCTAGTGAAGATGGAATTGAACAAAGGGGCCGTGTTCCAGCCTCTGTAAGTGGCAGAATTTACCAGCTTTGGCCATGTGGTCATTCTGGCTTTAGGGTCAAGAATAGAGGAAAGGTGTTGTGGAAATTTCCTCCTTGACTAAGGAAAGCATCTGAGCCAGGCATGTGTGAGGGTGTCCCTCAATGGAGGCCTAGAGAGGCCATTGTGTGAAGCTGTGAAGGTGAAGTCTACGTTGCACTGGAGACCCCAAGATGTTGGAGAGGCCAGAGTCGTGGGATACCTGCCCAGGAAAGCTGCTAATGGGGAGTGGAATCAGCCCAAAAGAAAGAAGTGTGTTACAGTCAGCAAAGTTGAACAGAACTGAAGATGTGGAGAGTGTTCTGACATCCTATGTGGAGATGCAGAGTTTGGAGTTCACTGAGATGGTATTCAGTCTTGCTTTGGTCCAGTATTTCCTCACTACGCTTGCTTCCCTACATTTTGGGAAGGTAATGTATATCCTGTGCCATTATATGTTAGAAGTATGAGATCTGCTTTTTGCTTTTGATTTTACAGGAAATTACAGTTAAGAGATTGCATGAATCTCAGAAGAGACTTCGAATTTTAGACATTTGAATAAGTTTGAGACTGTTATATGAGACTATGGGGACTTTTCAAGTTGGAATAAATGAATTTTTGTATTATGATATGGCTACAAGCCTTTGGGAGTCAGGGAGTGGAATGTGGTGGCTTGAAAGAAAATGGTTCCTAAAGGGAGTGGCACTATTAGGAGGTGAGGCCTTGTTGGAGGAAGTGTGTCCCTGTGGAGGCGGGCTTAGCGGTCTCATATATGCTCGCTCCAGCCACGCCCAGTGTCTCAGTTCACTTTCTGTTGCCTTTGGATTAAATGTAGAACTCTCCAGCATCATGTCTGCCTGCACAAAGCCATACTCTCAGCTGCCACGCTCCCCACCATACTAGTTGAAACCTCTGAATTGTAAGGCACCCCAATTAAATGGTTTCCTTTATAAGAGTTGCCGTGGTCATGGTGTCTCTTCACAGCAATAGAAACCCTAAGTAAGACAGTAAGTAAGTAAGTAAGTAAGGCAAAAATAACAATTGATATGAGAGGAAATCCCTGAACGCTCATGGAAGTCCAAGTGAACCGAACTTAGAATAGACGGCTCTCTCCCTATGCTCCCATAGTCCTTTGTTGCATACCCTTACCATTAAACCAACTACATTGTATCAAATAGAACCGTAGGTTTACATATCTACCTCTTTCTGTGATCTGTGTGGTCTAACACAGTAGCAACGAACAACATTGATAATGTAAGTAATTACAATAAAATGAATATTTGATTCTTCTTTCATAATATTCACATGCTAAGAGTTTAGAGGCTGAATGTTGTAAGTGGTCTCCTTATCAGGTAGCATGAATGATAGCATTTCTACCATTGCAGAGAGTTCCAGCAGCATTGCTCTGACTGAGAGCTCCCACTCTCCTCTTCATCCATAAGGTAGTGACTTTTACTATGCAACAGCTATGAGAACAGTCCTGCTGAAGCAGGGTCTGCTTTGGGGTTCAAGAATAGCCAGGGCAGTGTGTGAGAAGCCCTCATAGAAGTAAGGAGACAGAAACTGTAGGGGTGGAGCAGGGCCTTTGGTTTTTATTCTGAATGGCTAGGGAAAGTTGGAGTGTGATGAACAGAGGTGAGACTAAATATCAGTGTGGTGCTCTGTTGAGGACAGACTAAGGGAACCATGTGGGAGACCAGTTTCTGGGCTCACAGCAAATGAAAACCTTGACTGGAATGAATGGTATGGGGAAGTCTATGTATTTTGAATGCAATGTGAGGGAAAGAGGAGTCAAGAATGAGCCTGAGGATTCTGACCTGGGTAGATGGACGAACTGACTTCATGTCCAATGAAATGAGGAAGACACTGGATGCTGCAGATTGATGGGAAACTCGGGTGCTCTGACTATGCTCTGCTTCTCTGCTTGTTGAGAAGCTTGATGGCCAGCTGTGTGCAAGAGACAGATGTTTGTATGCTGTTAGGGAGACTTCTGGGAAGGACAACAACATCATCAAAATAACAGTTCTGGGGCTTCACAATGGCTCAGTGGTTAAGAGACCTTTCTGTTCTCATAGAGGCCTTGGGCTCCTTTCCCAGCACCCATGGCTCACAATCATCTGGAGTGCCAGTTGCAGGGGATCTGAAAACCTCTTCTGACCTCCTGGGGTACCAGGAGTACATAAGACACTCTCATACACATCAATGTTGGAGCCCACTCGGTTTCCTAGTGGCTGTACCCAGCAGGACTGCAGAAGAGGTTGATTGGACCATGGGCCTGGGTACCAGGTGACTGTACCTAGCAAGGTGGAGGTCTTTTGTTCTGCCCCTTGGCATTGTTACAAATAGACCTTTGCCATAAAGCTCTGGGCTGGTAGATAAGGATCCAGGCCCACCCGAGCTATCCTGTGTTTTCTCTCCACTCTCTACTTCTAACTAACTCTCTTATCCCTCATTCCTCGAGAGTTCCTGGGGTAAATAAGTGTGGGGGCTGGTCTCCTCTACATCAAAACAAACAATTACGTCTCATAAGCTAAGAGTGCTGACTTTGAGATTGCAGGATCTGGATCCATTGGGGTGAGTGATTTGTATATAGATAAGAGAAAAAATAAAGAAAGAAGAGGTCTGAGAATGGAAGTGGGCAAAAAGTGCATACGAACAAATAAGTTCAACTAGTTCACTCAAAAGTCATGTTAAAGAGAAATTTTAAGAAAAATGCCCCAGCAGTGGAAGGTGGAAGGTATATGAGTGTCCTAGGGTTTCTATGGCAGCTTACCACAACTAAGCATCTCGCAACAATTCAAATTTATTATGTATGTTTTCTATAGGTAAGAGACTGACTAGTCTTTCTAGGCTAAAATCAAGGTGTAGGCAGGCCCACATTTTCGGAAGGTGTAGGTAGCATCCTTTCTCTCTCATAGAATCCCTCAGTCTACCTCTCCAGGCAATCTCCTTGGTTCCGAATTAAATCGTGATTACTCCAGGCCCCAATGTCTGATCCAGGATAATCTCCCCATCTCAAGGTAGTTAGCTGATTAACAACTTGAATTCCAAGTTCATTCCTCTTTGTCATGTAGGGAAACGTGTGTACAAGTTCCAGGGATTAGCTGTGGATAGCTGTGTGTGTGTGGAATGTCTTGAATTTTTCATTCTTTTTGTGCCAAATGATCAATATACACTAATAAAAATGATTGAGAGGATGTCTAGAGTATACACAAATCCCAATTAGACATCCTCTCAATCACTTTTATTATTGTTTATTGATCGTCTGGAGCTAAAAGTAGAAAAAAGAAGGCTGAAAATGCTAAGCAGGAGAGGAACTTAGAAGATCCCACATTTATACAGAGTTGTGCACACATTCTGCTTTTAATTAACTTTCAGAATATTTATGGTTTGTATAAGAACAAACCCAGATTTAGAATATTGTGCTAGAAGGTGTGCACACATGAATGTGTATGTGTGTGGCTGTGTGATTGTTTCATATAAATTTTTATTGGTTATAAATCTTATATGAAAGTCACATAAAATGACTATTGGAATTCATTCTCCACTATTTTCAGGATTTATCTTTTGGTTTTTTATGTATATCTTGTATTTACAACTGCCATATTTTTTGAAGCTGCAGTGTGTAGAATGCAAATGCCCTGTGGGTCAGAGAACATTCAGAGTTGCCACCTTTTGGAGTGATGAGCAAATTTGCTTCATCCAGGAAGTGCTGAGTCTTGTTCTGTAGTTCCTCTTCCAGCTGTCCTTACCATCATTCTCATGAGCTCCTTGGCTAACTAGGACAAGCCTAGTGTTAACAGCTTCCTGATTGGCCTCACTGGCCACACTGGAGAGGCAGGAAAGCCTAGTGGTGACAGAACGGTCTTCGGGAATCAGCGTATTGGAATCCAGTCTTACATTGATCACTTACTAGACAGTGGCTGTTGGCACGTTATTCTCCCATGTAAGCCCCCGTTTTCTGTGAAATGGAGAAAACACCGGTTTCATAGCGCTGTTAAATGTTTATATTGAAGTAAGAAGTATGAACTCACTGTGTTTGAGGAACAGAAAGGCCAATGGCTGGAATAGGTCAGTGATAAACATAAGGCCTGCAAGGCTGACAGGAGCTGGGCCACAGAGGGCTCTGACAGCCTTGCTGACGAGTTTGGTCCAGAGGCAAGAAGAACACTGTTCAAGTGCAGGCTTTGGATATGAAAAGTGATCATGGGCTTTATAAAGAAATGATATATTTAAGATTTGATAATGGTTTTCTGATTTTGTTTTTATGTTGGGGAAAGGAAGTGAGGAGAGCGAATGAAGGCACAGGTTTAGGAAGTTTAGGGTGCTTTCATGTTTTTGACTTGGGAGCTGGAGAATGGCATTATCTGTGAGATTCAGAAAACAGAACGAGTGTGCTCAGGGGACAGACCAAGGTGTTGTTCTGGATAGGGCTTTAGGTTCCCGGAAGCTGCTCAATTGCCATCCACACATAAGGATGAGCATGCAGATCTGGGTCTTCACAGAGAGTCTTGGCTGAAGGTGTTGGCTTGAGAGTAACCAGAGGCTTGGGTGGACGACAGCGGCAGTAACCATTCAGTTATGATACAATAGTAGGCCAACCTGACATTTCCCTCTTCCTAGTCCCCCTTTTTTATTTCACTGCTAAAGTGCACTGGAAATGGCTACAGGAAACCAAACAAAGAGGCTAGGGTGCTGCCTGTGGTTTTGTGAGGAATACAATGTATTTTTGTGGAAATGAAAGCCACGCACCTTTGCTGTGTGCAAATTGCAGGGCCATACTCATTCTGCCTATATTGTTTGCGAATCCTAAGCCAATAGGAATTTAGAGATGATCAAAGAACCTCCCAAGATCTTGCAGAAGCAAATTAAAAACAAAACAAAACAAAACCCTTAATTTCAACCAAACTTTCTAAGAAAAATGAATCCTTCTTGAGTGGATGAATTAAACATTAAGAATTGACAGACCACAAGAGAAGATGCCCAACCACAAGAGAAGGTCAGCTGATCCAGGAACTTAATGATTCTGGGGTGCAACTTCACCCTTCTCCACCTTCACCTGAGTTCACAGAACTGGGCCTTTTGGCAGCTGATGCAATATTAACCATCACCCATAGAGGGTGCTAGAGGAGCCTTTCAGTGCTCAGTAGAGAAGCCTATTCCTCTTCCAGTGTTTGTTCTTCTTTTCTTCCTCCAGAACTCTGACAAGAACCAGGATGGGGCAAACCCATAAGCCTTGCACATATGGCATTGCGGCTTATGTCTTCAGATAGGTCTGGTGTTCAAAAGGTTCCACGATTTCACAAAGCAATGCCAGCAGTTGAGGATGAAGTGTTCAAGCACAGGAGTCCTGGGATATTACACATTCAAACCACAACGCTGTCACACACCCGTTACAGACTTGAGAGGTGGAGGCAGGTGTAGACAGTCAGGGCTGCTTAAGGAAGCTCTTTCTCTAAAAAATTGTTAGGCTATGCATCTAATGAGTCAACACTGTATGTTTACACTGTTTTAGATAATATCGGTTTTGTAAATGGAATCTTCTTTCCGGTCATAGTTCTATGACATTGTTAATATATGAATTATTTATTGACTCAGTTGTAAGTACTGAGGTGAGCATGTTTTCTCCACCCTGCCTCTGCCCCACAAGCAACTACAAACTCAAACCATGAGCCAACTAAACCCTTAAATGGCTTTTTGTCAGGAATTTAGTTACAGCAATGAAAAAATTAACCAAATACAGCACCACACCAGCCTTTAAAGCTAAGAACATTTTTAAAATGTCTAATTACATTTCTAATCATTATTGTTTGGTCATAGGCAGGTCAACATAACATGGAAAAACATAAGAATGAAAAATGCGCAAACACAGTAACTCACACAGACCATTTAATTACACTTGAAGCTCAAGAGAATACTTAACAACTAGTAGAAATTACCAGAGAGTTTATCAAGGCTGATGTGTAGTGGAAGTGGGCAAGTATTTGTTCTTGTATGCAACACATTGAATTTGAAATGTATCTAAAATATTTTGTTCTTCATAGCCATAAAGCTACCAAAGTATATGGGATTAAATTTAACATAATATATGAATTTTGAGAAAAAATAATGAAATTTAACATATTCAATGTCCTTAGTAAATGGGAAATTATGTCATAGAGTTGGGCACTATGATGGTAACATTCATTGTCCACTGACTGCACACAGAATCATGTTTGAGATGGACCTCTGTGTGCATCTGTGAGGGCCTTTCCAGAGAGCTTTTGTTAAAGTTGCAAGGGTTACCCTGAATTTAGGCAGCATCATTCCGTGTGTTCTGAACAGAATGGAAAGAGAGAAAAAAGAAAAAAAAAAAGAGCAACCTGGGTACCAGCATTCATCTCTCTGTGTTCTACTGCAGATGCAGAGTGACCAGCTGCTTCATGCACCTGCTTCATGCTCTCATGAACAACAGCAACAGCTGTTCCTACAACCATGCTCTCCCCACCACGATGGACTCAAACTGTGAGCCAAAATAGCTCCCAACTTCTTTAAGTTGATTTTAGCAGATAGTTGCTCACAGTGCAGCCAGAACTAATTAGTGCAGGCAGGTAGGCTCAGTATTAAAAAACAAAAAACAAAAAAAACCCCTACTTTTCTCAAAATAATTCATGAAATCAAAGGGAGGTCAATACAAACCTCAGGGTTTCTCAGAACTTGACAAGCAGTTTCCAAAATTAACACAAATGAATCCCATGCAAGGACCAGTAAAAGGAAAAAAAAACATTAAAAAAGAATAAACTTAGTCAATTATCAAAGCTTATTATAAAGTCATAATAATTAACTTGTGTTGTCAAAGCAATGCAGGTTGCAGTTTTGTTGAGGTAAAAGGTAATCAGTAATTTGTTTTAATTAAATTTCATAAAACTGTGCTATGTATGGGGTTGAAAAGAAGACAGCATTGAAGAGAATGTGTAGGCTTTGAAGTGTCTATTTTCCTTCATTTACTAACCTGCAGAGGTTAGTTGCCAAAGACCTTCAAGCTATGAAAGTTTCTTAAAGTTTTATTGGTTTATTGACTAATTGATTTGCTAGGGAACTTAAGAATGTGTTAAGTGCTGGGCGCTGGGCATAATGTAGAGGCATTATTTATGCTAGGTAAGTACTTTGCTACTGAGCTGTATTTCCAGCCCTAGCTGGTTTGTTTTTAATGTGACAAAATACTTGCAGTAATAAACTTGTAAGGAGGAAAAACTTTATCTTAGTTACTTTTCTGTTACTGTGACAAAATACCATGACTAAGAGTTTAATCGGGCTTACACTTTCAGAGGGTTAAAGTCCATGATGGCAAAGTGAAGGAGTATCTCAGAGCTTACATCTTGATCTGCAACCACAAGGTAGGGGAGAAGGGAAAGGGGGGTAGACACTGGGAATCGTGTGAGACTTTTGAAACCTGAACATCCACCCCCACTGACACACCTCCTCCAACAAGGCCACACCTCTTAATCCTTCCCCCAAAGTTCCACTCTCTAATGACTAATCTTTCAAACATATGGGTCTATGAGAGCCATTCTCATTCCATCTGCACTCTCCACAACCTGGCCCTCATAGGCTTATCTCCATAATATAGTACAAAATGCATTTAGCCCAATTTCAAAAGTCTCCACAATCCTTCATAGTCTCAAGAAAGTTTAAAGTCCAAAGCCAAAATATCACAAGAATGGTTTCTAGCACAGTTGCTAATATTGTTTCCCTCCTGAAATCTCTTGAGATGGGCCTCCATAATCCGTATTGGTCTCAACACTATTGTCTTCCAGGCTCCTACTAGGATGGCCCACTAAGCTCTGCTTACAGTGTTGGACCACTTTCTAAGTCCAAAGTCCTACACTTTCCCACATTCCTCCCAAAACCATGTGGTCATGCCTGTCACAGCAAGAGCCCTCTGTCTGATAGCAACTTCTTTCTTAGTTATTTTTCTATTGCTATGATAAAACACCATGGCCAGGGCAAGTTATAAAAGAGAGTGTTGAATTTGGCTTACAGTTTTAGAGGGTTAGAGTCCATGATGACAGTGAAGGAATACCTGAGAGCTTCCATCTTGATCCACAATCACAAGGGAGAGGAAGAAAGAGAGAGAGAGAGAGAGAGAGAGAGAGAGAGAGAGAGAGAGAGAGAGAGAGAGAGTTTGAGACATTAGCTACCTGGGAATGGCCTGGGATTTTGAAACCTTAAAGCTTGTCTTCAGTGACACTGACACCTTCTTTAACAAAGCCACAAATTCTAATCCTTCCCAAACATTTCTGCCGACTTGGGACCACGTATTCATATATATGAACTTTTGGGGTCAGTCTTATTCAAACTACCACAGGCTTGAATATGACTTATAGTTTCAGAGATTTCAGTTGATGAGCATTTGGTCCTGAGGTGTTTGTTGATCTTTAACAGCACAGTAAATGATAGAAGACCATAGTAGAGGAATCTATCTATCTATCTATCTATCTATCTATCTATCTATCTATCTATCTATCTATCTATTTTTACTTATTGTAGCTAGGAAGCAAAGGCTAGAGGAAGAGGAAGGGGCTAGGGTTCCTATATCCTCTACAAGGGCATATCCATGGTAACTCAACTCTTCCACTAGGCTCTGCTGTCTGCTAATAGTGTTAAAAACTAACAACAAAACCTCCAATAACTGGCCTTTTGGGGAACACTTACCTAAACCATAGCAAGCACGTGGAAGAAAAATTAATCAGGAAGAGAATGAGTTAGAGAGTAAAAGTTGTCAGAACTATGGAGATAATGCCATAACTCCTGGCTAACTGAGGCTAATCCTAGGAGTGGCCCAGTAATTTCCATGTAGTAGATCTGAAGTCACCATGGTTGTGTACAATGCTTAGAAAAGAAAGTTTTATGGTATTCATATTTCTTACCAAGGGAACTCGTGTGAATAGACATGAATGTGTATTTATTAACATAAATGTACACATTGGCATGTATGTTAATTTTAACAGATACCACAGTTTGAAAATGACAGTAAGAATATCCATGACATTTTCCATAGTTAATTGGAGTGATAATAGCAGATGTTTAATTAGAGATATTTATCTGTTTTGGGGTGCGTGTGTGTGTGTGCGTGTGTGTGTGTGTGTGTGTGTGTGTGTGTGTGTGTGTGTGTGTGGTACTATGCACTGAGGGCCTTGTACATTTTAGGCAAGCGCTCCACTATTGAGCTATGTCCCTACCCCTTGACTTTATCCCACTTTGTAGCTCAGCCTGCCCTTGAGCTTGCAACCTTTCTGCGCCAGACTACCAAGCACTGGGATTACAGATGTACGTACTATCATGTCTGGCTATATGTCATTTATCTGTGCTATCTCGGGTGGCCTCTGTAAGTGTAAACAGTGTATTGTTTATGAAAGGGTATGGCTGGTAAATATCTTCTCGTTTAAAACCATGCTTCCATATAGTCTCATCATTAAGGTTAAAAATCCAAAACTTTAGTTTTGTGTTTGTGGTTCTGTAGGGATTTGAATGATGAGGCGTGGCTAAAGGGCACTGCCCCATGATGCAGATGCCTGTGAAGGTACTTTCTGCAAATTAATTCTGATGGAAAAGTAAATTTTCAGTGGGGCTGGGGAGATGGCTCAGTGGATAAAAGCACTGGTTGCTCTTCCAGAGGACCCCCCCCCCACTACCTAAATGGCTGCTTTCAACCCTCTGAAACTCCGGTTCCAGGGGATCTGATGCCCTCTTCTGGTGTTCTCAGGCACTGCATACACACGTTATCCACACAGGCAAAATACCCAAAGACATATAAAACAAAATTAATTAATTAAACAAATACATACATAAATAAATCTTCAAGGAAGAAGTTGAATTGTTTCTAGAGTATGTTATCCCCTTGAACTCCACCATGCCTGTTTTTCCAAAGCAGCAATAGAAAGGAGGTCAGAGGCCAGAGGTCAGAGGCAGCTTGCATGAGGCAGAGTTGGTGATGACTAAGGTTGATTCTGGGAGCAGCCCAGCAGTTCCTGCCTGTTACACCAGCAGCAATCGTGGCTGCAGAAGATGCTTAGAGAAGCCTGTTCTACTGCACTCAGATTCGGTGACCGAGAACTCTAAGCACATCTGACTGCGTCGAACCATAGAATTTTAGAACCCTCTGCTCTTAAAGCTGGATGAAACCTCAGAAGTTTCCAGTTTAACCTTTCCATTTTTCATCTATGGCAGGGATACTTAAAGCTGTGTCTAAAGGGACAATTGGCTCAAATCTTTCCTAATTTATCCTGACAGTCATAACAGACAAACCAGTTGTGAGTAGAAAGACATGGAGACAATTTCAGACAGTGTATTAACCTCTTGATACATTATTTTAAATATCAGCCATAAAAAACAAAGTCTAGAGACCCAGATTATGTTTTATATCATCCTGAGTATTTTAAATGCCTTAGAATTGAATTTTAAATGCCAAATTTATGGGTATCACAGAGTGACAAATATGTCTTAAACACACAAGGACTATGCTATTTATAACCTACGGATACCATGAAAAACCTAATTTACTAACTGTAAAAGTGTGGCAGCCAGGATGAAAGACAGTGCCCTGCCTGATTTATAAACTTCAAAATATTAAAATAAGGCATCCCCAAGCAAGACCTGCCTCTGAGCACTTGATGAGTATTTATCTGACGCTGTGAACTTCCTCTGCATAAACTGCCTCCCATTATGATTAGACTCCTTTTTAAAGCACTCAGAAAATTGTCTGCAGCTATATCTGAACAGTTCACCAGGTGGGGAGATTTGCCAAGATGAAAATTTAAACTCTGTGTATTTTTCCTAGAAAAAGAAGTGGAGAGAAACTTCTGGAGATGGTGTACATAAAGTAAAGTAAGGCTTTCAGGGAACAGATGCTTCCAGGATTGTTGGCCAATTTTGCATTTTTTTGGGGGGGGGGGCGGTAACAGAGTCCAGTAGAACTGAACGTGTCAAGGTTCCTTAGGGGAGATTCTCATGAGAGAAAACGGAGAGGGAGTCTGATAGGGCTGGGAGAGTCATCAGGTGGTGAGGTAAGGTTGACAATGAGCGAAAGAGGGAGAACTTTCTCATGGCAGTATCCTGATCACCAGCCAAGCAGTTTAAGGGCGGGGGGGGGGGGGGGTTTGGCATTGGCTTTGAGTAGTGCTTTCCCCAACTAGGCAATGCAAGACTCCATGTCTCCCAAGAACATGGACCTATCTGCCTGAGTGTCCCTGCTGTCCTTGGTCCTGGGACGGTAGCTGACGTGGGAAGGGAGCCTTGGGATGAAGGCTGAGGATTTTGCTGAATAGCCGGGGCCTATATCAGTTTCATTCCCCGTCACAGGATGTCTGCAATGCGCATCCTCATGGTTGCCACTTCCAGCCATGGGCAGCATTAGGAAACAAAGGGTTCTGTCTGCATGTCCTTCATGTCTTACCACATCTCTTTTCTTTTCTTCAGTAGTTCTTTCCACCCCTGCTCTCTTTAGACATGTTCATAGAGAGGTTTAAGCACTTTTTACTCCCTTTAAAGTATTTGAAAATATTTTAGTTATGTTTTGTTTTAGAGGGGGGAGGGTATATAATATTGTAATGGTTAACACTGCTTTTCAACTTGACAGGATGTCCAATCGTTTGGGACACAAACGTTGGCAGGTCTCTGTGAGGGACTTTTAGACTGGATTAAGGTGTGAAGACCTACCCTAAATTTGGGAGCATTGTTCTATGGGCTGGGGTCTGGACTGAGAAAAAAGACAAAGGCGGTGAGTGAGGTGTCTAAGTGAGTAAAGGCACTTGCTGCCAAGCCTGCCGACCTGAGTTCGATCCCCAGAACCACACAATAGGAGGAGAGAACCGACTCCTACAAGTTGTCTGTCGCTCTTCACACATGTGCCACCCCAAATAATAAGTAAATAAGTAAGTAAATACATAAATAAAATAAAAATGAGGGGCTGGAGAGATGGCTCAGGGCTTAAGAGCATTGGCTGCTCTTCCAGAGGACCCAGGTTCAGTTCCCAGCAACCACATGGCAGCTCACAACTGTCTGTAACTCCAGGTCCAGGTGATCCAGCACTTTCACACAGACATGCATGCACACAAAACACCAATAAAACAAATAAATAATTTAAAAAAACTTAAAAGTTGAGAGAGAAAGGGAACTTTCATCACTCTCCCCTTTCCTAACTGAGACTGCACTATGACCAGCTGCCTCATGTCGCCATGATAGATTGTATCCTTTGTTAAACTGTGAGCCAAAGTAAGGCCCTTGTCCATCAAGTTACTTCTTGTCAGCTCTGGTTATAGCTGTGAGAAAAGGAATTACTATAGAAATTGGTATCAAGAGTGGGGTTGTTGCTGTGACAAAGTGTGTGTTTTCTAGGCCTTTGTAACTGATTTGAAGGAGGAATATGGAAGAGTTTTAGATTTCAGATTAGAATATCCTGGAATGTTGTAGGCAGAGTTTCAAGGCCATTCTCATGGCAGTTTGGAAGATGAGATTGTGGAGACAGAAACACTGAGAGTGGAGGCCTGGTTCATGAAGCTCAGTGGCTTTATAGAGAGCTTGATTTGAGGCCATTCCAGCTACATTTTGACAAAGAGTTTGCCTGAATTTTGCCCATGTCCTGAGAACTTGAATGAGACTAAATTTGAAAGTAATGGACTAGATTGTTTGATGGAAGGAATCTCACAGGAGGATGCTATTCATGCTGTGTCATGATTACAGCTCATTGATTGCTCTTACCCAAGTCTACATATTTTGCATTTAGCATTGCAATGGTCGAAGTTGACGATCAACTTGACATGATCTAAAATCACCTAGGAGACAAACTTCTGAGCATGTCTGTAGGGCATTTCTAGACTGGACGAGTTAAGGTGGGAAGATCCGCTGTACATGTGGGTGGCAGCATTGCTTGTGTTTGTGTTGCTGGAGTTATCTCCAGGCTCATGGCTTACCAGTATCTTACATCATGATTCTCATGGCAGTGGCCGGCAGCGTCTCCCTGCCTGTCTTCCACTTCACAGAATTCTCCTCCCTCCTTGTCCCGCCTATACTTCCTGCCTGGCTACTGGCCAACCAGCACTTTATTTATTAACCAATCAGAGCAACACATCCACAGCACAGAGAACATCCCACAGCAGGTTTGGGTCTGGTCTAAATAAAAAGGGAAAGGAGAGCAATTCAGCATTCATGTTTTCTGCTTCCTGCTGCAGTTGCAGTCTAGCCAGCTGCCTCACAGTCCTGCTGCTGTGCCTGCCTCACCGTGATAGATGGTACCCATGTTGAACTGGAAGCCAAAGTCAGCCTTTCTTCCTGTTAAGTTACTATGACCAGATATCTAGTCATAGCAATGTTAGGATGACTAATAGAAGCAGAATTCAATATATGTGTATAAAGTATAAGGATCAAATTAGGGTAATTTCCCACAATAACCCTTTCTTCTTTAAAAATTCTCAATTTTTTTAAGCTGTACATATTTAAGAGAGTACATTGCAATATTGCAATTTATGTTTACACTATTTCAATAAAATAGGATCATTAACATTTCTGTCTTGAAATGATTTAGTTCCGGAAAGAATCTGATATTCATAGTAGAATGAACTTCCATGGCTTTTACCTACTCTTTATTTGTATTTACTGAGAGGTTTTAGAAGACAGTATGTGCATTCATGAATATTTAGCTGGAGGGTAACTTGTATTTAGTGTTCTAAAGCTTATAAATCATGTGAAACATTACCTTTCATCCTAGCTCCCACACTTTGTACTCAGAAAAGTTTTATATGTTGTCCTATAGCTTGTAAATGGCATTATATAATATCTTGTACATTTGTAAATGTCTACTTAGGTCATATTTGGCAGTGATAACTAAGCCATTTGGCACTTAAATCTCAACTGTAGTGCATTTAAAAGATGTAGGATAACATAATTAAAGGTGATACACACATTATGAATTTTTATGTAAAGATCTACAGAATTTTCCCATAATTCTTCTGTGTATCTTGAGAGCAAAACTCTTTTCTAAGATTCAATCAAAAGGCAAATTTTTGTTGTTCACTGAACAGTGCCAGCCATTCAAGGCAGTGACATCTTTTGTGAGAAGGTCCATAGAGAAGACCTCCAGTGATGAGGGCCCAAGACAAGGCAGAGGAGCATCTGTGATTGGCGCTCACCACCTGTTGTTGTCCCACTTCTCCAACATTTACTACAGAGTGGTGATCCCCCCCCCCATGAGGGTTGAACAACCCCTTCACAGGAGATACCTAAGACAATCAGAAGACATGGATATTTGTAGTATGATTCATAACCATAGCAAAATTACAGTTTTGAAGTAGCAACAAAAAATAATTTTATAGTTGGGGTCACCATGACTTGAAGAACTATATTAAAGGGTCACAGCATTAGGAAGGCTGAGAACCACTTCTAAAAAGCCTTAGTAAGGATGGTGATGTAGAGGGATCCTCGGACTTTGTTCTTGGGATGCTGATGAGGAAGGTTACACCCAGCCAATCCCTATTCAATTGTTAAAACATAGTACAGTAAATGTTAAATATGAATTGACATAGAATTTACTCAGTTATCTTTCCTTCCAGTGTTCTGTGGTATCTGCTGAACTCTTCTAGAATCTCATGAAGTTATTTGTTGTAGATTGACTACACACCTTCAAATTCAGGCTCAGTTTTCACCCCAAGCAAGAACTGCTTCATTTGTGGTAACTGATGTTGTTTGCCTGTCCTTTATTGTGGCCCAGGGAAAAGTGAGTTGTTTGTTTATAATGTGTTCAAGGTTTCTTTAAAAAAAAAAAAGATGTGTTTATTTTGATTTTATGTGTATGAGTGTTTTACCTGCATGCATATCTGTGCACCGTATGTGTGCAGTGCCCATGAAGGCCAAAAGAGGGGGTCAGAGCTCCTGGAACTTCAGTTGCTTAGGGATGTGAGGTGCCATATGGGAACTGAACTTGGGTACTCTGCAAAGAAACCTGGTTTTCTTAACCACTGAGTCATTTATTCAGCCCTCAAAGCTTTTTTAATATTTTTTAGTAGAGAAATTAAGCAAAAAGCTTTTCTTAATTTTTACTAATAGAGCAGTGTATTACTACCTGTTGGAAATCTAAACTCCATGGCCCTTCGTGAACTTAATAGCAAGAGACATCTTAAGCACCACCTCTTCAGTTACTGTGTGCAAATCTTCACGAAGGTTTGTTCTGGCCGCTCTTTGCCCAGAATATCATTCTATCATTTTGCTTTTATCTGTGGCTCAAGGTTATTTTGGCATTTTCTTCTATTTTCAACAAACGCAGCATATTGCTATCACTAAGCTTATAGACTAAGCTTTTGTTTGGGAAAATGATCTGACTTTTCAATTGCGTGAGATTCAGTGCCACTAATATACTTTAAAATAACATTTTAAAATTGCCTTTTCTCCCTACTTAGACATTTAGTTGCTTTTCCAACATACAATTTTTATGGATGAGATTTCCATTTAACATCACAATTTAGATTAAATTACTTTCTTAAAGTCACATTGCCCCCACAGTCTACTTAGTTTCCTAATTCCCATACGTTCCACGGTTGCCGGAGAAACTTCGTCTCTGTAATGTGACTGAAGAGGCAGCCTTCATTCACAACACAGCACAATCTGCTAAAGCAGTAAATATTACCCATTTCTATTATTAGAGCTGAAATGGAATTTTCTCGTGCTGCATTTTCAAGATGGGACGTAATTAGACAGCAAGCATGGAAAAGTCAGCAACAGTGGAAGTCAAGTCAGAAATGGTAGCTGTGAACGATTGTCATCAGTAATAGTAAAGCTGGTGCAGTCTGCTTAGCCCGGCTCCTGACTGGCTCCCACAGAGCCCCAGGCCATCTCATTCTCTGTTTGAATTATAGGGTGCCATGTGAGCTTGCAGGCAGTGGGGTAAGAAAGTGTGAAGCAAGGGTTTCAATTCTATATTGGTTTTCTGGCTGAAGGAGAAAGGGGATTCTTGATTGATGTTTCAATTCTCCTCAGCCTCCTGCAGACACACCTTTCCAGATCTGAGAGCTAGCTGAATGGCTCTTCATGTTGTCAAGAGGGGCTTCTGCCTTCTTTCTTGGTTTAAATTAAAATTGTAAAAACAACAACGAAATATATTATGGGTGTGCATATGACTCTCATTGTTGCAAAAGTGCTATTGGAATTAATATTATGTGTGATTCTTGGCAGAAATGAGAGAGAGAGAGAGAGAGAGAGAGAGAGAGAGAGAGAGAGAGAGAGAGAGAGAGAGAGGTGTTTTGCCATGCTTGTGTGTGGTATGTGTACGGTGTGTGTGTGGTATGTATGTATGTATGTGAATGTGTATGGGTACATGTGAGTGTCTGTGTCATGTGTGGTGTGAGTACACTTACAAAAGTGGTTGGTGAAAGAACTGGCTAACTAAAGAAAGAAACCTCAAATAAGATTTTTTTAACTGTATATGTTTTTTTGTTTGTTTGGGTAGAAAATGTTGTCTTAGCTGTAAAGCTAAGAGTCAGATCAATTTTCACTGTCTGTTTGTACAAGGACACACTTTCCATCTTCAACGGTGCTGCTAATGTGGTTACCCAGTTAATACCTTTACAGAGGGCACGTGTGGAATTAAACTCACTTTCCCCATTCAAGTTGTGCATAATCACTGACGCTTCACAGCCTGGCTCTTCTCATCACTTAAGCAGCTTTCCACTCTCTTCTATTCATAGTAGGCCACAGCATGCTGAGGTTTCCAGAAAAAACTAACAGGGCAGCACGGTTTGCTCTGTTTTAATGAATACTGGGTAAACTGATGGTTTCCCTGAAGTATCCTGTCTTGCACCCAGTGGAAAGCATCCCTTTGTGTAATGGTCTTTTGATTGAAAGGGATCCTAACCTCTTGTCTTTATTGCAAGTCACATGTGGGTTGTGGAAGGGACTGGAGGGAGATCAGAGGGATGTCGAGGGAATGCTAAACCTCTCTGGAGTCCATTCCCTCATGTCTAACATTGTAAGGGGCTCATCTCTCCTTTTTATGATTTATGCATGTTGGGAAGCCTATGAGATCTAGATAAGAAACACTAGTGGAATGATTCTGTATGTTTTCTACTGGCCAGTGGATCTAAGCAAACTGTCTTGAGATCACACCTCTTAGACAGATGGGAAATGATTCTGTGAGAAGGGGAATGACTGAATGCAGGATTTCCTTGTTTGTAAGATACCTACAGTATACCAGCTAAAAGAAGACGGCTTTAGCTGACATGCCAGTAACTTTCAAGTGACCTCTTTCCCTTTGTTAACTGATTGTGATTCATGCACAGGCTTGACCTTTGGAGCAGCTGTCAGTAAAGAGACCTGACAACATCTTCCCAGATCTTGTGCTTAAAGGTGCATACCCTTGCTCTGCTCCAGAGCTCAGGGTAAACCAGCTCTGAGCACTTTATGTCTGACTGTAGGCTCTCACTTCGTCAAGTATTCGCTGACATCTGGGAATGCTTACATTGCTTCTTTGTAAATGATACTGTACTCTGAGCCTTCACCATACCAAAACATTTCAGAAATGTCCATTTATGTGCCGAGCATAAAGGCAGCCCAAAGTTGCAGTCTTGAATGTAACTGGTGTGTGACAGCTAACTGAGATTCACCGATGTCATACCGGGTATCATACATGATATGGTGTTATCTTCTATAGATGTTCCTCACTTGGCGTCTTGTACACAATTTTGTAAAGGAGGCAACTAGGCTGTTCATTTTGCAGATGATGTAACTGAGGCTCAAAGCAATGAAATGGCTTCTTCAACCCCAGCGTAATAGGCATTATTGAGAGGAGAACTCAAATCTTTCACCTTTACAATAAATCTTTGTTTTTACTGGTGTTATATATTTGTATCCAACTGGGTCATTTTATTTATTTATTTTGGTTTTTCGAGAAAGGGTTTCTCTGGGTAACAGTCCTAGCTGTCCTGGAACCCGATTTGTAGACCAGGCTGGCTTGGAACTCACAGAGATCCTTCTGCTTCTGCCTCCCAAGAGCTGGGATTAAAGGCGAGCACCACCACACCAGGCTGACTGAGTCATTTTTAATTTGCTCAGGAAGCAACTCCCACCTTCATCCATATACAACCATTGTTTTTGTGGCACTGTGGAGGGACAGCAAGGTCAAAGATGCTTTCTTTACCTGAGCACCTTTGGAAAGGAGAATGCTCCTGCCCTGTTGTTGCGCTCCAATGGAAAGCCAGCAGATGCTAGCAGGGAATTGGCAAGCACCGACTTACACGGGCAGCTTGTTATTTCCTAATTGTAAGGAGATCTTTCAAAGTGTAACTCAACCTCTTTCTTCCCATTGAAAATAAAAGTGCCTCTCAGCCCACACACAAGCAGACTATTTCCCCAACAGGACCTTTAATCTGGAGGTGCTTGAGAAATGAATGGAGATCAAAAGTGTTTTTGTAGACCACTTTACCCTCTGGGAGACATTTGAGCATGTTACAAATAAGCATCATTTCAAAGAATTAATCACACAAGTTGGATTTTACACATGTTAAAGTATTGGAACAAATATCATGCTATTTTGTGCTATTGCATTCTTTTAGAGATCCAAACGAATCATGTTTTCCTGTGTTCTAACCCATGCTGCTAGTACACTGGAAGGCTTCTGTAGTGTAGAACACCTGAATGTAACCAGAAAGATCTTTACCGTGTAACACATTTGTATGGTGCAGGATGCTCCCAGCAAAGGTATCTGTGTCCTTGCAGATAAGGAAGCTCCCATTTAGATAAACTGAAAGAAAAACAAGCCTGACAATGGATGGAGCCTTTAAAAAAAATCAACAATCTGATTTTCAAATAGCATTCTAAAGCCGCTGTGGGAACAGCTGTCATTCTGTCAAACTGAGGTGGCCTACTTTGCTTTGCACCATCGTAAATGACAAGGGCCAAGCGTGCATTTTAGAGTCTCTGTTGTGGTATCTTTTGGAGGCACACAGAGTGTTAAACTGAGTCGTTTCTTAAGGATGTGGGGTAGTACTGTCTGCCCAGTTTACTGGAATTTCTTCTCCAGTCCTTGACAAAACTTTGATGAAGGTAAGGTGGTGGGAGGCACCCCTCAACTTCCTTTTGGTACCCCCACCCCCACCCCTGCTGCTAGGTATATGTGTACTCAACTTCTAGTGGGGGTACCCTGGTACATTGCCAGTCCTCCTGGCTGCTAGCCCCAGGATACTGCCTAAGCATCACCCCTACCATCTCTGTTCTCACATGTTCTAGAACATTCCTTTCATCTAGGCCTTCATTAGTGCTGACTAGACCAACATTCTCCCAAGGTGACTGAGGTTAATGTGGTAAACTAATGACTGAGATGGGGTGAACAAAACAATAGCATTAAACATTTAAAAGAGGCCTGCTTAACTGGGAGAGGTCCTCAGAGGGAGCATGTTCAGACAAGATGACAAGACCACTGCAGAGATAGTTTTGTCAGATGGGGACTTGAGGCTGTGTGCCCCCTAGTTCCAGCCTTTCTCTCAGTCAGGATTTCTACTGTTCATGGCAGGTTCTCAGCAGCTTTCACAGGACTTTTGACATGAGTGCTTTGACCCAAGAACGTTTCCCCTGATCCTTGACAAGCCCTCATTCCCTTTGTCAGAGGGGCATGCTGTTCTCCAGACAGCTCAGAGAACCTCTTCAGCAGTTGGGAAGGAAACATCAAATCTGTAGAAAATGGACATTTCCCAAAGGCCCCAAATCCAGGGCCTCAGTTCTGCTCTACCGGCTCATTCAAAGAATCACAATGAGCAGCACCCAGACACCTGCACACAGAGGTCCAGAGACCTGCACACAGAGGGCCAGATGCACACAGAGGCCCAGAGATGTGCACACAGAGGGCCCAGAGACCTGTACATAGAGGCCCAGAGACCTGCACACAGAGGGCCAGAGACCTGCACACAGAGGCCCAGAGACCTGCACACAGAGGGCCAGAGACCTGCACACAGAGGGCCCAGAGACCTGCACACAGAGGGCCCAGAGACCTGTACATAGAGGCCCAGAGACCTGCACACAGAGGGCCAGAGACCTGCACACAGAGGGCCCAGAGACCTGCACACAGAGGGCCCAGAGACCTGTACATAGAGGCCCAGAGACCTGCACACAGAGGGCCAGAGACCTGCACACAGAGGCCCAGATGCACACAGAGGCCCAGAGATGTGCACACAAAGGGCCCAGAGACCTGTACATAGAGGCCCAGAGACCTGCACACAGAGGCCCAGAGACCTGCACACAGAGGGCCCAGAGATTTGCACACAGAGGGCCAGAGACCTGCACACAGAGGTCCAGAGACCTGCACACACAGGCCCAGATGCACACAGAGGGCCCAGAGACCTGCACACAGAGGGCCAGAGACCTGCACACAGAGGCCCAAAGACCTGCACACAGAGGCCCAGAGACCTGCATGCAGAGGCCCAGAGACCTGCATACAGAGGCCCAGATGCACACAGAGGGTCAGAGACCTGCACACAGAGGCCCTAGGACACTGGATTCCAGTTGGGGTCCTGAACAAGGTGGGTTTAATTCAGCCATTCAGACTGGTGTGTAAGGCTTCACTCTCCTGTGTTAAGTAAGAACCACGCAAGTGTTCTGGTGCAGGGCTCAACCCCTAAATCCCAGTCCTCTGCTTGCCCTGAAATGGGAGAAGAAAGGGCTGCTGCGTCAAGCTGAGGCTACAGCGGTGCTCTGGGGCCCTGGAGCAGTGTGACAGCAGCCTTGGCTCGAGGCTGGTCCAGCTATCTGTGTTAATACATTCAGTGTCCCTCCCGGTTCTGTAGATAAAGATGACGAGGGTGACATCTGCTCCAACGCTGCTTCACTGAGTGGTGATTCTGATGACTTAATGCCTTTTCAGACTTCTGCCACCACTGTTCGGTGGTCTTTGGTTTTGACTTGAAAGGAACTGAATGGAATCTCTAAGCCCTCCTGATGCCTGATTTTTTTTTTTATTCTGAAAAAAATAATTCAGAACTCGTCAAGGACAAGTGCTGTCATCTCAGAAACAAACAAACAAACAACAAAAACAAAACAAAACAAAAAAACCAACAACCCGCGATTATAAAGCAACCCCCAAAACGTTTTTTATGTCTTCGATTGTTGAAAGTAGCTGTGTGGAAACATGACGTCTGAGATGAGGGACAGTTTATAAACGAGCACAAAGGACGGAGTGCCGGGACAATGTGGTTTGTCGCTGGGATAGCCAGGGACTCTAGAAAAGTGAAGGGGGCCAGGAAAAGCTGATCAGAATTTGATGGCGGCCTCTGTGCAAACATCCGGGTGAGATCACAGCCGATTACTATGTACGGCTTATGCCTGCACCTCCTCACCCCAGCCTCCAAACTCTGTGGAGATTTAAATCTTTCATCCAGAACAAAGATTTGTAGGGTAATGACCTGATTTAGCTGTAAAGAAGAAATAAATCTGGCAGCTGGGACCAGAAGACATAATAATCTCCAAAGTTCACGCTAGCCTTTGTTTCCCTCTTTCATTAATTTTTTTTGAATGCAAGAGAAAAAAAAAGCAAGAGGAACTCTGTATTTCAACTCAAATTACATTGCTTGAGAGAGAAGGGCAGGGAGGAGGGCTGGAGGTGCTAGACAGAGTTGAAAGAAAGACTTTTCATAGTGAGACAGAAAGGAAGGAGAGAGAGAGAGAGAGAGAGAGAGAGAGAGAGAGAGAGAGAGAGAGAGAGAGAGAGAGAGAGAGAGAGAGAGAGAGAGAGAGCACACGCACGCACTGAGCTGGCCGCCCTACGGTCTGCCTTGGTGCAGGACCGCGCAGGAAGGAGAAGGGTAGACTGAACAGAAAGGGTACCTGGGGCATCTGAAGATGGCTTCTGATCTCCCAGGCGTAACTCATTCCAACAATTCACAACGCGGTTTTGGACACCAAGTGGATAATTATTCTGCTTTTCAGTTTCAGGTTTGATCCCGGCACATCCTGACCTCAAGTGAAGATACACCTGACTGTGTAGTCCAGCAAAGGGAGGGATCTAATCCAAATCCTCTGAAGCAGCCTGAAGTCTGGATATGTGACCTCTTCAATTAGGTGTTTTTGTGTTTCATCGTGGATGGAGAGCTTTGGGCTCATTTTTCCCATCTGCCTTTGTTCAGTGTGAAAACACATTATAAACTATAATCATCAGAGTGTGGTTCTAACAGTCCTAACTGATTGCTGTTCTTTAACAGAAAAATAATATGGGTAAAAAAAAGCCCCTCAACTTTGAAAGTGAAATAAGTATAGTCTGATGCAAAAAAAATGTTGATTTAATGGTCGCACATAATCCTGTAAAATTAGTCCTGAAACAGACACTGATTTTAAAGAATAGTGCTACTATTAACATATATCTCTGCTCAGCTGCGTGGCAAACAGACTGGAGTCCCCGACAGGGAACTGAAAGGCCCATGTGTCTTTGCCAGTCCGAAGCTGCCGCCTGGGCTAGAGACAGTTTGAGTACTGATGGCTGTGGGATTGGATTCCTAAGCAAATGCTCTCAGCGGCCAACGAACTAAGCGATAAAAATCGCCTGTCTGTGTTCTTTGTTACTTCCTTTGGATCTCACCGAGCCAAGAGTCAGCTCCACCATGAGCGAATGTGTTGAGCGTTGTCAGGGAGCTGTGTTAATGGACAAAGGCCTACTTTAAAGGTCATAAAGTATTTCTCTCACATGGGGGCGGATAGCAGTTTGGAATTTCCTTGGCTCTGCTTTGCCGTGTGCTGTCAGGGCGCCGTGTTTGTCAGAGACAGCCTCTCTTGGCTCCTTGGACTAAATGAAAGGCAAAGAATGGAGCTTGCTGCTAAGTCAGGGTCTTATAGATGAGTTGTGAAGTTTTCTCCAAATGTTCTTTAACATTAGAATCTAGCTACTAGTTCTAACTGGTTTTCAAGGCGAGCTGGCATTGAACCCAGTGAAACCAACAGTTTTCTTTCCAGGTTTTTTTTTTTTTTTTTTTTTTGGTGTGTGTGTGTGTGTGTGTGTGTGTGTCTGTGTGTTTGTCTTGGGCCTGAACTAGGGAGCCCTGCAAGGGAAGCAAGCATTCTTCCCCTGAGCTATAGTCCCAAGCCCAAGCCCAAACAGGTTTTGTTGTTGTTGGGTTAGTGATTTTGTTTTTGACTTGATAGTTTTATTAAGGACTTGTGTGACAAAATAGGGAAACACACTCCTGGGGCTAACGTCTGTCCTCAGACATGTAGGCAGCAGCAGTGAAAATACACACTATCAGGATTTTAAAACCACATTGATGAACTGTGAAAGTGGAAAACAGAAAAATGAAGTCAGGTGAAGACAAGTCATTCTACCTTTCCACAGAACACAATCCGTGCGAAGATCAGGTAGGAGCTGATGGCTGGGATCCATTTCCATCAGGAAGCATGATCTGGGTCTGTATCTAATTCTATCCTGTTGTTCTGCTGTTCCACAGCACAGCCTGCTGTCTGCTGAGCCTCCTTCTGGTGTGGAGACACCGTCAGCAGGCAGCCTATATTTTAAGGCCTTGCTTATTTTCTCACCTCTACCACTGGCAGAAGCAAGGGTGGTTTGAAGGTATGGCTGTGTGAGATTCTACATACTGAAAACCGACAGCGGGCTGAGGCTATGGAGTCCACCGTTAGGAGACAGCTGGGGCCATTTAGTGCAGGGGCAAACAGGATGCATATCAAATGCCCATGGGGTTCCTAGTATATTAAAGCTTAGCACAAGGATGTGTTATTCTTATAACGCTAACATAGGAATCATGGGAATGTTAAATGTTTAGCAAACCTTTGGGTTCCTAAAGAAGCAAATGTAACCTAGAGGAATTTCCTGCTTTCTAATGACAGTGGATAAATTTATTGACCTTTCCTACTGTTACTACACACACACACACACACACACACACACACACACACACACACACACACATTTATTTAAGACATAGCACCAAAGTAAATGTCAGTGTGGCTCTGTGTAGTCACACAGTCTGAAGTAGTTGGGACTAAATCTGTAGTTAGACAAAGGTATGATTTTGAAAGCAAAAATAAATGACGTTAGACATCTTAATTGCTTCCTGATTGCATCTACGTCCATCTTTACCCAAGACATAGCTTATAAGAATTGAAGGCCTGCACAGGAAATAAGAGGAAAACAATAATCCTGTGTATGGTACAGTGGGCAAGAGCTTGTGTTACCAATCTAAGAAGTAGAAAAAGGCGGGTTTTTCTTAGCTGATTATAAATGATTTCCTACTTGGGTCACCTTTGAAAGAGAAATTTTACTTCAGAATCTCATTTGAAAACAAGGATTACAAGCAACACAGAAAGAAATCAAAATGCCCAAACCTAAGCAACTTCCTACGGTGTATTTTAAAGACACCGTTTTCTATGATAAGCCCTTAAAGTAACTCCTCACGGCCAGGAAAACAACCAGTCAAACACATTGGTTAATAGTGCCTAGGGCAAGTGCCAGTGACTAGGCATGGTCAGAGCCTCAAGGACTTCCTAGGTACTCTGGTGCTATCTACGCAAATACAGTTTGCCAGATTAAGACAGAATGTGCTGGTGACATGGGTCAAGGGATATGGGATATATGTCCCAACATAAGGGGCCTCTTTGGTGCCACTGCAGAGAGAAAGCACTTTTTCCTGGCCTGGTCATGAACTTATCTTGACCAAATTACCAAAAGAACATCAAATCTCAACTCAGTCACAGCCAAGGAAATCAAAGGGCTTGGTTGCCCCACACTGGGCTGCTGGCTTCGTCCACAACTGCAGCACAGATCGTAGGTTTATGAATAAAAAGCCTGTTTTGCTCTGAACCAAAACCATCTTGGAATTGTGTGCTGGATCAGAAATGTAGGCCGTGTCCATCCGTCCACTTTTGGTCCAGTTGGATCTTTGCTAATGAGTGTTCCTGGGGCAGCGAGTGATCCTTCTTTCTGGTCTGTTACTAAATGCATCTTCAAAGCCGTAGGTTGTGAAAATCTGCTGGAAAGGAGCACAGAGTGGCCGCACTGTCTGATTGCTGCATGTTCTCCTCGGGAACCAGTTCTTTATGAGTAGTCAACAAACACTGAATAATTAGGGATGTGGCGCAGCCAGAGGCTAAGTGGCATTTTCAAGGTTTTAAATGCATGAGGAGGGAATCTGGAATTGAAATTTAGAGTGCTCAGCTCCTCCCTGCCACTCTGTTTCCTTAATCACGAAAAGCCAGTGGTTCTTGACTGACCCCTAACCTATTGCTCCACCAGGCAACATTTGGAACCCCCCAGGCAATGACCTGCTTTTCGATGGGAGAACGTATTTACTTCCAGCTGGAACGCATCAAGAAAAGCCATTTCTCTGATAGCCTCTTTCTTGCCAAAAGACTGGAAAATAACTTATTAGAGAGCTGAACATCTCAGGAGCCACAACAGCTGCACTGAATAGAAAGCCCGCAGAATGACCGGACACTGTGAAACTGGATTGACTGACGGAAACCGATGCAGTCTTAATTTCAGGCCCCACTTTGATCTTTCTAACAGAGGTCATCAGAGGGGAACGTGAATGCCTACATGATCGGGCTGACTTAGCTTGTCTGCTCATGGGTAAATTGTCTTTGTAGTCTTTGTGTATGTGGTACTGGAGGTCACAGTTAAATTAATAATAGGGGCTTGTGGCTGAATGTTATTTTTAGAATCTCTTTATAGTTCACATTGCAAGATTCTTAATTAGGCCATGTAACCTATTGGGGAGATAAACCCAGTTAAAAATATATGTGTATATTTATGAAATGATGCTATTCTATAAAAGTTAAAGGGTGCTAGATTCAAATAATGCAGTATTTGCAATATGCATTTCCATCACACCACAGAATAGTTTGTAATATAATGAATCCAGTAACTTAGAAATGGCAATATTTGCCAAATACATGAATTTAATAATTATTGTTTGTGCACAGTGATAGTTGTCCTTCAGCAGGCTGGCAATAGCATTAATGGAAAATTTCCTTTGTACCAGAGATTTAAAAAAGGTACAGCATTTTTAAATGAAGAGAGAAAAATCCAATCCTTTAGTGTTTCTGCTTCTTTATAAATTCATTCTTAGGACTGGAGGATGACAAAGTGGGTAAGAGCCCTCATGAGTAAGTACAAACATACTAAGCAAGGTTGGAAGGTATGCTGTTTAATACTCACTTGCCTGAAAGATGGGTGGGAGGAGGAGGTAGAGAAACCATATGGACACGAGCCTATGCGTAGTTTGAGTCTTAAAAGTGCATGGATACTGGGGTCGGGGCACTTGGTTATTAACTTGTTTTAATAAAGCATGCAGTGTGGAGTTCTAGCAGCATTTTCACTGAAGAGAGAATTTCTATCATCTCTCTATCATCCAATTTTCTATCTATCTGTCTGTCTATCTATCTCTATCTATCTATCTATCTATCTATCTATCTATCTATCTATCTATCTATCTATCTATCTATCTATCTCCTGCCAATCTATCTCTTATAGAAATACCTTACAATTTAAAAGACTGGCAGTAGGTAGGTAAACTGGTTTTTCAACACTCTGCACAACACAGGGGATCTCGTGAAAGAAATGTGAAGCCATGCTTGGTAACTCTAAATAATTATATTTATTTTACCAGTGGTGACTAGAGCATGGCCTGGAAATTGAAGCTTTCTTTTTTTTTTTCCTTTACTAGATTTAATGATAATTTATTGTATTGAATGTTAGAGAGGTCCAGACAGATGGACATGCTAGATCTGGCAGGCTTTCCAGTCCTTAAAAGCTAAAAGACATCTCAGAGACACCACAACAGTGTTAAAATCCCTGTACCAGCAACAACGCACATGTACCCAGTACAATGGCATTTTTTATATTCTTGAGTTAGTATCTTATTTTGGTGTCTACGTCTGAATATCGAGGCTTCCTAATGTTTGTGAAGCACAGAAGAGTGATTCTAGATTATGAAATGAAATTTTTGGCTTTATACTTTAACTCCACCCCAAACCGATATTCAGCACTTTCTGAAACCCTGACAGTGAGATCCACAGAATGTATATTAAATTGTACCTAATGTCAATTAGTTTTCTTTTGAATATACTCCAAGTAGTTTAGATTCTTATAGTTGCTTTTGTTTTATTTACTCAATGCATTTAATCAGTTGGTAGGAAGTACACGTGCTCTTGTGGTCTCATCAAAAACATTCCTTAGTTTCTCCACCACTTTTTTATTCCTACTTTTTTTTTTTATATATACCAACCAAAGTTTCCCTTCTCTCCCCTCTTCGCAGTTCCTGTCCTCCCACCCCCACTGCTCCATCCACTCCTCCTCCACTGTTTCTCTTCAGATGTAGGTGGACATCCCATGGTTATCAGGCAGTCCTGGCATATCAAGCTGCAGTGAGACTAGGCGCCTCCTCTTCCATTAGGGCTGGATGAGGCCATCTGGTAGGAGAAACAGGAGGAAGCTTTCTTTTTAATAGATGAAATTCCTTGGTGGTGTGATAGAGTCATGCAAGGATATGAGGTCGGTTGTGATTCTATTAACCACCTCTTCATGGACAGCTGGGTCTGGAGTAGTACTGCGCTGGGAAGGGATCTGAGGTTGGAAGGTTATATCTGACTTAGGAGAAGGTTGTGATGCCTGGGTGGTGGTGCCTCCCACAGGTGAGTGGGCCTCACAAGCTTTACTCTGCCTGACAAGCACGTTGGCTTTTTCTTGTCCGTTTATTGTGTTCTCTTTAGGTGGGACACCACTAAGCAGACATACAATGGTTTTTGAGATTCATAGGGTGACCCGCTGTTCTGGTTTGACAGGCTATGAGGGATTTCCAGGGCATAGGCATTTCAGGACTAAAATTAGTAGAATCATGGACAATTGGCCATCATATTTTAAAATTTTAATTTTGAAGTAATTATATTCTCTGTATTTTATTAATTCTTTGAGAATTTAACACAATTTATTTTGATCCTAGTCATTCCCCACTCTCCCCCCAGCTCCAGATACACCCTCCAGCTCCCCACCAGCTCTCAACTTTGTGTCTTCTTCCTTTTTTTTTTTTAAATAACTCATAGAGTCCAATTTGTGCGACCTATATCTCTGTGAATGTGGGGTCATTAATTGATGTGCTTAACCTATGAGGGACAAATCCTTAAAGAAAACTGACTTCCCTCTCCCAGAAATCACTGACTATGCATCGCTCCTCAGCTATAGGTTGGGGCTGGGAGCCCCTCCCAACTCCCTGACACAATGTTGGCTGGCTAGATCTAGTTCAGGTCTTCTGCTGGGAAGCTCTGCTGCTCTGACTTAAGGAGTTCAGTGACCCCATCATGTCCAGAAGACACTGTTTTGCTACGGTCCTCCTGAACCTGTCTTTTATAATTGAAATAGTTATATCTTCACAAGGAGTTGCAAAACAAATAAAAAAAAAAAAACTATAGATTGGCACACATCCTTCCCTGCTCTAGAGGGTGACAGTTATATAATGTAGTGTGACAACCTTTGTCAGCCTCACGGTCAAATGCCTGCATAAGCATTCAATAGAAGTTGTTGGGTGAATGAAGAGGTGGACCAATGTTTAAGTGTGCTTTTCCACTGCTGTGATAAAACACTCTCCAAAAGCATGGTGAGTGAGGAAAGGCTTTGCTTGGCTTACAGGGTACAACAGTCCATCATCCAGGGAAACCAAGTAGGAGCTCAGGGGACCCAGAGGCAGGGACTGAAGTAGAGGTCCAGGAGCATCGCTGCTTTCTTTTCTGCTTCCCTAGCTTACTCAACTACTCTTCTTTTGGAGCTCAGGTCCATCTGCCCAGGGATGACTCTGCATACAGTAGGGTGGGCCCTCCTATGTCAATTAGCAATCAAGAAAATGCCCCACAGACATGCCTACAGGGCAATCTGATGAAGACAACACTTCCCCTGAGATTCCCTCTTCACAGACATGTCTAGATTTGTGTCAAGCTCATAAAACTTAACCAGCACAACCTGAGAATACTGATGTCAGCGGAGATACACTTGTCTATGATTTTATACCCTTCCCACAATGAAAACAAAACATTCAAAGCTTAAGTAATTATATAAAAACCACACAAGGAGTACTTCATGTAGACTCAGGAAAATGGAGGAAAGTATTGAATCCTTTTAAATTGGCCTGTGCATTAAATAAGCTGGGGTTATAAAATGGACATATGTGTATAGCAGTTTCCTCCAAGATTGAAATATTCCTTCCTGCAGGGGGAGCTCATTAAGACAGGATGTAAGCAACTCAGCTTCAGGAAGTCACTGAAACTGACCAGATTCACTAGGTCCCTCCCTCCCCAAGAGTGTAAAAGCAGTCAAGACTGCCAAAGGTCATTCTCAGACAAGACAAGCTGCTTGGAAAAAGCATAATGGAGCCCAGAAATCTGAAGGAAGCAGGGACCAATCATGCAGTTTAGAAGAAAAAGAACAAGCTGAGTTACCAGAAACAGGCTCAGACCAAGCTTGGTACCTGGACAAAACACTCTCCAGGCTGAGTGTGCAGTGTGTTCCCAGTTCCCAGCTACTGTGGGCTGTCACTCATGCTTGGCTGGGCTGTGGTGACACAGCTGTCTTTGAGTCATTTCTGCTCCTGTAAGTGACCCCTCATTTGTATTTCTGTAAGAAACCTCAGCAAAACTCATTGGTTCATCAAGTTGGTATTGTTTGGGGGTAACTACTTTGGTCTGTCATCAGTTCTCTGTCTAGGGTGAGGCGATGTTTGTTCATGACTCCCCAGGAATAGATGAAAGGAAAAGTGTTGGCTCAGGACCCCCAAGGCCAAGTTCTCAGCACAAGGGAGATTTATTTGCCCCAGAGGGACTGAGGGCAGGGGATAAGAGACAAAGACAGGAGATAGAGGATGAGGGAGAAGAGGAAGGGGACCAGAGGAAGGGGGCAGGGGAATTTGTCCTGGAGGGGACAAAGGACTGCATCAGGATGGAGAGGAACGGATGTGGTACGTAGGGAAATGACAGTTTATAAAGGTACAAGGGGAAACCCCGGGTTTGGATGAAGCGTTTAATTTTGATTGGGCGTGTTAATGAGGCGAGTGAGCCAAAGGGGGCTTCTGATTGCTGGACTCACTACTTTGATAGCTGGACGTTGGTGGCCAGCCTCAGGAGGAGGGATTGTCCAAATAAGGGAATAGACCTTGGTGGCCAGCTTTAGGAATGGAATCCTAACAGTTTTTAGCAAGGCAGAGGGAATGGGGGAGAAGGCAAGGCCTGCCAGAGCCACGTGCTCGAGGGGGCTGGTGTCCCTTCAATAGTGTTTCACAACAAATGTCTAATTGTGACCCTTAAAAGAAAGGTGTGCCCTAGAGCTATTTTGAACAATGGTTAAGGTCTGAAGTCAAATGTTCAAATGTGACTTTTCTTCAATTCCTAAGCAGTTGAAAAGATTAATTCTAGGAGACTGAATATGAAACCAGGGAAGCTAGACGGTGCTAGTGAGCTGTTCCTGAATCATCAGGTCTCAGGGTGGAGTGGACCAGCAGAGCAGAATGTTCTTTTCTTGGTAGCTGATGACCAGGCTGAAAGTGATCCAGGATACCCCCACCTCACCCCAATACAGATATGTGTTTGTTTTGGTCTGCAGAAAATGATCGGTTTGGAAGCTATTCATGTACCAATGGCATGAATCAATGATTCAAATTTAAGGAAAAACAGTTTTATCTCTCCTAAGCTACCATCTCTCTCTCTCTCTCTCTCTCTCTCTCTCTCTCTCTCTCTCTCTCTCTCTCACACACACACACACACACACACACATATACACACTCACAGACTCAGAGACACAGACATACAGAGACACCTATACACACACACACACACACACACAGACTCAGAGACACAGACATACAGAGACATCTATACACACACACACACACAGACACATACACAGACACACACATAAAGAGATACAAAGACACAGACACACATGCAGACACACACATATAGAGGTAGGGACACACACACACACATGCAGACACACACACACACATGCAGACACACACACACACACCACCACCACCACCACCACCTAGCAGGCTATCAAAGTTTGCTTAGCATTTAGACAGTGCCTGTGTGAATGAGTTACCTAAAGAAAAATGGCTATTTTCCCCCCTATTTCTCTTGTTTCTCAATATTGAGCTTCTTCACCTGATTTCAGGTTCACCGTGGAAGGAATTTAAAACAAAATCTCAGTTACTGAAGATCTTGAAACACATTCTATCTTGCCTTCGACTTCATATTCAACACTCACCCCACAACGATCCATGTCACCTGGCCTTCCCCCCTGCCTTTGCCTTTGTGGCTTTTCGTCTCCCCGTCATTGCAGCAGGGAGGACCCACCTGCCTCACTTCTGTTATAAGCCTTCTCTTCGGTTTTTGATTAAACCTTTCTTTGAAGTCTGTGAAATTGGATACTAAATGACCTGTAAGAAATTAAAAGCAACTGCATTCCATTATACTGTTGCCCTAAACGATACTCCTTTTTAAACCAATTAGGGGAAAATTTACCTCCCACTAACAGACTCAACAACGCGTTTTCTCTGTGCTCCTTGTAAATAGGTTAACAGAACGTCTTTCTTCCTAGAATCTGATCGATGATCTATCTACCTTGCCACATCGCGGGCTTGATGTGTGTATGGGAAGGGTGCAAGTGGGGCAGTATCAATCCTCCCTCCCTCCAGACAACTTCAGCTAGCACACCGACATTATGTGCTGGGCATTGTGTCTCAGAGAAGAACAAAGTCATAAGAAAGCACAGCACCTCACCCTAGCTGGCACACTTCTCCAGCCAAGGGCCAGATCTTCACTAGGAAGCCAGGAGCATGCTCGCACTCTCTGCACATGCGCCACAGTGAGCCCAGTTAATGGAAAACCAAACCAAATAGAGTTAAGACATGAGCTTCAATGCTGAACGATTGTCTGTGGCTAATGGTTTCACCTCTGTGGTTCCATTTCTGTGAGGCACAGTTGTGCTTCAAAGGTTTAAGCAGCTGTTATTGTTCAGTCCCGTGTTTTCCCACCTCTTAGGACCCTGATGACATCGCTGTCCTCGGTGATTAATGGCACCCCACGCCCTGCACCTGGGGGTGGCCCACCTGGAGGGAGATTGCTGGATCAGGGGGACACACAGGCGGCTTGTCTCCTTCTATACTCCGAGAGGGTTGGGACTCCCAACTTCCTTTGCAAAGTGAAAGAATTGAGTTGATTTACAGGACAAATAAAATATCAGAGGAAGTGGGGCTAAGCTGTTACTTATGGCTAAGAGAGATTTATGAGATTACATAGTAACTGAACCTACACTTTAAGCTGTAGACATTATGGTCTAAAGTTCCATACCTCATTAGAGGGAAGTAAGTCTGGAGAACAGTCAGTCCTCCTGTTGAAAACGTGTCTGGTTTTGGTGCAGATGAGATCTGTAATCAAAGGAATGCTCCACATCTCTTATAGCATCTTCCCAAAGCAGGCTTCACTGGAGACTACAAATCTTAACAGAGTTGAGTGGAAAATCCTATTTCATGTTTGGAGAGACTGAGGCTTAGGACATTCTGCATGCTAAGGGGCATAAAAGAAGCAAATGGCTGAGACAATAACACCTGGGAGTTTTATTTCCAGTCTTTTTTTTTTTAATTCTCAAAAAACCTTCAGTGACTAATGAGAGAGAAGGAGAAGAGGGGAAGCCTTACTGCTTCACTGACACACCCCACTGCTCCCCATATTCAATTCCATTTCAAAAGCATTTCCCTCTACAGCGGTGATAGAGTCCATAGTCTTGAAGCTAGTTAGGAGACTGAGGGGTGCTTGTGGGTGAAGTGAGCTATTTTGAGTGTGTTTTGTGCAAATCGAAATTACAGGAGCCAAGTCTGTGAAGGCTCAATCCTATTCGTAGTCCACAAAGAGAAGGGCCCACATAAATCCGCAGGTATGTACCTCGAGATGGGGGCTTAGTTAAGAGGCCTTTCTGCATGCCATCACCGTCTTGACTGCTAAAGCTTCTTCTATCTACCTGCAGCATCAGCACCACCTGGCTGATGACTAGAGATGCATGAGGAATGCAAGTCTGTCCCAGACATACCTAACCTCAGAATGTCTTTTAACACAATCCTGGGGATTTACATACATGTCAAAGTTGCGTGATCATTGTGTAGGCACACAGGAGGGGGCCAGGCCTGAGTTCCATGGGTAGAATTCCTCCTCTGGAAGGCAGTTTGCTATGGCCTGGAGACTGACACGTGGAACAGGCAGATTGATCCTACAAAGGGTGTTTCCATTTGTATGCAGTAGGAATTTCCCTTAGAGAAGATGAATACTTGGTTTGGCCTTTAATGCTATTTTTCCCTGTGTTGAGGATGGGATCCAGAACTTACTGAATGAGGCAAATTCTACATCCTGTCCAACACTGGTGCCCGTAGTCCATGCAAATGTCTTTGTTTTCGTTGTCTCCATTCCATTTAGCATAGACAGGGAGCGAATAGTAGTGTTCTTGTGTGTGCAGCTGTTGGGTCTCATGAGAATGAATGTTTGAAATGATCTTTGAGAAATACATAGTAAACAAGTTTTAATAAAGTACAGCGTTTAAGGCCCTGACGTTGTCTAGCTCCTGACATTGTGCCCACTAAAATTATGAATATTAATTTATAAGGCAGACTTTGTTTCAAAAGGATTAGCATTTTTGATTTTGGGCATACTTAATTGCCACCTTCTTACACCCAGAGTGGGATTATTCATATTTTTAATTATAAGTGAAGATTTAATCCTAACCCTACATCTGGCACTTCATTTTATGCAATTGCATTCAATTTCAGGGAGAGAAATTGTGTGTGCTGAGCATGATCTCACTTTACACAATGTTTTCTAAGCATCCTTGTCTCGAAATACAGAGCAATTTGGCCATGGATGACAGCAAGTCAACAGACTGAGGTAACACATCTGTCTGGAGGATGAAGAAATGTGAAGTTCCTCCAGAGATTGGATGATTTTAATGAGATAAGTTCAGAGTAAGTTTTATTCCTTTATTTTCCTTATAAATACATCATTTAAGGACAAATAAAGGCCATGATTCTGTCCATGTATCTCTAGCTAATGAACACAGGACATGACATTGTGTTCGGTGCTCTCTGCCTCCCAAATAGCAACCTTTCTAGATGAGGAAATTCTCAAGGTTTTGTAAGCAGGACTATGATTAACACTGAAATTGTAACAAAAGCCTTCAAAAGAAAGGGTTCAGTGAGGCTTCAAGTGATGGAGGGCAGGGAAACAACCCTATGGAGCACTACATTCTCCAATAAAAACATCAGAGGTGTTGTGAGTATGGGACGAGCAATGATTGCCCATATAATGAAGACCCGAGTCTAGGTGGTCTTGATTCTCCCTAGATTCCCATAGGAGAAGACATGGCTCATGAGGGGTAGGACTGCAAATGAAGGCTTGGTCGCACATATATACCTCAGAAAGACCTAATTAATTTAATGGGTTCTTCTCATGTCTATAAAAAGGAAAGACAGTAGTCGACAGTGTAGGAAAAACTGATAAAACTCAACGAAGAGAATTATTGCCCAGGATGAGTTTTTTTTTCCCTGTTGGTTATGACTATAGCTTAGACATTCTTCCCCTTAGCTCGTTTAGGAAAGGTGAGAATAGTGAACAATTGTATTTGCTGTGTTTCAGTTGCTGCCATTACTACACCCTAAGCACTGTGCTTAACCCTTGCATGCACACAGTCCTGTCAAGATACCCTAAGCACCATGGCAAGCAATTTGCATGCAGTTATTATAAGAACTTTACACCATTGGTCTCATTAGTCTCATGCTCATCTTAGAGCTGAACAAATAGTCTTGGACACATGTAACTTTTCTGAGGCAAACAACTTGTAAGTGACAGAGCCGGGACCCAAACACTGCCTTGCTGGGGACAAGAGACCGTACTTCAAATACCTGGATTAGTCCATGAACCACAGAACAGAGAAGAACAGAAATGGAGTTCTCAGCACATGCCCCACACTGGCAAGCCATTTCCCATAGTTCTCTCTCCACAAGTTAAGTGGTCCCTCTTTGTCCACCAGGTTTCGTGGTGCTGTAGCTCTGCTTATGCTCCCTTGTGGTGAGTAAATTGTCCACCCACATAGTCTACTAAAGAATCTCCCCTGAAGGTCGAATGTTTCTCTTCTTTTATTCTTTTACTCTGGCCTCCCTTCATTTTCCCACATCAAACTAGACACTTATTTAGAGGCTACATGTGAAAGCATTTTGGAAAGTCAGAAGCAAATCAAACATACAATATCATGATTGTTTCAGAAACAGCCTTCTACATCTGTGTGATGAAACCATTCTCTTTCCAATCAAGACACTTAGCAAAATTCCTTCTGGAAATTCCAGAGGACAGGAAAGCCAGGAATCAGTCATATGAGCTGCCAAGGAGTCCCAAGTGTCAAGTTGCATTATGTGTGTCAGTAAGCCTTAAACCCAGTGAAGGCCAGCTTCCAGGTTCAGGGTCATGGGGAAATTTTGGAGGAGTGCATTATATGGTACCACTCATCAGCTATTCCAGGACCAAGAGGTTAAATAGTTCTCCTGTCAAGACAAATGAATGGACTGAGAATGAGAGCAATGGAGACTGGATAAAATTAGGTGAACGAGAAAAGAAAGTGATACAAAGTACAGAAAACAGTCAGGAATTCTGTTTTAATGGAAGCAGTGTCTACAGTGAAAAATTTAAAGCTTTAGAAAAATTAGTTGTTAAACTAAGGCTTTCTCTTAGTGTGCATAACTGACACCAAGAGTCTTTTGGAAATAATATAGGAGTTATAAATGACTGAAGATTAACTAAATGCTTATAGTGAGTGGCTGTGAAATTTCAAATTGGCCACAATTTCTGATTTATCTTCCTAAAATGTTATGCCCAGATGGGTTCCCTGTGAGTCACACCAAGCAGATCATCATCTAGCTATTCTCAGATTTCCACTGCAGCCCGGCCCACAGTCTTGTTGTTACTTCTGGAGTTAAATTTTGGTTCTGTTCATGGGATGACTGAACAACTGCACATCAGCAGAGGCCTTCAGTGGTTAGCACTGCTTAGCGCTGTGCCTCAGGTGAGGCTCTCCTCTGCCAGGCCCGGAAACTCCCAGAGTCCCTGCTTCTTTGTCTCAGCTGTTACGAGATCAGGAAGGTCTTGGCCAGTGAAATATTCCAAATGGCAGGGAGCAATTGATTTCATGAGATCTCAAATTGACTTGTGATGAGTTTACTTTTGAAAAATGGTTTACAGAAGACTTAAAAAATAGGCACCTAGTTATGAGGAGTGAAGAAATTGAAGCTTCTGACTGGTTTGTGAAAGGGAGTCCTGTTCCCGTGTCAAGTAGAACGTGAAGTGGTTGCTATGGATGCTCTGTTCTGCCAGCCCGTCTTTCTAATTCCCTTCCCTCTGTCCTGATGCCCTAGTTTTCCAGAATCCTCATGGTGGATTTAGGAGAACATTAGCAGGCATATGTGTTGGTATCTGCTGGCTGCATTATGAAGATGATTAGATCAATTATAACCAATGAGATAATTTAACTTACATAAACCTTGATGAATATGTAACGTTCTGTATCATGAAGGAAATTTAAGCTAAGGGAAAGCTGGGAACAGTGATGCTTGTACATATGAATGAATCTGAAAATGTGATGGCGAGGACAAGTGCTTGTTTAAGCTAGTCTTGAATCAAATTTCCATTCCTAATCTTGTCTTTGGGTTAGGAGTACCTGAAAATAATCTGAAGAGAAGGATGTTTCAGAAGTGCTAATATTCTGAAAACTTTTTTTTTAAAAGAAGAGATATGATCCAGAGACAACAGGCTGCAGAGAACTTGTGGAAAGTGTGTGGCTGCCTTAGCACAAGATCCCTAGAGAGCAGAGATGAGGCAACTCTCTAGTGCTTTTGTTGGGGGAAGAGTGTGAGGATGCGGCTGCAGAGGGGGAGGGGAAGGAGGCAGAGGATGAGGCTCCCTGAGGAAAGCTGGCTCAGAGCTGGGTCACTGAAAGAACCTTGCTTGGGAAGTCAGTTTGCTTGGGACAATCTTGCTGAACAACGTATATATTTCCCCTTCCTGCCTGCCTGCTGTGCACACTGGCTCACATTTATTCCAAGGTGTACCAGCCTTCCCACATTGTTACCAGGGAGGCAGAGATAGACCACGAGATGCTTCCACTAACAAGAGACTGAGGCCCTGGTTGTGGGGAGGGAGGGAGGGTGCTCATGTATGGCTAAGTATATCTGAGGGACTGTTAGTGACCTCAGACAGTGGCTGTTGGTGCTAACCGCCCCAGGTAGAATGGTGCTGGTGGCAGGGGAAGAGCAAAACTGTAGAAACAGTGCTTAGGTGACCCAAACACAGAACAGGTGGGAACGTGAAAGCAAATTGGGGAGCCATGGACAACTCTTTAAGTAGGCTAGGTGCTGGGTGACCAGAGAGAAGAGAGGGACATGCAGGGGAGCAGAGGTGTGGCTGTTCTCTATCAGCAGTCAGAGGTGCTATGTGCCTTGGCTTGAGACTAAGGCCATTCTGGACAGGTCTAGTTCTTTGTAGTTCTGCAACTTCAGGCATTTAGTGGACCAGTCCATGTATCTCTTAGTTTAAAAACAAGTCTTACCTTGGCAAATGACCACAAAGGCTTTGCTTGTCAGTGCGTGGACTTTTTAGAGATTGAAACCTTCCTTTAAACAGTCAAGAAACCATGTTTCTTGGAAGATGGGATAGTGTAAGAGTTAGAATCAGACTTGGATTTGGATCCTGGATCTGTCACTCCCTTCCAATGTCATTGCGTATGCCAAGAATGCCTGTCTGTGGGGCTGCTGCTTCAGGGTAGGCTGTCATACTGTAGAAAGACAATCGCTTAGCTTCATTACCCGAGATTGCATGCTCTTCATCCCATGGACACCACCAAAAGGATGGCTTATGCCTTGCCTGGTAAATAGTTAAAGGTATATTAATATTTATATACTTCTCCAAAAGAGAGTGAGGCTGTAAAAAGCACTGGGCTGGTAAGCCCTGGGAAATTACTTTCAAAGCTGTTTCAAGTTTCAGTGTTACATAAAATAAGAAATTCTAATGAGTTAAGTGGTTTCTTTTTAGGAGATTGCTAGCTGTTCTTATGACTTACTAAGTTAAATCGAAAGGAGACAATTGTATGAATGTGAGCATTAATTTGAAAAATTTCCTGTTTTGGGTGTTCCCTTTATTACTGTCTTCCATTAACAAACACAAACACACTGACCATAAGTGGTTACTCTCTAAATCATGGTCTTCTGGCTTTTATGGTCATCTCTTCAAAACACACATGGTAAGAGTTTTTGTTTTGTTTTGTTTTTTTTTTTCCTACCAGTAGCTGTTTTCACTATAATTTCATGGGAAAAAAAATGTCACACAGTGACTATTCAAAACCCACGTGGGAGTGCCAGCCTCTGCACGATCCACAGAGTGCAGCAGAGTCTCAGCCTCGGCTGGCGCCCATTTGAAGCAGAAATGTAGACATACTGTACTAATTTGTTCTACTGTTCACAGTTACTCTTGAGGCAAATTATTATTTTTGATTTAGTTAAGATTTGTGCCCTCACAGAGATGAGGCCACAGAGCAATCCTTCCTCAATCTGGCTTCTGATTGCAAAGCAGAAATCTGTTGAAAGTGAAAATCGGAGAGGAGAAAGAAAACAGAAGGGCGCATAGCAACTTCAGTGTATTGGTGTGTTTGCGATCGAGGCCCTAGCTCTTCATTAAATCAATAAGGCTTTAGTTCTTGAAATGAAGTTAAAAACGGTCAGAGGTCACAAATGTGTGCTCCGTTGAGTAGTATAGTTTAATGAGTTCCAACTGGCTCTTGGGTTTATCAGCTGTGGAAATGGGCTAGTTAGCAAATCTTTACCAATGATAAGAAAAAGTAGAAAGACCAATAATCATATGTTTGTCCTGCTTTCCTCTCTGTTGATGGGACCAGACACGCGGAGCAAAAGGAATTTAGTGGAGAAAAGGGTTTATGTGGCTCCCAGTTCCAGGCTACAGTTCATAATTGCAGAGAAGTCATTGAAACCGGAGATCAGGAGACAGCCAATCATATCATATGAATCGCCAAGAATAGAGAGACTCGATGAACTCAGCTGCCTGCTGCTGCTCCTACTCAGCTTGCTTCCTTTATTCTTCTGCAGGTCAGGCTCCAACTGTGAAACGGGAAACTGTGAAACATTTAGGGTGGGTCTCCCCAGCTCAATTAACAGTCAAGACATTCCCCTGCTGACACGCCTACAGGCCAACCTGATCTAGATAATTCCTCATTAAGATTCTTTTCCTAGGTCAGCTTAGGTTGTGTCAAGTTGACAGCTAATATTAACCAGCACAATGTTATTCTGAGAATAACGTACAGAATGGAGTGTGTTGGAAAATAAGAATTTAGAAAGTATAAGCTATGCGCTGTGTTCTTGCCTGTGAAGAATACTGTTATCATACAAAACACACTATGTAAGAACGACTCCTTTCTTCTGTGTGTTTATTTGCCGATTCAACTGTGTATATTTTATCAAGCATAGAATTCAGTATTAATTGCATTTTGATTGAAGGATCGTGGAATGATCTAGGTATCCCTCACCCTGACACTCTCATTTATTATCCTAAACATTGCCTGGGGACTTACATCTGCTGTAAATTTCTAGGAAAAATGTAACACTAAGAGAAATTTTCTTCAGACTATTGAGCACAGGGTACAGCCAGGGAAATTAATGTAAAAAGATTATGCAACTGGGATTTCTTTTTTGTTGATTAGTAATTTGTACTTTGCAGTGAGTTAAAGAGAAAGTGATCTAGTTTAAGGCCTCAGCTCTGGGGATTTGGTAGCAGAGAAAAATTCTCAGCTCCATTATGTTGCTGACCTTCTGAAATTAAGAAATAAAGAAGTTATGGGATTTGAAATACATAGCAGAGATTGCACTACAATAACTTGATAAATAACTATGAAAAGTTTATTAACTCACTTATTAAAAAATGACCCTCTCTCCCACGTACACCACAGTAGTGATAAAAATGAACAATATCAGAGTCCTGCTTTACTCCCTTGAATAAACTGCTCCTTGACTTGCACGTGAAGGTGAGCAGTTATTTCTACTGCTGCCTTTACACACTATTGTCACTTTATGTTCCTCAGGTATTTGAAATTCTAATCACAAGTGTTATGTGTCACAATTATCTAATTAAAGAAACGTAAAACTATCAATTGGTACAGATGTACTTAAAAATGGATGCATTTAGCACAGGAAAAATACACTTCACATTCCTCAGTGACTTATTTGTGCAAACAATTTCTGATGGAGGGGAAACTATCCAATCATTGGCTTGTGGAAGAGGAGGAATCAGGTTATTGGCTACTAACTGGAGCAGCCCAAGACCATCCCTGTGCACCGCTTTTCATTGTGGTGCCTTTGGCGAAACTGCTCAACCTCTCTCCAAACTGACCCCAGCATCACCGTAGTCTGACGTTTCCAGACCCTAACCAGGTGCTTACATCAATGGACTCTGTTCAGTCTTTGGAAATCACTGTCTAATCAGTGATCTCTTTCTGATGAAAAGTTAGGAAAAGTTTGGAAAATCTGTAATCATGATATGATTTAATAAAATCATGGATATTTGCTTGGGAAATATGTAGCATTCTTGTTGCTTGGAAATACAGAGAGAGAGAGAGAGAGAGAGAGAGAGAGAGAGAGAGAGAGAGAGAGAGAGAGAGAGAGAGAGAGAAGAGAGAGAGAGAGAGAGAGATTGGGGCTGGAGAGATGGCTCAGCAGTTAAGAGGACTGAATGCTCTTCTGGAGGTCCTGAGTTTAATTCCCAGCAACCACATGGTGGCTCACAACCATCTCTAGTGGGATCTGATGCCCTCTTCTGGCATAAAGGTGTATGTGCAAATAGAGTATCCATATACATAAAATAAACAAATCTTTTTTAAAAAGCTAAAATGTTCTTCACCTCAATATGTTCCTTCCTTGAAAATTCAGAGTAAGGGTATATGATCAAATTATTGTTGATGCTTTATCATCAAGCTGGCTAGTATTTCCAATTTCCAAGGTAGGTTTTGAAATGATGAGCATGCCCTGGGAAATGTTTTAATGTTACATGTTTTTTAGACTGGTGTCCTAGAAAATACAGCTCTTGGACAAAAAGTGTATGTGGAAATTTTGGATGGGTTCCACAGCCACACTAATTGGCAACTCCTGAACACCACCCAGCAGGGCTTGAGGGATCTCATAATAGCAAAATCCACCACATTAAAAACTCAAATAAAAATGAATGTTGCTGTCATCTTTGGCTTATTTTTTTGAGCCAACTCTCAATGTTCAGAATATGGGAAGTAGTGAAGGGATGTATGAATCACTATTGTTGACTTGGTGGCAAGCAACCAAAACTGTTAGCACAGTTCTGTGGAAATTGTAACCATTTTAAATATGGCATGTATACACTTTTGATATAACCTTATGTTTTTCCACCACAACTATATATGTTGAAAGATAGTATAAGAACACAGAGTAACGTTTGTAAGAAAATTGAAATAGAAGTTTCTTTAACTGTTGGGATTTGACTACTTCCCTGTTGAATTGTTTTGAGCTTAGAGATATTAAAAGACCAAACACCATAAAGCAATTCTTGCATTTCCATGCCAAGGAGCAAGATTTTGAAAATCTAGGATCCTATGGCAGGATCCTGTGGCCCTTAGTTTTTGTCCTAGATCAAAACTTGGTTTTCTAAGGTCTTCAATGACAAGCTGGGCAAGGAGCAAACAACAACTTGGACCCAGAACAGAGGTCCAGGAAGGATGTTCCTGAGCTTTTGTCACTAGTCAATAGTATGATGGCCGTCTTGCTTGTCTTCACTATGGGCGTTGACTTAGCCATCTCCCAGCTAGGACTCAGGTCTCAGGATATGCCAGTCATAATAGATAATATATGAAGGAGAAGCCATCTTCCATAATGCTTACAAACCAACATTCAGTTCTTTATTGTAGTGCACATATGAGGTCAGTGTTCTAGGTGCACAGTTGTGAGCAACAATGCATGCTTAGTTAATCTTCACTCTGAGGCAAGAAATGTGCAGGGTGCAGGTGGGAGCCAATTTGTTCCTATTGAGTAATAGAAACTAGTAGAGAGGCAAGGGTGCTTTTGAGAGAAGGCGGGAGGTAGAATAGTATAGGTTGGAAGCAGAGTGAATAGGATGATAGGAAACCACCATGACAGGTCAGAGTCTGTCTAGGCCTGCAGCAGGAAACAGGATGGGAAGGTGGCATGGAAGTCATATTATCAAGAAACTTCAA
Source organism: Peromyscus maniculatus bairdii (assembly GCF_049852395.1). NCBI lineage: Eukaryota > Metazoa > Chordata > Mammalia > Rodentia > Cricetidae > Peromyscus > Peromyscus maniculatus. Next base: position 57,090,136 of record NC_134853.1, on the reverse strand, counting down.
GGCTGATACAAGTCCCTGTGATTTTGTTGGCAACTGTAAGACATGGAACACTTTGAAACAGAGTGGTCAATAACACCAAAGCCTGATTTAGCAACAGTTTGTAGGATAGATAGATTGGCATGCGATAGAGCGGGGGTCAGCAAGGAGGGTTTTGCAGTCACTTACTGTAAAGCAAATGGCCTGGAAACAGATTGGTGGCAACTGGGGCTTATAATTTAGAGAGATTATAAAACCCAGAGACGGAACTGGGGAGCTGCTGGGGTGGGTGACAGGACTGGAGGGAGAGGTGAATGATTGTACCAGGTCTGTCTAAGTCAATATTATAAAGAGGGAACAGGCAAGTGAAAAACAGAAGATGGGTTTGGTAAAATGGGAGACCCGCTTTTATCTATGTTTAATCTGAAACATGAGGCAACCAGTCAAAGGGATACCCCTGATGGTTCGCTGGAAGCTGTGTCTCAGACTGGTGCCAACATGTCCGTGTTTCTGACCTAATGATACTATTTGATAACACGAAAGTCAATGGCCTAGTGATCCTGCGTGTGTCCAAATCAGATGAATGCACTGCCTGATAGACATGTCTATGCCTTCATCTTCATGACAGTGATATTCGTCATAGCCAAGACACAGAAGCAACTGGAATGTTTGCTGATGATCGATAAAATCTGACATATACACACTCAGGACAGTGCTCATCTCTAAAGCTGAATAAGATTTTGCTATTTTCCATGATGATGAGCCTATTTTATGCTAAGCGAAACAAGCCAGATCCAGACAGATAGGTGCTGAGTGCTCTCACATATGTGTGGAGGAAGATAAAAATAAAATAAATTGAAACAGAGAACTGAACTGTGGTTACCAGGGGAAAGGGCTTGGGGACAAAGTCAGGAGGCATATGACAGAGGGCACAAAGTATCAGATATATAGAAAAAACAAGGCTGGAGTTGTAAGGAACAGTGTGGTAACTACAGGGAATCATTTATGTTGTACTCCCTTCCCTTCCCTCCTCTCCCCTGCCTTCCCTTCCCTTCCCTTTCCATTTCATTTTGCTATATCCCTGGTAGGCCTGGAATGTACTTTGTAGGCCAGGCTGTTTTTGATTTTGCAACCTTCTTGCCTCTACCTCCTGAATGCTAAGATTATAGACATGACTACCAAATATGGCTTGTATTTCAGATTCTTGCTAAATGGGTAGATTTTGTCAGCTTTTATTTTATACACATACACACACTCACTCACATAACTATGTGAAAAGATGGACATATTAATTTGACTTGTCATAGTGAGATTTTTCTATTGGTATATTCCATAGGAACATATAGAATGCTCACACACACACACAATCATACAATTTAGGTTTTAAAAAACCCAATGAGCTAATGAGCTAAGAAGTCAGATAAAATGTGCAATGAAATACAGAGTTATCAGACAACAAGAAATAACAGAATTCCACGTAAAAATAGTCAAGGACCAGTGAAAAAGCTCATTAGGTAAAGGAGCTTGTTGCCATGTCTAATTATTTGAGTTTGATTTAGAACTTATGTGGTGGAGGAGATAAATGGCTCCCACAAATTGTCCTCTGATCTCCATATATGAGCTATGGCACACTTGAGCACACACACACACACACACACACACACACACACACACACACACGGTCTATCAATTAAAGAGTCAAAAATTTCAATGTTGAAGAGAAGTCAGGGGGACAAGGAACCCAAAATGTGATAGTTGATTTATCAGATGGATATCGATTATATTTAAGAATTATTGTGGAGTAATGACTATATACAGAAACTACTATTCTTCCGAGTTAAGAAGGCAGTGTGTTGCTTTTTTGGAGATGTATTGCACCTGTGGCCATCAAATGCCGCCAACATCGTCCCCAACTCTGACAATGAAACACAGGGCGCAAGTGTTTTGGACACGTCTCTTGAGAAGGAAAATCACCTCCTGAAAGGCACTGTGATTCAGGGGTTCCTGCGATTTTGGTTTTCCAAGGTTTAGTTACTTTTCTGCCATTTTGGTAATTATGCTTCATGTTTTCTTGCAGAACCAGTTCCTTCTAATATCTTTACCTACTTGCTTCCAGTAGGGTGGGCTGTGGCCTGAGCAGTCCAGCTAGATGCAGTCCAAGTCTGGTTATTTTCCTACCTGTCTAGTTAATTGAGGGATGGGAGATGATCCAAGTCAGGGCAAGAAAGCTAATCCTAAATTCCACCCTTTTAATTGAATAGCCTGAAGCTCACTAGATTTTCCCAACATATGTGAATTTGGAAGGATGTAGACCTGAACTGTTGAGTACCACGTTGGTACACTTAAGGCCACCATAGCTTTAAGGTTATCAAGTTCTTCCACTTCAGTTATGTGAACCATTAAGGCAATTCTTTGCTTGTCACAACAGACATGTCTTTAACTGATAGTCAAGGAATTCCAGAATTTGGGGTTACAGGTGGATGATCCCAATGGATAGAACCAACAGGTTTTCTAGAGTTAAGTGGAGAACAGTAAAAACCATTTTTATCAGTTAAAAGAAAACCACACTTTTAAATATTGTTCTAGACTGTGTACATGGAAGGGTGCCAAACAAGAGTGTAGCAGATAATTAATATGCCACGTGAAGAGTCGTGATGCTCAGGTTCTGTGCTACGGAGGCTGTAGTGGGACACTAAAGCAGGAAGAGACTAGGGAGAAAAATAGAGAGATTCTGGATTCAGGGGACAACATGTTGTAACTTCCCAAATGTCCTACTACATGGAGAAAGCAGAGGTAGAAGAAAAATGCTCCTCTGCTAAATACCTTTCAAGCTTAGAAAATCCCAATTTTCTGTCCCAGAGTCAAGGTGGTCTGCCCAGACAGATCAGTGGGGAGCTAGTATAATGTGAGACCCATCCACAGGAAAGAATGTTTCTAAGTCTTCTCAAAAAACTTCTGTGATGCTTCCCTGCCAGAAAAAAGGCCAATTTCCCTGTCAGAGCTCAGAGGCTGCTTAGGGCACAGGAAAACTGGGTCTAGGGACACCCATTTTGACTTCTGCCATTGTTCTCAGGCAGAAGTCAAAATGGGTGTCCCTAGACTGAGCCTAGAGAGGGTGGCTGAGACCTGACTTGCAGAGGAAGGATAACATTCCTAGGCTCAGCCCTAGATTAAAAAAGCTATGTCTTAACTAGAGCTCTTGGAACTGGCTGCAATCAAATGACTAAAAACAGGAGTTTACAAAAATACTAATATCAGAGAAAACCCAATTCTAGGTAAGCAACATTGGCTACTTCAGACCCTCAAATCTCCATTAGCAGGTATACTCAAAAGGAATATTATGAATATGTATTTATTCACTCACTTATCAAATATTTATTTAGTAGGTGCCAAACGCCACCCAGACCCTGTGCTGCATGTGGTCACATTTTTTTTTTTAAAAGAGATATTCCCTCACATATGGAGCTGAAATTCAACAAAGGGAAGCCAGCCAATGTACAAGAAACCCAGAAAGAGTGAGATTCTTAGTGAAAAGAATATATATTCTTTTCATATATATATATTTCAAATATATATATTTCATATATATATGAGAGAGAGAGAGAGAGAGAGAGAGAGAGAGAGAGAGAGAGAGAGAGAGAGAGAGAGAGGAGTACAACAGAGATCTAATGAGAAGTGATGAAATGAAAATTTGGAAACTCTCTTTTCTTCTATAAAGTATTAACAGGCTATTTTGGCCTTTCTCCCAAAAAGCACTGAAGTGCTAAATTAGCTTTGGCTTTGACACTCTACTTATCTTCCTGAGAGGTACAGATCTTTAATATTCCTCAATTACATTTCCCACGCATAGGTAGTGGAGGATGGACTTCATCATCAGGATATTGGAGCAGATATGTGTGGAAGACCATCGTTGTCGGGCAGAGACAGCAAACTGAAGTGCAGACTGGATGGCATATTCCCAACCACCTAATGAATCTACTCCCTCCCAATTGGGATCTCTGGTGCATTTACTCATCTTCAACCAGTGTAATTAAAGATGAAAAGTGTAACACTGATGTATCCTTCTCTGGGGAGGGAGTTGTTTTAATTGTAGACCCATCAGTGGAAAATGAACTATGTTGGAGAAAGATCAGGCTTAATTACACACCTGTTGGTAGTATCAAGCGAAGCTGTTGCCTTGTGCTGTAATAACAGAAAACCATCTAGAAAAACTTGGCAATTTGGCAAAGCTCAAAATGTCACCTCATTAGAGCTTACAATTTCTGTCTTTTTCAATCATTGAGTCATCAAATTGTAGGTGAAAGGGCCACAAAGTTATTCATTAATTCACATAATTTATAAATGAGAGAAATACAGTCTGCAGACTTAAACAATTTGTCCAGATTATACAAGTAATTTGAGTGGCATTTATTAATCTTCTTTGCACATTGTCCTTGTCATCCAAATTCTATCTGCCTTGATTTGAAAGTAGATCAAGTAGGTCATAGAGGCCATTAAGATCTCAGATAAAGTTTAGATATCAGAATGAGAACAGTTATATTTTTTAGACAGCATTTCAACAAGTGTGAGATAGAGACAGACAGAGAGAGCTGGCAATGACCCTTCATGTTAACACCTACCTACTGGAGTTGTAAGCAACTGTTATAGGTTTCTACAAACTATAATACATTGTAAGAAGGATAGAGAGTTACCCATATATATCCACAGCGTATATACGTATATTATAGTTTTAGGTAGTATATAAAAGATATAGTTCTCTATCTTTATACAATATTATCAAATGTCATGTCAGATTTA